>NW_008331036.1:213359-225743 GCF_000622305.1 Nannospalax galili | reverse complement strand
ATATATATACATATATATATGTATATATATATTAAAAGGAGATTAAAAGAAGTTACTTTATAACAGGACTATAATGTCCCTTTTAGACACTATAGTCCAGCAGTTTAAAAGTCCAATGGCAGGGATGGACTCCCTCTCTGAAATCTATTGGTCAGTGATTCCTTAGATCCTCAAACAATAATGACTATAGCCCATGGTCTTGGTTACCCACCAAAACTTAATGATAAGAACCTACTGCTGAAGGCATTTTGTACATGAGCCATAAAAAAGAAGAGAACAAACAATCAAGCTGGGACTGATATCAAAGTTTCACCTCTACTGACTAGCTTTAATAGTGTTGGAAAGTGTTATGCATTCTTCTGGAAGAAAAAAAGTAATCATTAATCTTACCCATCTCTGAATCCTGTGTGCATTGACAGTACCTGGCTTGGCAAGATATGAACTCTTGTTCAATACTGGCATATATATTATGGGAATAACAAATCACTTTCTCATTGGAATTAAGGCTTGGTTCATAAGATACAGCCTGTACTTGATATTGATGGCAAGCCTAGGAACATGTAAGTAGACAGGACACAGGACCATAGGTGAGAGTCTGATACTATTATTCTACTAAATAGATATAGTATTAAAGTGACACCTGGTGACTTATTGTTATAAACCTAGAATAATGCATCTCTCTACTCTCAACAGAGAAGGTAGTTAACACAGAAGGCTATAACTTGCAATTGTGCAGAGACTAAGAGACTGCAGAGTGATTATCCCCAAATTGGACATCTATATCAAAATTATGCCTCTAACAGCTCAGGAATTATTGTGGAAGAAGTGGCAGAAGGATTGCAATAGCCAGCAGTGGTAGTGGAAAACCACAAATAAACAGACTTTTCAGAGAGCTGGTAAATTCCTCATATGAACCCACAGCAATGGTTACAGTATGTACAAGTCCCGTGAAAGCTCAAGACAGACAAAAATCTGAGCATAGACAGGGGGAAGTGAGTAAAATTCCCACCCTACTTACAGAACTATTACTAACTGAGGGCTGCCTGGAAGGGAGAGACAGTCTCTTTTAAATGTATGACTCTTAGCAGCTTAACCAGGCTGTAGTGGATGGATCCACACCAAAGGGCGTTTGGGGACACAAATTTGACTGTACAGGCCTTAATACATAAAACTGGGTGGGAGTTATATGAAACAGCAGGTGTAGAAAATGTGAATTAAGAATTTATGTGGAGATGCCGATGGGGGTGGGAGAAAGATGTAAAAGTCAGCGTCTAGCGATGAGAGAACACACAGTGATGCTTGCCTTTCAAGTTCTGGGTTAGCTCACTTAGGATGATTGTTTCCAATTCCATTCATTTACCTGAAAATTTCATAATTCTTTAAACAAAACTCAGGATGAACAACGTTATCAGTGATTATTCAGCACTGTTTTCAAAACAGGCGTGGAAACGCCTTGAAAAACCATTTGATAGAGTTATCAAAAGGTCCTTTCCAAAGTGTATCAGTGACCTTTTTCCTAATTTTTATGAAATGTGACAGAAGTAAAGAAAACCATTCAATTATTACTAAATGTGGTTTCTTCTTCCATAGTTTATATTAATGGATTAAAGAGTGATCCCATGGATCAGTATGGTGAAAACACAACAAATCATGTAAAATGAGCAAAGACGCACCTAAAACATGCATGAATATTGTATAAAGCATTCTTTGTCCCCACTGTTCATGTTGACATAGCTTGAATGTGGCTGTTTTTAGCTGACATTCTCGGCTCACAGAGGGTCTGCTGTCAACAAAGTGCCTCAGAAGAACCAAGACATGAACAAGAGAGAGCAAGACAGAGTTTCCAGTTGCAGCCACAGTTGTGCCATTAATCTACTTCTTTAAAATGGGGTCTATGCATCACTAATCCCTGCAATCAAGAAATACTTCTGAGAGACTGAACGTATAGATGGTTAATTATACATTAATTGATATTGCATTTTTCTGTAAGATACAATTTGTAGGAAAATTTTCTGGTATGAGCATATATCAAGAATATTGACTAATCTTTACTCCATATTCTGCTTGCCTGAAAAAGCAAGGCATTCATTGACAATCACTAATACGTAAGAAATATATTATTACCCAACATATATTAAGACATTTCATCATCATATAGGTAATGTCCAGATGCTTACTTAATGGTATAAAATAGCATTTTTTAAAATACAGTAATACACTACATTATTTTGATTCATACATTGATAACTACTTTTTTAGACAGGGTTTCCTTGCAGCCCCAGGTGGCTTGGAATTCACTATGTAGACCAGGCTGGCCTGCTCTGCCTCCAGGGTGCTGGTTTTAAAGGTATATGCCAACAGGCCTGGCAAATTGATAACTAATTGCTCATTTTTTTCTGAAGCCCTCAACTCTACACCCCTGACAAAGATTTTTTTTCTTGACCCATTCATTGTGCAGGGTTAGATTTTTTTTTATTTAATTTGTTGCTATGAAATTTTATTTTTAATATTTGATGACAATTTCATGCATGCATATAATGCATCTTGATCAAATTGATAAAGGGGAAATTGAGGTGGTTTTTTTTCCTTTAATAAAAATAATTTAAAAATGGATCCAAAGGACGCTTAAGGAATTGTTTTAGCTTTTAATGATGAACTTCCAGGATAGGTGAGCTGAAATCTCAGCACCTTTCCAGAGAAAGAAAATGGAGGCAAGCAGGATCAAAGCTGTTTAAGCAGGCATAGAGACTGGACACCAAGATACTAGCAGCTACATGGCAGGGAGGGGAACTTCAGAGAAGGAGCAAAGAGAGCCAAAATGTTGAGGAACCCCAGGAGTTAGGGAAAGCATGCTTTCCTCCCTTATTAACCCTGCCACTTTACCCTCATTCATGTCTTTCCCTCCCTCCCTGCCCCCTCCCTTCTTCCCCCCCTTCTCTCTCCCTCTCCCCCCTCCCCCTCTCCTCAGTCTACCAAGCCCACTTAGTCTGCTTCTATGTGTCTGGTGTATGACCACCTACTGAAGAATGCATTGCCTTTCAGGGGCTTCATTCTTCAAAAAACTAACCTCCCTAGGGGTGGGACTTCACTCCCGGATTCATGCTAAGGTTTTTGCCTTGCTTGATTCTGTACAGGTCTTTTACATGCTGTCACAGCTGTTGTGAGTTCAGGTCGCAAGAGTCTTGTTCAGTCCAGCAAATGTTTCTCCCCAGACTGTCGCCTGCTCTTATAATTCAAGTTCAAGCTGTCTCATGTGGTGAATGAGAAAATTGTGGCTTGATCACACAACTATTAAGTGGTAAATGTATACTTCTTACTGTTGACAGTCACGATAAAATTTTATTTTCCACTGAGAGTTGAAATAATCCTCAGCAATGTAGAAAAACTGTTACAAAAGTGATCTTCCTTGGTATTTATTTATTTATTTATTTATTTATTCTTTTTGAGACAGGGTCTCCCTGTAGCTGCAGCTGTCCTGGAACTCACTACGTAGACCAGGCTGGCCTTGAACTCACAGAGATACACCTGCCTCTGCCTCTGAGTGCTGGGATTAAAGGTGTGCGCCACCACGCCCTGCTTGACACTGTCTTGACTAGTATAGTCACCTTACACAAAAAGATAAAATTGAGCTGTGATCAAACAGTAAAATATCCCACGTTCAACCTTAAACCTAAATGATACTTAGTGAATCATCCTGAGGTATTTCATATGCATTTTATAAATTATTAAAAACATTGATTCCTTTAAATCATGGTGTATTTTGCTCCAATCATTTTGGGTTTGGATTTTTTGGAGGGGGGGTGTTTGTTTGTTTGTTTGTTTTTGAAACAGAATCTCCCTATAGCCCCAGCTGGCCTGTAACTCACTATGTAGACCAGACTTATCTCCATTCCACAGAGATCTACCTGCCTCTGCCTCCTGAGTGCTGGCATTAAAGGCATGTATCACCAAGCCAGCTTTATTTTGTTGACATTTCACATTGTAATTGTAGAAACGTATTTAAGACTGCACATATGTGATTCCCTCCCAGATACTGACAATCCTAAATGTTTATGTAGCCTTTCAATTAGAACTATTTGATAATTACTAAAATAGTTTTATTTCATTCACTTTAGTGTAAATTCATTCTACATAACTCTGTCCTCCTTAAGGAGAAAATAATGCCCTTAAAGAAAAAAATGGTAATATTTATATGTAATATTCTCATAGCAAGTGCAAAATTAAAAGACATTTGCAAGAAATACACAATTTTGAAGTGTTCAGAAGTTTAGTTTCAATGCTACCACATTCTTAAAATGTCTACTCTAGTTGTATTAAGTTTAGGACAAGTCAATTCATAATGATGCTATATTAAGCAAGCATCTTACTTTAAAAACCCTATAGTAAGGAGGAAGAAGAAAATAAGCAGCAATGACAAATTTATAGACATCTGCAAATGTGAAAGCTTGGAAATTCCTTTAAGGGACTTTAAAAATGTAAATTTTGGAGCTAAAGAGTTTTCTAAGTGGTTGGGAACACTGGCTGTTGCAGAGGACCCAGGTTCCATTCCAACACTGACATGGCAGCTAACAACTGTCCATAGCTCCAGTTCCAGAGGACCCACCATCCTCTTATGACCTCTGTGGTACTTCATACATAGGCACATTTACATATAGGCAAGCAAAACACTCATACATGTAAAATAAAAATGAATAAATAAAAAACTTAAAGTAAATGTGTTTAGCATTATATATTTTACCTGTGAAAATTTGGGTGCATGGCAATTACTGGAATAAGAAAGATTTCTAGCTGCTGAGGCTCAAGGTGGTCAATTAAGAGACACAAGACCCATGCGAACTCAAGCAGACAAAAATCCAGCATATAACTGTGGAAATGGACAGTGGACCCCAATCCTAGCCAAAGAACCATTGGGCAGCTGATTACTACTGGGTGAGGAATAGTTGATCATTTTCAAGGGAGTGACTCTAGATAGGTTGACTAGACACCAGTGGATGAACTGGCACTGGAGGATGTCAGCAAACACTAATTTGATATGATAGGCCCTAACATATATGACAAAACATATGAAATCTAGAATATTGGTGGGGGCAGGTTATGGGAGGGCACCCATGGTGAAGCAGGGATAAAGAGAACTAAGATGTTGTGTAAGTATGAAATACACAAAAATGCAATAAAAATGTACATTTTTAAAAGAGTCAAACTCAGTAAAGTTTGAGAAGCACTCCTGAATTGGGGTTTTCTTTCCAGATGTCAGCATATTAGTTCAATATGTCTTTTAAAAGAACTTCAAGAAAAACTGTTAAGAGTAAGGGCTAAAGGGGGTTTACCCCATTAATTTATTTTCAGCGAGACACCTTTCTCATTTTTCCATCTTGAATCATGTTCAGAAACTAGATGGATCAGAGGCAGATGGACCAGAGAGAGAGAGAGAGAGAGAGAGAGAGAGAGAGATGTCCTTGTGGTCTCCTCAAAAATAGCTCATCTGGTTTCCGTGGCCTCTACATCACATTCTCAAATACAGACTTTCTCCGTCCATCCGTTCTTCAATATTCTTCCTCAATAAATGTTTATCACTTCTGTTTAAAAGAAGAGTCAAACTCACAGTGACAATCACTTATCCACGTCTTGTGATATTGTGGACAAGAGAAAAATATCCAGAAAGTGATGATGTGTCTCTCCCAATCCTGCCTTCTTCTTATATCTAGAGTTCTATCACTACAACTTTGACATTTTATTCTATAAACCTACGTACAAGAGAATAATCTTCACGTGCACATTGCGGCATCTAGAAAATATCCAAAATAACTAAAAGAGAGATCATATTTAATAAATAATTTCAAAATATTGAATTTTTCCTAGAAGTTTTGTTTTTCTGTTTTTGCTGTTTCTTTTACATCACCTTTTTTTTCCACAGAGATTATATTTTTATTTGTTTCACTCTTCTGGTTGTCAGAGTGCTCTACACAAAGGAACTTTGAAAGAAAGAGTACATTGGTTGTTTTTAAAGTTTTCTTTGTGTTTTTATCTAAATAAAGAAGAAGATATAAAATACACAGTAAGGAATATTTATTAGCATTTTCAGTTTCCGTTGAAAATCTCTCTTCAAAACTGTTGCAGAGTGCAAAGCAGAAGATTGAAAAGGCCACCCAAGCATTTCATATTTATAATTCTAAACTTCTATTTTCTGTTGGGCTGATTATTTTTAAAAGTCAGACTTTAGAGTTGAGATTCTTCTCCTTATTCAGGTCTTTTAAAAATATTTTATTTATTTTTTATATGTATGAATGTATTGGCTACATGTATGTAAGTAAATGCACCCATATGGTGTAGTGCCCATGGAAATCAGAAGAGGGCATCAGATCCCATGGACAGTTGTTAGCTGTCATGTGGGTGCTGGGAATCAAAACCAGGTCCTCTGCAGGAGCAGCCTGTGCTCTTAACTGCTGAGCCATCCCTCGAGATCCCTCACTCCAATCTTTAGGAATGCATGGGTTTGATCTTTCTCATTAGAAAGCTACAGCTTTCCCATACGTATTTCACAACTGGTAAGATTGCGTGACCTCCCCTATCTTCCCATTTAACGTGCATTAACTACCATGATTTTCATTTGGAAACTCCTGAGTACTTCATGATAAATACAACTGAATACTGTGATAAGATGGCTTTAATTAGGATCCAAAACAAAATAAATACACTGTACATATTTGCTTCTGGTGATTCTTATATTTTACCAAAATTTCACAGTACTTTCAAACCTAAAATGCAAACTTTTCTGTTCTCTTACATTCTTTCTATTACTCTACTAGAATCTGGTATTTAGAGGAAACAGTTGACATTTGTAGGAACTTAGGTGAATAGATTTTTTTTAAGCTTCTATTTTAAATTCAGTAATAATATTGAAAATCCTAAAGAAACTTAGATATTTTTCAACTTGTGGTGTTGGGGATGGAACCCAGGGCCCCTTAAATGCTCTAACACTGAGCTACATCCTCAAGCTAAGAAGCACATTTACTAACACACCCTTAAGAAGTTGACCTGTTAGCAACAGAAAGTTGTGGTGATGTGTGCAGGAAAACACAAAGCATGTAAATGTTTGTCTACAGAGCAGTGTGTGTGTGTGTGTGTGTGTGTGTGTGTGTGTGTGTGTGGTGTATGTATTCATGTGTGGATATATGGATGCATGTATGTGTAAATACTTGTGTATATGTATGTTAGTGTGTGTACTATGTGAGTACATGTCTCTGTGTGTATGTGTGTGTGTATGTGTGTGTGTGTGTGGTGGTCTGAATGAGAATGTCCTCCTTAGGCTCCAAGTATTTAGAGAGTTGGTCCCCAGTTTGTGGCACTGTTTGGGGAGGTAACAGAACTTTTAGGAGGTGTGTCCATGCTGGAGGAAGCACAGTGCCACTGGGGATGGGCTTTGAGATTTATCAAGCCTTGTCAGATCTCCAATTACTCTCTGCTTCCTGTGCATGCTTGAAGATGTGATCTCAACATTCTGCACTGACCACCTCCCCCACCATTATGGATACTTGCCTCTGAAAACTTAAGCTGAAATAAAATCTTCCTCTGATAAGTTGCTTTGGTCATGTTTTCTTATCACAGCAACAGGAAAGCAATTAATATAGTGTGTATATGTGCCTGTATGTAGGTGTGTATGTTTGTGTCTATACATCTGTATTGTGTGTGTATGTGTCTGTGTATATGTGTGTGTTTGTGTGTATGTTCCTGTTTGTGTCTGTGTGCATATGTATGTGTGTGTGTATGTCCCACATTCACATATCTATTTCAGTATGTGTTTACATGCACATGGACCCGTGAGTGTGTCCTCATCGGACACTTTTAATAAATCCACTTTCCAAAATAAACTTTCAGAAGCCCAACCCTGGGACATTCCCGGGGTAGATGTTCCTGTGATGAGTTCGGTGCTGAGCCAGCCCCCAAAAGGGCCTGGAAACAGCCTCAGGTCAACAAGTTACTTGTTTTTACTGTTTGTTTTCTCAGGTCTGGGCATCCTTTGATCTTGGGTGAGCTCAAACTAATTTGGAAAGAAATGAAAACAGTTCTCTGCTTCTCCATCTCTAATCAGTAGTGTCCCCTTTTAATTAGAAGCAAAAGAACAGTTCTGTGTGAACTGGAGGTGAAGGACAGTGAGTCCTGCCATGGGAGGCAGAGCTGGAGCCCAGGGTGGAAAGCAGGCCATGTGAACAACCCATGGTCCCTTTCCCTAGGAAAAGAGCTTAGGGTTTCTCTTCACTATAGTTTACATTACAGCAAACTCTTTCCCTTTATGTCACTTTACCTTCATGCTCTAGTAATTCCTTTCAACCATGTCTCTACTTCCCATTGCTACCGTAAGCCACCAGCAGATTTTCCAGAAGAGATTCCATTACACAGCTGAGATAAGCCTGTACATTTGTCAAAATGCTATAAAACATGGATGTCGAAGAAAGAAACTTTATGGATCTATTTTTTGCTGTTGTTTAAATCAAGTACTACACAGCTTATGAATCAACCCATACTGCTATTCTGTTCTAAAAATGCTAAAAATTAGAGATAGAAAGCTATTTTTTAATAGAAAAATGAATGACTGAAACCATTTGTTCAATATTTCATAGGAAGACCAGTCATTTCAAAATGGTGAATGAAGCTTTCTACTGTCATTCTATTACAAAGTTCCCCAGGAAATAAGTAAGGCTTTGCATGACTAATGGTTCGTGGACGGTAAGAAGGAATACCTCATTATGATGAACAATGTGGTGATGGGGGGGTCCTGTGCTTCTCCCATCACTGTTTCCACATATAATTATCTTTCTAATCCAACTGTATGGGTGATTTCTTTTTACTTATTTAGTTTATTGTTTCTTCTATTTCTTATAAATAATACATATGAATCCAAGACTCCTCTTTATATACAATGATTCTATTTTCTTGAACAGAAATCCTGGCTGAAAAAGCATTCACATTCGCATTCCAAAATGAGACAGCAGCAGACATAAAGAACAGAAAGTTCACATGGCCATTTGTTATGCACCATCCAACACTTGAGTCAGGTCTTTCATGTTTCTAGTTGATGCTGATCATTTTCTTTTTAAATTTGTGTCTCTCATTCTGGCAACTGTGAGGACACACATTTGAAGTTTAGAATCAGTGTGGAGCTAGTGATCAAGCTGTCTATTCATTTGAGTTCTAATGACCACTCTTTCTTCAATTTTTTTCTTATCTGTATTATTAAATTTTAGAAGTCATTTAAAATAGTCACACATTCTGTTTAAAGATGTAACTGGGAAATGGCAGAATTTCTTGCTCATCTTTTTTCATATTGTTTAGAAGAGAGATTTTAGGATTTCAATCATTGCATCTCTTTCCCTTGATATTAGCAGGTCTATCCATCTGGAGAATGTGCACACTCTAAACTTCAAGAAGAAAATATTATATTAATGGTCCAATATGTCAAAAGATAGAGAACATGATATCTAAAAAGGAACGTGATAAACAACAATTCATCAGTGACCAAGATGTAGATTTAGGGATACTGAATAATTTTGGTGGTGGAATGTTGTATGTATTTCTCCCGCTTGCATTTCTTCTAACCATCTCCATAATTTTTCCTTAACACACCTATTGTCAAATGTGTATTTATCAAAGGTCTTGCCTTGGTGTTTTTATCAGTATTTTTTCACTTCTCATTTTTTAAAGAAGAAATAGTTGTGGATTAGATTCTGCCCATAAAGTTAGTATAAAATTACCAATAATGAAAACTTAACTTACTGTATGTATACGTTTTCTTAAATATTTTTTATGTTAATTTTATGTGTACTTGTGTTTTCTCTGTGTATATGTATGTGCACCACATGCATGTCTGGTGCCTGCAGAATCCAGAAGAGGGCAATGGATCCCTTGGAGTTAAAAATGGTTGTAAGCTACTATGTTAGTTCTGGAAAGTGAAGCTAGGTTCCCTACAAGAACTGCAAGTGTTCTTAACTTCTGACCATTTGCCTGGCCTGCCCTCTGTAGTTATGATGCAGTACTGCATGAAACAAAAACAAAGGGCAGATGGTTTCTTTTATTTCAGCAAATGGATTTTTTTTTAAAAGATTTTTGCCTGGAATAAGTTGTGAGAGATATCGACAGAAAATCATCTTTTTAATTTTTGTGAAATCAAATTGATAAGTCCATCTAGGGCCACAGGTAAGGTTGTATCTATTGTTTTTTTTCTTCTTGAGGACAGCCGTGAAATATCTGTATAAGAGTCTATGCATTCCAAGGAAGCTATCATCACACACGAACTTCTACATAATACTCTTCTATTTGAACCTGCTAGAACTATTAAGAGTCTCCCATCCCAACTTTTGCAACATCACAGAAGAGGAAAAGGACTGTCTGCACTTCATTTCACTCCAGGAATACCCATCCTATAGCCATCCTCCTTGAGAGTGAGGTGGGAGAGCTGGGGGGAAGCCTCTCAGGAAGCAAGGCACCTGGACTGATGGGCTATGTAGATGATAGCACAGAAATTTATCCTAAAATGGAAAATGAAAAGCATGGATTGTGAGCATGAACCTCTTGATTTTCACCTGTTCACCTTGGGATTCTAATGAGGTAGAGAAAACCCTCTTTACTAGAATTATTCTTTAGAGAGCTGGAGTTTGAGATTGGCAAAGAAGTCACAACTGAGCCAACACAGAAGCTGGTAAAGACTCTCTCAAATAGGCAAGTCAGAAATTCTATTTATTGCTTAGTAGTGTATAAAA
Organism: Nannospalax galili; assembly: GCF_000622305.1. Classification (NCBI taxonomy): domain Eukaryota; kingdom Metazoa; phylum Chordata; class Mammalia; order Rodentia; family Spalacidae; genus Nannospalax; species Nannospalax galili. Next base: position 214,989 of record NW_008331036.1, on the reverse strand, counting down.
CTTCATAGATGGAGGACGGTAGAGAATGGAGAAATAGCCAAGAGTCCTTGTCATGCATCACCCACACAGGACTCAGCCTCTCCTCTGAATAAACGTTGAGCGAATTAGTTCCAAAAATTGTTTAAACAGTTACCAAATTATTGGTCAAGCAATGGCACAGTAGATCTTTATGAGTCACTGTCCTTAGAGCTTTAACTATAATGATTTAAATTCACTTACAACTCTAGATCTGCCTGGAAAAGCCAGATAATCAAACTGTAGATTTTTCCAAGTTTATAACTAAACATCATTAATTCTTTTCTTCTTACAAGGCTCTCTATGTATAACTGTGAAGGGTTTTGTGTTTGGAACAGACTAAATATTAAATGCTTTCCTTTTCTTTAATCCCGTTTGGGGATCTATAAATGTCTATGTGTGTGTGTGTGTGTGTGTGTGTGTGTGTGTGTGTGTGTTTGTATGTTTGTTTTCTGTTTGGGTGTGTTTTGTTTGTGTGTTTCTGTGTTTTCTTTTTTCCTGTATCCTGTTTGGGAATACATAAATCAATACATAAATCTCTTTCTCTCTCTCTCTCTCTCTCTCTCTCTGTTCATGTGTTTATGTGCAGTATCTGTATGTTATTGACTTCATTGACTAACAGGAAAACGCTAAATGATGAATATTTTAGTAATTTAGCAAGGAACTTGTGTGGAAGCATAATCTAGTCATTATCTCAGACCCCACATTTCCAATTTAAATATTATTTAGATTCAGTGTTTTCAAGCTATTCTTCAAAATCTCATAACTTACAATATTTTATGCATCTTAAATTGATTACTCAGAGCAGAGTATCAAAGCATTCCATTGCAATAAAAGCTTTATGTACCTTAACCCTTTCACATTATCAGCTGATAATATATTTTTAAACTTTTATTATTTTAAGATACATATGACACAAAATGTGTGATCCTAAACATTTAAGTATACAGCTCAGTTATTTTAAAATGAATAAAGTGGTGCAAGCATCACGATCATCCATTTCTACAACTCTTTCATCTTTTAAAACTGGCATACTATGCCAATTGAACAATAACTTCCCACTCTCCCTCGCCTCATGGAGTCCCCAGACACTGCCATTCTCTTTTTGCCTCTATAATTTTAGTCACTCCAAATACCCCATTTGGGTGCAATCATACAGCATTCATATCATTGTAACTACCCTAATTCACTTAGCATAATGTTCTCATGATTTATCCATGCTGTAACATGTCATAATTCACCTATTTTAAAATGCAAGTTTATTCTACTTGTAAGTGTGCCTACAATATTTTGATTGTCTATTTCTTCTATCAATGAGTGAGTGGTATATTGTTATATTTAGTGTATTGTAAATAATGCTTTTATGAACCTAAGTATAGAAATATCTCTCAGTACTCTGCCTTAGGTCCTATTAATATTTACTAGATGCAGAAATTCTGTAGCTTATGGTAATCTCATGTTTTGAGGAAGGGCATATCAAACAGATAATGGTGTTTTGTATTCCCAGCAATGGTGCAAAGTTTCAAATGTCTTCCCATTCTCGGCAACACATTATGTTCTCTTTTTCATCATCTTTCTCCTAATTGTTGTCATCGTTGTCCTCTTCCCCCTCCTC
>NW_008331036.1:212657-213223 GCF_000622305.1 Nannospalax galili | reverse complement strand
ATATCATTACATATTTTTGATGGCAATGCCAAAATCATGCAATAAGGAAAAGACTCTTTTTTAAGCAGTGATCTTGAGAAAACAATATTCACATGCAGACTTCGATTAAATGCCATATGCAATTCATGTGCAATGATCACCTTAAATGTGTAAGCTATAACATAAAATTCCTAGGAAAAAAAAAATCGAGGGCCAGGTACTTCATAGCACTGGATTTGGGATGACTTCATCATAATGACACCAGATGCACAGGCAATGAAAGAAAGAAAGAAAGAAAGAAAGAAAGAAAGAAAGAAAGAAAGAAAGAAAGATCCTATTTACAGAAAACTTAAGCTTCACAAGGATGCTGTGGCAAAGAATCAAACTATAAGATCAAGAAAAAAAAATACTAAATGATACCAGTAATAAGAGATTGATATCCAGAATGAACTGGGGACTCTTAAAATTCAGCAACAAAAACCTCTAAACATGTTGACTCAAAAATGGCAAAGTACTTGCAGACACATTTCTTAAGAAAATATGCACTCTGTTTTATGTATTTTCACAATTTAAAGTTATATATACAT
>NW_008331036.1:207860-212627 GCF_000622305.1 Nannospalax galili | reverse complement strand
AGATTTCATATCCTTGGAGAATCAAGCTGTTGTTTGTTATGTAATATCTCTGTTCCTGGTAAATGTCTTTCACTTAAGACCTAATTTGATCTTCCTTTAGCCTTTTCAATTTTCTTCTCCTTATCTATGACAAAACCTTCTTCATACCTTTGCTTTAACCTGTTTTATCACCATATGAATTTTTTTCCTGTTGTTTGTAGCCTAGGATGGACTACTCCAACGCATGATTCTCCTGTCTCATCACCCCAGTTACTGATATTATAGGTGTGCATCACCAGTCAGGCCTTAAATGACAGTTTTATGTAGAATAGATTTGTGCCTTGTGATAGCAAGTTTTTGTCAACTTGACACAAACTAGAGTCACCTAGGAAGACCGAACTTCAGTTATTTAGCCAGTGGGCATGTCTGTGGGGACATTTCCATGGTTGTTAATTGGTGTAGGAGGATTGCCATCTTCCACATGGAAGCAATTCATGTGTCTTATATCTTCCTTTCTTTTCTTTTCTTTTCTTTTCTTTTCTTTTTCTTTTCTTTTCTTTTCTTTTCTTTTCTTTGTCTTTTAGAGACATGGTCTCCCTGTAACTACACCTGTCCTGGAAATCACTATGGGGACCAGGCTAGCCTTGGTCTCACAGAGATCCACCTGCCTCTGCCTCCCAAGTGTTGGGATTTAAGGTGTGTACCATCATACCTGGCTTATTTTAAGGATTTTTTTCTCAGTTTTCTTAGAATCTCAAGAAAAGATCCAAATTTTACATTTAATTACTTATTTGAATTACAGTAGTATTTATTTTGCCCTCTTATGTCTTTGCCAGAAGCAGAAATCATGTTTGGTAGGCTCTAGAAACAAGAGCTAAATATTATTGAATTAACATTTATCTGTAATGAACGATAGAAATTAAACTGTGCTTACTAGATTTCTGTTGATTATATCTTAAATGAAATAAGGTAAATAGTCAAAAATCTTAAACACCAAGGACATTTAGATTCACAATAGTTACATTCTGTATAATCTGATAATTAAACGCCTACTCAAAGTATAGGAAATTACTTGTTAACATGAGCCATTAAATAAAGGAGAGGTAGAATACAAAATAAAATCTTCATACATTTATCTGTCTACTAAAAATAGATTTCCCACATTAAGGGTGATAAAGATATCCCTCACACCTCCTACTTCTTTATTATGAGATTTCATGTGTCTTAATATTATATGGAATTGGGGCTGGGGAGATGACTCAGTGGTTCAAATTGCTTGCTGTTCAATCATGAGGAAAGTAGTTAAGACCCAGAATCTTCATTAGGCAGCTCACTACTGCCCATAACTCCATATCCAAGGGATCCAGTGCTTCCCATGGTCTCCTCAAGCACCTGCACACACATGTACATGTGTACATACAGACACATACACAAAGATGCATTTGAATACATTATAAATTAAAATAAATAAATAATTAAAAAAAAATCTATGGATTTAAAATTATTCAAGACTTGCCCTCTCAAATGTTTTCTTTTTTAATCTTTTTGAGACAGGGTCTCCCTGTAGCCCCAGCTGACCTGGAACTCACTACATAGGCCATACTGGCCTCAAACTCATAGAGATCAACCTGCCTCTTCCTCTCAAATGCTGGGATTAAAGGCATGTGCCACCACAATGGGCAACAAAAGGAATTAATAAAACCAGTTTGATTCAGGAACAGCTAATCTATAAATTATTTTGATTGGTATCAAAACTGGCTTAATTTCATCTTCTAAAATGAGGGGCAGTATTATAAAGAGGGCTTTATCTTCACTGGACTTCAATTAAGCCAGAAAAATACCTCAGGAGGTTTTATGAACTACTTTAATAATGTGCACAGAAATAAAATGGCTTTATCCACTAATGCTTAATTAAACAGAAAATTAAATTAACTAGAGCATCTTATGCCCAGAGAAATCCATTCAGTAGTGATTTTATAACAACATGTATATCTTAGAAAATTTTATAAGGCTTTTTTTTCTGAAATCTCATCTTCCAAGATGCCTACTCTTCTGGAAAAGTTTTATCATTGCCATCAGACAAATAAAGGGTGCAAATATTCACGTATGGGTGCTTTAGTGCAAAATCAAATGCGTTTTCTGTATGTTCATAGACACTGACATTTGGGCTTAATAATAAATGGAGAGAACAGTTTAAGACTTTTTTATATTTAAGTGTGTGTGTGTGTGTGTGTGTGTGTGTGTGTGTGTTTGTGTCACAGTGCACATGTGGAGGTCAGAGGATAACTTGTGAGACTTGGTTCTCTTCTTGCACCCTGTGTATCCTGGGGAACAATCCCATACTGTCAGGCTTAGCAGCAAGCACCTTTAACCACTAAATCATCTCACTGGCCCCAATAACCTCAGATTTTTTTATATAACTTACAAAAGCCTAAAGGTTTAGCATGTCATTTACTCTGCAATTATTACAGATCTTTAGCTTCAGTTTCAGTCCTAATACGCTTCAGGAACTAACACTGTATTTTTTGTACACAAAACTATTCTGTTCTTTCTAGATCCTATTTAAATTCTTCATAAAATGCTGAGCTGATAGTGTTATACTAAGTGAAGTAACACAAATGCAGCAAAGCAGGTGACATACGTTCTCCCTCATTTGAGGAATGTAGCACCAATGCCTTATATGTAACCATGTAAATTCTCATGTAACACCAGGAGCCAGGTAAAGGGAAAGAATATATGGATGTAGAGGAAAAGAAACAATATGAAAGGAGAATAGTAAGGAACAGATGTTACCTGAGGGAGTTGGAAAAAGTGGGAGTAATCGGCAGGGAGAGGAGGGAGGGACATTCAAGAGACATTGTGTGGGAGAGGGAGGGAAGTCAGGAGAGGAAAGATGGCAGGAGTCAGGATGTATTAGGGGGAGGGTGGGGATAATGGGGGCACTGTGACTAGGGAGGGAGGAAGGAGGGAAGCCAGATGGGAGAAAAAAGAGTGGAGATGTGTGAATCTCTCCAGGGCCTAGGAAACCCAGAGGGAAAAGTGATGCCTTACACACCCTATGAGAAATGCACATAGAGTGTCTGAACCTTGATGCATATGTATACCTGGGAGCTGCTTGGCAGGGAACACAGTGCCAGATAGAAGAGACCTCCTTTAGAGTGGTAAGCATGCCGTACAGCACTCATCAAAGAAGCTACTTTTTGCAACAGATGGAGGTTACTGCAGAGTTGCACAGCTGGTCAGATGTCTTGGCATAAATTTGTTTTGTTTTGGAATTAAATGGAACAGAACACAAGATCTTTTGGATAGTTATAGTACTATTCTGTACTGAACTGTCAGTGATTCTTTAAGAGCTTTAGTGAGGTGTTTTTATTATTGAGAAATGCATTCATGTTATGCGGTACTGAAGACTGAGTTCTTTACCTTCCTTTCAGCTCAGCACAGGCCAGAGCAATAAGATCGCAATGACACACAGTGGGAATCACTATCTTTCTGTCTGTTCAATGCCCATATCTTACTCACTACATGAGTCCGTCTGTGTTCTGTGCTTTCTAATGATTTAGTCTCCTGTTCATAGCAATATTGCTGTACTGAAGGCTTCCCTCTCCTCCACATTTAACTCTGGTGGATTTCAGTAGGAAAAGAAAAAAAAATGTTTCACATTGTTCAATAAAAAAGAAAACAAACAGAGAAAGGATGTTTCCAAGCACTTTTTTTCTGGTGGTCATACAGGAACATTGAGACACTGAAAAATTCCCATTCATCCAATCATGACAGTGGACAAGGCATTTCTAGCACTGACTGGAAATTTTTCTTGACCTTTGTTGATACACTTCTAGTGACAAATGCCACCCAAAATTTCATTTAAAGATTTTAATGGTTTAGTCAAAATCTGAGTCTCTGTAATTGTCTGTTATGAGTCCTATTCACCTACATGCACCACCTTAATATGAGATTACTTCGCGGGCAACGCTCATGACTTATAGAAAGAATGTTAATCTTCTACACTTTCATTGCGTCCTTGAACTGTCATTGATTCCTTCTCTTCTTTGCGCATTGGTGAGACTGTTCTGGCATGCATTTGGGTGACAAAGAGTATATATTCTGTTTTCCCATTATAGGCACAGTTCCTTGGAGCTGGCACAAGAACAAAGCAAGGCTGTCCTTGGCATTTGGATTTAAGTGAGCTAACCTTTGCATTTATTGCAGAAGTTACTCTGAATGGTATTCCGTTTCCTTATTAGCAGCCATTGACTTGCTAATACACTTCGTCTACACCATCTGTGGTTTTTTCACCTCTTATTTTCAGTTTCCATTCCCAGTGCCTGTGTTTATTCCTACTGCCCCCATCTTCATCATTTGGACACTTTTTCTTTCAAAATGCTGTGGTTTTCTTTCAACGACAAAACCACAGTACATGGTGAAAGTAGATTGTGTGAACTGGGCCCTGCTGGTTTTGAAAGCTAGTTCCCTACTAATGAAACCTGAGTTGTCAAGGCTTAGCTGCCATTGCACAATCTTGTTTGCTTGCATTGAGTTTGTGAACATGTAAATTCCTAGATTTTTCTGGTGGGCCATCAGAAGGAGGGATTAGGATGGCTGCTAAAATCTAAAGCTCTTCCATGTCTCCATTCTTATGTTTGCCTCCAGGTACAGGTCACTATGTCTCTCAAAGTGCTTTGTCCTCTGCCGCACTTTCACCTACAAGTTATGCAAGCTCTCTACTCCTACTTTTGACAATTGACTTGGTAGCTGCTTCATGTTTCTTAACCTAGTTTCTTTTGAAAT
>NW_008331036.1:200034-207754 GCF_000622305.1 Nannospalax galili | reverse complement strand
CCAACAAACCTTCCTAAATGATCTTATTTTGGCAGTGTCATTTGTAAGACCTTCTTCAGCTGATTTATAGACATCCCCTTCAGGGTAATGTTGATTATTCCTTTAACAGATGAAACAATAAGTTATTGATACTACACATGTTTATTCCCAAATTCTACAGAGGTGCCTGTGGTGTGATGAAAGGGTATAAGATTCCATGATCACATAGGCTTTGGTTGAAATTATGAGTTTCTTCCACTAACTTTGGAAATTGGTTCTCTTTCATTTTCCCCATCAATACCATGAGAAGATAAATACCATTTTCAAAGTGGTTGAAAAAAGCAAATAAGATAAATATTTAAAATGCTTTAGAGAGACAAGGAAGCTTACTTAGTAAGGCAAACATCATTTGCTTTACTTGTGTTTCCAAATACTTCATAATAGATTATAACATCAGATGTGCGAAGACAAGGATTTGACACTGCTTGTTTATTTTGAGGTTATTGTGGTACTTGCTGTAATTTAGTCAACTCCAAGAGTTTAATTTACCGCATCTATAAGTTAGAGATCCTTTGACCTGGAGTTGCAGAATGTTGCTCTCCTATCTGGCATTAGTTATATGAATCTGAATTATTATTAATTAAAAAACTACTTAGACTAGTAAATTTTCACGGTTTCTTCAACTAATGTTCTGATTCAAATGTTTGATTTATGTGAGCTGTTTATAGGTATTTTTGCACAGATTCATTAAATATTTAAATTGAATGACAATTTAAAAAATTAGCAAATACCTATTGTATAATAATTATTTCAACCAAAGAAATGCCTCAATTAATTTTCTGTAACTTACTTTTGATGTAGTCAAATCAGTTCACCCAAAACCCTTTGCATTAGTTACTTTTCTAGATGTTCTGACCAAACACCCAAGAGAAACCAAATGAAATGAAGAATTTACTTTGTCTCATGGTATAGAAGAGTGCATTCCGTCAAGGCAGGATGGCATGGCAGAGTTCATGGCAGTAGGAGCTTGCATCTGGGATTCCTCGCCTCTGGAAGGACCAGGAAACAAACAGCAGGTTATGCTGACCATGATTTCCCTTCCTATTCAATCAGAGACCCCAGCCTTTGGGATAGTGCTGCCCACATTCAGGGTAAGACTTCCATCATTAGTTCAGTCTTTCTCAAAACACCCTTACAGACACTCAGAAGTGTATCTCCCAGGTGATCCCAAATCCAATCAAATTGACAGTGAAGATTAAGCATCACACTGTTGTATCATCATCTTGGCTCTATTACCCTCTACTAATATTCACATTTTCACCAATTTGTATGTACTGATAAGTATGCTAGAATGTTGTGCATAAGAATAAAATAGTTCTAAGTAGTATTCAATAAAACAATTTTGTTACCCTCAGGAGTATATAATTTATTATACATAGTATTTCATAAAATAAAAAAGTGAATTTGTGATTTAAGTAAGAGATAGCTTTTGATAGGAATATAATATTTCGAGAATTGATGTAGGAACATTAATAAGTGCACCTATGAACTAAGCAGCCATGATTGAAAGCAAAATATTGGAAGTGATTTTTACATGTAATAGTGATAAGTTGGGTTTGTTCACAATAAATGCAATAACACCATCCCATTCTCTCAATGGTTCATTTTAAATATCTATATTTATACCATTTTAAATATCTATATATAATGACAAAGAAAAAATACTTAAGACAACAAGGCTGAGAGACATCATGAGTTGAATATGGCATGCATTTCTGAAAAGCCATTTCTGCATTTGGATTGGAAGTCCTTGACACGTAGAAGGTTCTTGCCTTCTTTCAGGATGTGTGTGTGGTGGTGGGGGGATGAATACACATTTATACCCTGATGACAAAGAAATTTAGGCATGCCATACAACAGTAAATATGATTATGAAAATTAACAGAGCTTCCTCTGAGAGATCCCTTGACCAGCAAACTAAAATATGCTTGACATTTTAAGTAATTATTCGTCATTCCAAATTCCACAGACAAAAGTTTTAATTCATTTTAATTTGTTTAATTCATGTCCTTCCTTGAATATGTTTCTACTAGTTTTCCATTGACTTGAAAGTTATAGTCCTGATGTGTTCTTTGAACATGCATTGTTGAATTGCTGTCTGATGAGATTAAATAAATTTCTATTTTACAGGACAGTAAAGGGAGCATCATTCTCCCACTGTGCTCAATGGCATGGTTGAATCCCCTTGAATTGTAGTTTCTTACAATGAGCATGAAGTCAAAATCGTGCTGTGATGGGCGGCCCATTTGAATACAGATGCCCTGTTTTGTTTATAAACATCTTCACTTATAACACTTGTCCAATTTACGTAATTTATACCTCATCATCTTACCATGGCTCAAAATAAAACTTGAAAATCAACATTGAGAGCTAACATTTTCTAACTACGAAGGGACTACTTAAAGGCCAGGAAGACAAAACAGTATCTAATAAAGATTTCTTTCTCACACAAGCTGGAGATATTTAGAGATAGATAGGGTGATCTGTTTTATTTATAATTGGAGTTTTTTATATTTTTCAAATGAGTCACTTTAGGCTAGGGGCAGCTTTATCTCAAGATGACCTATTTCAGAGAAAGGAGACAATTTTGCCTATAGGATGTTATACTAAGTTTATTCAAAATTACTTTCAAAAGCAGTCCCACAGATGGTTTCTCTGCAACTTGCTGGAACAGAACAGATCATTCCAGGGCTGTTGTAAGCAGTGGATAAATGTCCCCTTTACAAATCCCTGGCTTGTCAGTGTTCAGGGAGCAGAAGATTGGAATACAGATAAAAGAATGTCTTCCCTTCTCAGCTCTTGGAGAAGGCCTCTCCCAATCTTAAAGTGTCTTGTTACAAGGTGAATTCTCTGTCACGCAGTAATCAACCCAGAAGACTTCAAAATCCCTGTCCAGGGACAGTCAAGACCACAAACTGATGCATTAAAATGTGCTTCCTATACTGTTAATCTTTAACCATATGTAGAACAAATTCTCTATTTAGAACGTTAAAATTATTTAACACCAACTCAATTCCTCATCTCCAGGCCACCCTAACTCAAAGTGAGCTATTTCCTACTGGTTTTGTTTTGTATTGCTTTGGTTTTTGATTTTTGGTTTTCTGTTTTTATCTGGGCAATCTTTTATTGCATCTTATTTCTTTCCTGTTGCCCTATTGTTTGCGTGCACACATTTTTAGATTTTAAGAAGATTACAACTATCTTGGCATTGGTGACAAAATATATTAGCTCTATTTTCTTCAAAATATTGAACAAAGTAGCTTCTTCCATCATTTATTCAGTACTTATAAGTAATTCTCAAAATGTGTAACTTACTCTCTCTACTTAGAAAACTTAAAGTGATCATATAGAATGTTTCTGTTTTGTTCTATATTTTCAAATATAGATACTTAAACTGTAAGTAGTTTTCACTAGAAAATTAAAGAAGGTAAAGGGTAGTGATACGCACTTGTCAACTATTCATTATAAGTTTTGGTTTTAATGGTTCTAGGCAGCATTTTCAAACAATCAATATGAATATATACATTTGTGTGTATGTGTTTTACATGTACAGATATACACTTATATACATTCTTGTTACATACTAAACTAGTTCACTATGTGTAGAGTTTAAGTAGATTGGAATATTACTGGTATTTCTACTTTGCTAATCCAAAGTAAATTAAATTCTCAAGTGCTTAAAGATTTTAAAAAGAATATATATTCCAGGCATAGTTATACACGTCTTTAATATACAGCACTTGAGAGGTGGAGGCAGACTGATCTTTCTGAGTTTAAGGCCATCCTGGTCTAATAGTAAATTCCAGGTCAGCTGGAGAAAAGAAAAAAATTGAATTCTTTTCTTCCCATTAAAACAATTCTTTAGATGGAACATTTGGTTCTGATTAAAACTTCTCAAATTGAGAAGAAATAAGTGACTTCAGCATAGAATCATAAAGTGTGTGCATCATGATCTTAAGTCCCAAGGTATAAGTTTAAGTATTTTGAAGAGGTCGATGCGTTGGGGCTGGAGAAATGGCTTAGCAGTTAAGAGCATTGACTACTCTTGTACAGAACCTGAGTTTGATTCCCAGCACCCACATGGCAGTTAACAATTGTCCATAACTCCAGTTCTAGGGGACCCAATGCTCTCTTCTGAACTCTGCAGGCATTGCACAACATAACTGCACTTATATACATGCAGACAACATACTCATACAGATAAAATAAAAATAATAAATAAAATATAACAAAATATTTAAAAAAGAAGTATATGGCTTTTGAGTTCAGAAAATGGTTGTTGGAAGTTATGTCAAGTTCATCACAGGGCCTGGAGGTGAGCTCAAGTCTGTGGTCCTTGCCTAGCATTTAACAAAAAATTATGACAAGACAATGACTTGATCATTGCCAAGAAAATCAATAATATTTTATTTATGCATCTCTCTCTGTCACACATACACACACATACACACACACACACACACACACTCACAGACATACTCATTCATACACATACACACACAAACAACAGAAATAATTTTCCCAGAAGATTATAGACTGATGTTAAGGGCAAATAACAGATTCCTGAAAGAAACAGAAAAAAATATGTTTGATCTAAAAGTAGAAAAGAGTCTTAAGATACCAAGATTTAGGTGAGTATTGTGGCGTAGGCCTTTAATTCCAGCACTCTGGAGGCAGAAGCAGGATGATCTCTACGAATCTGAGGCCATCCTGGTCTCCAAAAAAAGTTCCTGGTCAGCTGGGGCTATAGGGATACCTTATCTCAAAAAACAAAAAGCAAGCAAACAACCAAAAACAACAAGATTTGATTATGAAGAAATGCTTTCATTAGAGTAGATACAAATTAAGAACTTCCAAAACTATACTGAAAAGAAAGCACAAATGATTGAACAAAGAAGGTATGTTTTAAAAAATTTGTAACTGTTGTAAATTAGTAGGAAAAAAGACAGATAACCTTCAATGTGTGTCAAAGGTACAACTGTGCAATATTCTACAAGCACAAAAGGAAAAAGTTGCATAACAAAAATTGATCAACATCTTATGCTGTTGGGAATGACAGAAGCATTTTGAAGAAAAATTCTTTCTTATCCTGACAGTTTGAGAATAAGCATGTCTACGTTGGGTATAGTCTGGGCAAAATTCTTGTTCACTATGTACTGGGAATGTTTTGATAACGGCTGTTACATAACAAAGCACCTGTAAGCTAGTGGTTTGAAACAACCTTCGTTTTATTAGGAACGTACTTCTCTGGGTCAGGAATTCAGACAAAGCTGACAAGTGATTCAAGTGTTCCAAACAGCATCACTACATTTATTTCTTTGTGTTACAGTGGTGACTGACCTTTGCATAAAGCTTCTATTACATGCTGGTGTCCTAGTAGGGACATCTGAAGGCTGACATTTTGTTTGTAGTGTCCCTCTATCTTTGTTTAATCCCACAGTTTCTTGAAGAGTCTCCTTCTGTAGGGCAGTCAGACTTCCCTGTGGTTGTACACAAACCACACTGTATTTTATGTCTCCATGGTACCAAGGCAGAGTCTGCAAATCCTCTTTAGAGCAGAATATGAAACTGGCATGATATCACTTTCCTGTTGGTTACCACAATCACAGTAACAGCCCAGATTCAAGATGAAAAGGAACAGTCCAAATCCTTCCACTGGAAAGATGTCAAAGAATCTACATCCATTTTCTAAGCCACAGAATGTTCATTGTTTGTAGTGCTTATTCCCAGGGAAAAACATAATTCATGCAATAGAACAGGATATAACTGAAAATTTAGTGACAGACAGTTCCTTGCTAATAAGGCAGAGTGATATAAGTGCCAAATTCAATTAATGTCAAGTATGTTTAATGTAAAGAATGTAGTATACTGCTAATTAACTCTAGTAGTAATTTATAAAACAGTATTCCTGAGCTTAATTGACATTTTATTTTATCTATTAAAATCTATCAAACTCTATTCATCACCAGCCCATAGTAATATCCGTTCTATTCAAGGCATCTGTGATTTCAATTTTTTTGATTTCACATAAGCATTAGATATTTCAGCTGCTTATATGTAGTATAATGCTTTCAGTTCATTATATCAAGGTTTTCTTCTTTTTAAAAGCTAAGCAGTATTTTATTGTGTATATATACCATGATTTATTTATTCTCTGAGACAGCAGGTGTTAGTTGTCAAAATGACATATCTAAAGTCACCTGGGGGATAGGCCTCTGGACATGCAGGTGTATATATGTGTTGGGAGAGTTAATCTTGACTGCATTGACTGAGGTAGGAAGATCCACCCTCTGCCATGGCACCATTTCCTGGCTACATAAGTGAGACAAAAGAGCTGAACACCAACAAGCTTTCATCGCTCTCTGTTCTAGACTGTAAATGTCATTGTGTAGCTGCTTCCCTGCCATAGTGCCCTGCTGTCCCTGCTATGATAGACAGTACCCTTGAAATAGAATAAACCCTTTTCTTATGCTGTTTCTTTCAAGGGATTTTATCACAGCAATGAGAAAACATACTACACATCCATTCATATGAATAAGTAGTTCAATAGAATCCATACCTTGGCTGTTATGAACAGTGCTGTAATAAACAGTAACTCATGAGGATCTCTTCAACATCTTCATTCCATTCCCTTTAGCTATATACCCCAGGAATGGAATTGCTAGATAATACGACATCTCTGCTTTTAAAATATTTTATTTATTGGAGAATCTTAGAAATAAAGGATTCAATTAATGTAAATGATCTGTACTCATTATCTATGTAAAATTATTGCTAAGTCTAAATTATATGACATTCTAGTAAAATAAAGGAAGGGGAATAGGACCCATTTATTATTTTGGTTTATTAAAGTACATTAAATGTATTTTGAAAATGAATAAATGAACATCCTAATGACAAAAGTATTTCATTTCATTAGACTGTTTTCTTAGAAATTTGGAGGCCTATAATATCTCTTGGAATTCCACAAGATCTTGCATAACCATGTTCTGATGAAGTTAAGTGTAAATATAAATAAATGAAAAACATAAGGATTACATTTTCCTTGACACACATGTGAAAATTTTGAGAGGAAACATGTTTGGCACATAATTCTGTGAACTCAGCAGATGGGGAACTATGAGCAAAATAACCCAGAGAAGTTCCCCAGACTCACAAAATTCATAAGAAAAATTTTCCAAGCAAAAATAATCAAATAAAAAAGAAAATTAACAGGCAAAATATGTTCATTATTATCAACATGTAATTCCATACAGCTTGTTCTGTTACTGGAGAATAGAGTGTCTTATGAAGTAAATCTCATCAACTCCATTTGCCTTCGAAATTTAATTAAACTATGTTATCCATATGGTTTTTAAACTTCTTAAATTCTAGTGCTGGAACAGCTAATCAATTGGTAACAGTATCAGTAAATATTTATGAATACTCACACAAATAAAACAAGTGTTGAAATATTTTTAAGTCTTTTCATTATGCTCATAACTATTCCTTTGCTGAGTACGACCAATTTGTATGTATTTTTATAAAATCTTTATTTTCATGATGAAACTGTAGACAGTTGCATGCATTGTCACATTTGTTTTACAGACCCATATGTTGTGAAGAAAGTATCAATACTAAAGCTGTGCAGAAATAAGAAAACTATAAAATATTTTATATAAGAAAGAACTTGAGTTGAATT
>NW_008331036.1:184435-199659 GCF_000622305.1 Nannospalax galili | reverse complement strand
TCTTTTTTTCCCAGGAGAATATATATATATATATATATTAAAACAAGAATTCTCCTAATGTGAAGTGCACAAATACAAAGTACTAATGAACCAGGTTCCCTTTGCCGGGTATGACCAGTAAATTGGTATGGTTGTTAATTTGTAGCAGTAGTTTTGGTGAAAGAAATTAGAAAATGAATGTTTATGGTAAACTACATTGTAAATCCAGGTCACTTCAAGAAAGATCCAGAATATTTTCAAAGTGAGGAATATTTTGTAGTAATCACTGCTAATCTCCCCAAACATGGAGGTTCTTTGGGAAGTTAAATTAATTAAGACTTGAGACTGAACACAATCATAGAGTGGTGATAGCCAATCTGTGCTTATGAGAAAAGATGATAAAATTTTTCAGAATCGAGCTTCCTATGTAGACATACCAGGTCAGAACCACCTACATTTGGGCACAGCACAGATGCCTTAAATCTATTAAGTCTAATTTGGAAGAAACTGCCTTTAAAGCCATGGATAGGAAGTGCTTCTTCACTTCCTTTTACGATGTTCTCAGGTAGTTGGAGCTGGTCAAGGTAGGAGTCTCACCAAGCATATATAATATCGACATCAGAGAAGCAAGCACATTTGTCCAGCAGTGTTCACTCTGGACAGAATTTTACTTGGTGCTACATCATAGCCATCTTGTTAATGACAGAATAACCAGCAGAGCAGAGATCAACCAATATTCAGAGAGAATGTATACTACTCAATGCTTCTTATTTCACATATGTTACATGATGAAAACTCATCATGGTACAAACTAGGAGGTGCGGTTAATCTTCATGTTATACTGATGAGGGGTTCAATAGATGGACACATGAAACATGCAGATTAGGTCCCTTAACACGCAAGAGAGAGAACTGGGATTCAGAATCAGCTTTAATCAAAGTAACCTGAGACCAAATTTTCATGACTTATGCCCTTTCTAAGCAAAATATTAACATTTAGGCAAAACAAAATACTGCCTCCTTTATTGCATAGAGTGGGGAAGAATTAGAAATATCAATATTTGATAAATTTAGAACTCTAAAATGTATGATCAATAGAATGAGGTGCTGGCATGATGCTGTAGTCTACTCAATTCCACGGTATACAGTTTAACTTTTAGGAAGTGTGTGATCAATATGTCCACCTTCTGATTTCATATTATGGAAACCTAAGCCCAAATTTATCAAATTGTATTTATCGTTAACTTATGGTTTATCTCACAAAGCAGTGCACTTCATTTATCAAAGAAAATCTTCTGCAAAACAAGTTTAAGAAAATTAAAGTAAAAAATCATTAAATATATGAATCTAATTGTTATTTTCCTTTTCTTCTACTCAAAATATGATTTTTATCAGATGCTTCAAAAATATTCTACATTAGAAGCTAAGTTTTACCAGTGAAGCTACAAATAGGTAGGAGAATATATTTCAATATTTATAAACTCAGCCTTTTCTGCTTGATTCCAAACTTAATTCCAACTATGGTATTTTCTTTAGAAATGAAGCTATTACTCTTCCCAATGAATGTACATTGTATCATTGATCTAGTCAACTGATGAGCCAAAATTGAACAAGTGGATTTTGGTTTGTTCAACTTAAGACAGGAATTCAGATTTACCAAGTGGACATTTTGTAGGATTTCTGAAAAGTAACATCATCTCTGATTTATTTTAATCTCACTTTTGTCAAATCAGTGCTCATCCAGAAAGCTAAGTTGATAGAGCAATGGTGAGTTAAGGAACAAATGAATAGAGAGACTCTTCTGGAACAATGTTTTCATCAACTCATCTATCTATACATTTTATTCTGGTTTTCAGTTGCCAAACAAGTAGCATGATACTTCCATAATGAATGAATCAACTTAATGAGTAAACACCTTAACAGTATTCTTAAGGGTGCATTACAGAGTCATTTCTTCTATAATGTCAATACGGTAGAAACACATGGCTGTCAGAAGCTTCTAGGAACTGCACCTTATGGCCATGAGGAACAAACATTATGAAACACCTGAACACTTTGCTTTCCCAAAGGAGAATGAACACATTATAAGCTGCAGATGTGTTTTCAGTTGTTGTTTTTGTTTTTGACATGTGCATAGCACACACATGCTCCAAACAAAATAAATATCAGTGTCTTTCCCCAAGTAAAGACACCTAGCTCCGGGAGAATTTGGAAGGCTAATGAGGCCTAAAAGGAATGTTAATATACATCTAATATTAAGGCCTTGATCTTGAACCCTGAATCATGTTATTATCTCAGTTAGCACACAAATGGTAACCATACACTTATGCTTCTCCCAAACCTGGGATCCTGAAGAGCATTTCCTCAGTAAGCAAGCCCTTGAGTCTGTAGTTTTCCTTCATTGAAGATAAAGCAAACAGGGGCACTAAGCTCCTGCCTGTTAAACTTAGGGTTTTCTAACTGCTACGCTGAACTTCACTTAGATCATCTTCTTGCTGCTCATGAAGGTACAAATGATAGTTTTGAAACAAATAATATTATACATTTTATGAAACAATAGTTTATAATTTTCCATCAATCAATCAAAAATAGTATGTTGTAAAATAAAGCAAAGCACCTTTTCCTTTGACTTGTTTGTAGCAGATTTATCAGTAGAACCCCAACCCCGTTGAAAAGGTGTTTCCTTTAATTACCAAATGTCCCTTCTCACACTTCTATTGAAAGATTTTGGAACAAACACTTCTCATTTCTGTTCTTTCTTTGGTCAAAAAAGTACATCAGACTGAAATTCAATCACTATCTCCTCATTTACAAAAATCAACTCAAAATATGACAGTGAAATTATGAAAATACTACACAAAATCAGAGGAGGAACATTTCATGACATTGTGCCTTGGCAAGAATTTTTTTATGAATCAGAGCCTGAAATAACAAGAAACAAACTGAAAATAAACAATGGAATTCCATCAAACTACAAAGCTTCTACACAGCAAAGGAAGCAGTCAATAGGATGAAAATACAACTTATGCTATGACAAAAAATATTTAGAATTCCCTCTGACAAGATGTTAATATACACAATATGTAAGAATCTCAAACAGTTCAAGAGTTAACAATGTTTTTAAATAGGCAGTAATGATAAATAGACATAAAGATGAACAGCAGGCACATGAAAAATCGTTCACCATCACAAACCATCAGAAAAATGCAAATCAAAGCAAGCATGAGATATTGTTTCACTCCAGTTGCAATGGCTATTATCAAAAAGTTATTTTTGCACACTTCATGAGAAAATAAATTACTACATTCATGAGTGCTATGGAAAATAACATTAGAGGGGTTCTCCATTTCATAATATTATCCAAGAATCCCACTACTCTTTATATAGACAAAGAAAATCAAATCAATGTGTTAAAAATATTTTTTTCATTTCCAGGATCATTGCTATACAATCAGTGGGATTTACAATCAACAAAAGTATCCATTGACTGACAAATGGATAAAGAAAATATGGTAAATGTACACAATGGAATATTGTTTATTCTTACAAAATGAAACCATAGTATTTGTGGCAAAATGGATGAAATCACAAGACATTATGTTACTGAAATAAATAAGACTGAAAGACAAGTGTTGCTTCTCATTACTCCAGTGGAATTTATAAAGTTGGAGCTCACAATTCAAAGTAGAATGGTCATTCCCAGAGGCTGGAGTGAGTAGTGGGGGGAAATATTGCAAAAGAGTGGCCAATAA
The DNA here is from genome assembly GCF_000622305.1 of Nannospalax galili. NCBI lineage: Eukaryota > Metazoa > Chordata > Mammalia > Rodentia > Spalacidae > Nannospalax > Nannospalax galili. The sequence continues at coordinate 195,929 of NW_008331036.1, read as the reverse complement.
GTAGTAAATTCCAGATCAAAGAAAAATATAATCATGCTATATTCTATAGCAGACTATCTCCAGAAACATAATGACAATATATATTTTTAAATGCTACAAAAAGATTTTGAATGTCCTCATCCCCAAAAAATGATAACTGAAGAAATGATAGTTAACCACCATTTGAACATTTCAAAATGTAGGCATGCATCAATCATAGCAGTGGCTCATAAATTTCGGTAATCATTCCAACTCAATTAAAGTCATTACAATTGTTAAGTGTATTGTCAGATGGCTCAATAAAGGTACACAAACACATGTGTTCAATCCTACTGCACATTCTCTTTCAAATCTCACACAATGAGAATGTAATCATTGATCTTGGAAAAATTATTTAATTCCCCCACAGTGAACTTTTGCAACCAGCAATGTAGAACTCTCTGTCATATAAAATTTAGAGCAGCAAAAGCTATCAAATTGCATAGTACATGTTGACTGCCTATCACATGGTAAGTGCTAATGAGTATGTGTTATATCACCTACATTTTATGATACTTAACTAAATAGTGGGACATGAAGAGAGTCAATGGTGGTATCTCCCAATTGGCTAGTTCCTCCAAGGGGTGGGGCCTGCCACAGAGCAGCGACTACAGAGAGGTGGCTGAGAGCCATCTTGGGACAGAAGACACTAGCCTCCAGTATGTGGTGTGGGGAATGCACAGCTAGCTGCTCAGCAGCTGAAAGACAGAATGGACTGACTCTTGTGGACCTGGGGTGATCTCTGGCTCTGAGGCGTGAGCAATGCTGGTGACTATGGGCATGGCATGGTCTGATGAGGCAGGCTTTGAGTTGCTGCATGGGGCTAGGCACTGGGTACTCATTCCTTTGTAAGTTAATAAACTCACATAAAATATATGGTTTGTCTGATCTCACAGGAGACCCAGAAGGAATTTTGGCAGCAGGTAGTCATAACTTTTAGTGATATTTTTGCTTATTCCCTAAAGCTCCTATTCTGTACTTGCTGAGGGATATCTTCCTGAGTTTAAGTATCACATAGGTCCCTCATTATACAGATAGCCAACTCAATATAAACCATTGTTGTATTTCTGGAACTGTTATTGAAATGATTCACATAGATTATGTTTTTCTCATTAAATAAATAGACATTTAATAATTAAATTTTAAATTAGCCTATAAAGTTTAGATATATTAATATTATTGTTTATTATTTTTATGGGTATTAGTGTTTTGTCTATGTGTATGTAAGTACACTACTGTAAGTAATGCATGTGGAGGCCAAAAGTGGGCATCAAGTCTCCTGGAACTGGAGATACAGACAGTTGTTAGCCACCGTGTGGATGTGGTGAGTTAAACCAGCATCCTCTACAAGAGTATCCCATTATTTTACCACTGAGCCATCTCTGAAGACCGTGGTATTAGATACGTGTCTTTTTCTTTGTTTGTTTGCTTGTTTGTTTTTGGTCTTTTTGAGACAGGGTCTCTCTGTAGTCCCAGCTGTCCTAGAACTCACTATGTAGACCAGACTGGCCTTGAACTCACAGAAATCTGCCTGCATCTGCCTCCTGAGTACTGGGATTAAAAGCATGCACCACCACGCCCAGCTAGATACATTTTTGAACAACATATTGGAACATGAAAATACAACATAATAGGATTGACCAATTAAATCATATAATTTAATTCTTTAGATCACAGATCATTGTACCTTAACCAATTCTGGAGGACATAATATAGAAAAGGTACTATGCTCTGGGGCCTGCTGGTTCTTGAAATGTACCAAGTGTGACAGATAAAGTTGTGGAGATGAAGAGGTTTTGATGCAAGTATAAAGCAAATGCATATGGTACTTTCTATTTTAACACAAAATTATATAGAAATGATTAATAGTCCATCTTTTAATTGAAAGGAAAGACATTGGATTAGTTCTGAGATGGAAGCTTGATTAGTTAGTGGGAAATATGCATGATTGTGTCTTAGAGGCTCTGATAGCTGGGTGGCTGGGAGGTGATAATGTCATCTAATGGAGCTGGGGTGGACTTTAGAGCTATCTCTGCAGTTCAGGAATGGTGAAAACTGTAAGATCCTAACCAATAGAACTTTAAAGAACTGGAACTAGAGTTTGTGTAGGTCTTGTGCATGCAGTCACAACTACTCTGAGTTCATCTGTGTGCCAATCCTGTTACAGCCAGGAAACACTGTTTCACTGCAGTCACTGACTGTTTCTACCCCTAACACGCTTTCTGATCCTCTCCCAAGATGATCTCTGAACCTCAGGAAAAAAGCATGTGACACTGATGTCAGTTTGGGGGCTGTGTACCCATGCTCCAATAGATGGCTTTACACCAATATACACACTGGTAGCGGTAAATTGACTCAGTGTTTTTTTGGGGTTTTTTGTTTGTTTGTTTTTGTTTTTAAGAGTACATGAAGTTGGGAGAGAATAGTGCTGGAAGCATAGGAGAAGGTTTGGAGAGGAGAGATGGGTGGATTTAATAATTCAGCTTTTAAAAATATTAAAATTATGTCTTTAAAAACAACTAATCCTAGAATTTACTTGAGCAGGCAAAGTTGAGGAAAGTCTGGAGAAAATACTAGCAATAAAGGCATCCCCTAGACTAAAAAACTGGAAAAAACAAATTTGCAGAATAAACATGGGAAGAATGAGATGAAGACTACTTCTTGAGGAATGATTCCAATACAGCCATGAGGAGAGAGAGTAATAACAATAGCCTCCAAATAATCGTCTGAGACATTGAGTCATAAGAGAGGATCATTCCAGTGAACCTGAAAGAATATATCCTAAACCATGAAAAATGCTCACTCATTTTCACAATTTTCCAAGGTAATAAAGACAAACCCATTTTCTCTCTCTTCTTGTTTTAACTGTATCATTGTGGATTTGTCAAAGCAAATTTGAATAGATTTCAGAAGAAAATCCCAATGCAAAAGAATTTTTTTTTGGTAGACAAACAGGAAACAAAGACTCTGAGCAGTAGTCTGGCAATCCGTATGGCACTAATAATGCATGTTTACAAGAAATCCAACAGTGACAAATTGCCTAATATAGGAACATCTTCCTTACACATCATTCTTACTCAGAAAATTAATTTTAAATGAAACCAATTAAATAGTGGAAGTAGGAACATTGTTCTATAGGAGACTTTATAAATACTTGCACCTTCCTGCCTCCTCTATAGCAATCATTTTTGTCTGTTCTAGTGTATACTTATGTCATCAATGCTAATGTATATCTATAAATAATGTTTCTTTGCATTTAAAGTTTATTTCAAAAGAAAGCTAAGTTATTGTAGGACACTTCTGTTTCAGCTTCTCATCTGGAAGGAATTTTGAATGCCAAAATTTTATTGGAAATAATGAGAAATAGGCTTCCATTGAGGCAAAAAGAAAGAAAATTACAATAAAATCACTTCCTGAAAGATTTCCTCATTTATAGTTCTTGTTCAAGAAAAGAAAATTTAACATCCTCTTTTAAACACATTTTCTTCATCTGTTGTGATTTGAAGTTAGCAAACCAGAGAACTGGCGAAATCCTCAATATTCTCTCTCCCAAAGCCATTTTCTCACATTAACTAACTACTTATTGTAACTAATCCTCACTTGAAGGCCCCACTAGAATTGTCTCCTTGGCAAAATTTTTTTCTTGGTGAATCCTTATGGAATAAAGCTTTCATGAGCAAGAAGATAGTGAATAGGTATCTGATTGATTCCTGCTAGATCTACAATTTCTCACTGAAAATTAAATAATTACATGGTTTTATTATATGCCATTGATGTTAAGATTCATAATTATTGTTACAAATGGAAAACTTATATCCACACATTATACTGAAATATTTGTTTTCTTTACAAATTGTCACATTATTTTTCATCTTATGAATGCATTGTGACAACTTTTATACATGTATACAACTAATAATGATCACATCAAGATAATTTGCATTTCCTTCTCCTTAAAGAATAATTTCTTGGGGATGGAGAGATGTCTCAATGGTTAAGAACACTGACTGCTCTTATAGAGGACACAGGTTGGGTTCCCAACACCCACATGTCTAACAATGGTTATTAACTCCAGTTCCATAGAATCCAATGCCCTCTTCTGACCACCATGGGCATTGCATGACATGGGTACACTTACACATATGCAGACAATACATTCATACACATAAAATAATAAAAATATTTTAAAATAATTTCTTTGTTCCAGGAACCATCAAAATTCTTTTTACTAGTATATTCATCATACTACACTATAGAACACTTGAATTCTTTTTCCTATATAACTGTATTTTTGGCACAAACTGTCCAAACTTGCAAAAGAATAGGCAGTGACTCCTTTAGAAGATTTCAAAGAGGAGATAAGATAATAAAGGCAAAAGTAGATGTGTAGTTGTATTAAACTATGAATGCTCTAAACAAAAAAAATGACTTATCAAAGTGACAAGACAACCTGAAAGATGAGAAAAAAAAAAAAAACCTTTGCAAACTTATTGAGTGATTACTCAATAAGGGACCAATAGCCACCTTACATAAATAACAAACTCAATAGAAAAGTAAGCAAATGACCAGAGTAAAGATGTCTCCACAATCTAGAGAAGCCAAGAAATACATGAAAAACTTAACATCACTAGTCATTAGAGAAATGCAAAAAGCCACAGAGCAGTATCATCAGAGTGAGAAAAAGGAGACAAAAACACAAATACTAGCAAGGATTTAGAAACAGAACTCTTATACACAGACGATGGGAATATAAATCAGTAAATCCATATAGAAAAACAAGTGTAGAGAGTCTTCAAAGAATCTGAATTCATTTCATTGATATTTTAAGATTCTTGAACTATTGCTGACTCAGTCAAAAGCCCAGCATAGAACATGGGGAATGGACAGCAGGCCCCAACCCTAGCCAAACAACTATTGGCAACTGATTACTGCTGGGTGAAGGGCAGTATGTCTTTTTTAAAGGGAATAACTCCAGATAGGCTGACTAAATTCCAGTGGATGAACTTGCACTGAGGGACATCTGGGTACAAATGCTTGACCAGATAGGACTTAGCATATATGAAAGAATGCATGAAATACAGTGGGGGGTACGGGGAATGTGGATGGGGAGTGGATCTAAATTTGATTAAGATCTATCATATGAAATGCACAAGAAACTCATTAAATATTTAAAATTAAAAAATGAGCATTTGTACATTTCAAACAACAGTTTTTAATCAAATTTAGACCCCCTCCCCCATCCATGCCTCCAACCCTGCAACAAACCTTATGTATTCTGCCACACATGTTAAGTCCTATGCAGTCAAGAATTTGCACCAGATTTCCTTCACTGCAAATTCATCCACTGGCAATTAATCAGCCTGTCTAGAGGTTGTAACTAAGGCATACTCTCCCTCACCCACCCAGTTCCCATTCTAGGGCCAGTCCACCACCCATTTCTCTAACTCCACTTTGGGACCTTGTCTGATTGTTGTGGCATGGGTCCTGTGCTTGATGCCACCACCATTGCCACCAGTTCACATGTGAGAGCTTCCAGTGACCTAAAACCTTTGCTTCCTTAAGTTCATGAACCAGCACTGGCTCTTAGAATCTTTCCAATCCCTATTCAGGAATGGTCCCTAAGCTATGGGAGGGTGAGGTTTATGTAGTAGTTCTATCCAGGGACACACTCTTCAGTCGCCTATTCTTCAAAACTTGGCCAGTTGTGGCCTTTTGTGTGAATTGCACTCTGTTGTACAAGGAAACTTGCATCACTGGTGAGAGTGGAGGGATGCACTAGTTTTCTCTCTACCTCTTGTTCTGCTACGTTACATGAGCCTTAGGTGTAGAGGTTCAAATGTGGATGTGTCACCTAGGACTGGGCATCTCTCAGACATATATTCTCTGTGTCTGACCAGTTGCAGAATTCTGCAGTAGTCACCATCTGTTTCAAAAAGAAACTTCTTCGATGAGTGGCATATGGTATGCTTGTCTGTAAATATAAGGATCCATATCTAGCATGTAAGAAATTTCATTTCTCTAGAGATAGGAAAAAGATAGTGTTTTCTCTAGGATCTATGACTTCTCCATCAATGTGTATTTGACTGTGTTTACAGTGTCCCCCTAGAGTTCATTCCCATTGAGAGGGCTTTAATTAGATAATTATTAGATAATTAGAAAGCTATTGCTTATCCCCCAGATATCAGTGCCACTGCCACTACTGCACCAGTAGAGGTAGTTTGCTGTGCCAGGTGTTATGGTTATTATGCCTTAGGCCAGTGATAGACCATTTATTGATATTCTCCCTTTGCAGTTAGCATATTATCATCTAGCACTATGAGAGCTAAACTTCAGGGAGAAGGCTTCCAGATCCTGCTCCATTGCTCCCAATCCTGTATCTGAAGTATGTCCTATCTCCAGCAGTAGGGTTTTATGTTCTAGTTCTGGGAGATAATGAAGACCTCTAGCAACAACCTGTGCTATTTTGGGAGTCTCTTGGGCCACTCTTACCAACCACTCAAAGGGAGGGCTTTCTTGTCTGGCACTGTGTTCCTTGTCATACAGTCTCCAGTTATATATACGCACTAATGTTCAAACACTGTATGTGCATTTCTCAGGGGATCTAGACGCATCACATTTCCCACTGGGTTCTCCAGCCCCTCAAGATTCAATCTACTCTTTCTTCCTCCTATTTGACTTCTTTCCTCCCTTCCCAGTCCCTGCACCCCATTATCCCCACCCTCCACCAATAACATCTGCCTTTCACTCTCCCCCCATCTCCTGAGTTCCCTCTCCCACCACAGTAGCCCCCTGTATGTCCTTCCATGTCTCCCCCTCCCCACTCCAAACACTCTCAATTTCTCACCCACCCCACATCTCCCCTTTAACATCTGTTCCCTACTAGCCCTCTCTTTTGGGTTTTATTTTTTCCTTTACCTCTGTGCTTTCCATTTTCTGTCTCCTGGATTTATATCACAATATATACTCACATATAAGCAATGGGTGCTACAATCCTCAAATGAGGGAGAACGTATGTCACTTGCTTTTCTGCGTTTGCATTACTTCACTTAGTTTAACACTCTCTAGTTCCATCCATTTGCCCACAAATTTCATGATTTCATCTTTTCTTACTGCTGAGTAGAACTCCATTCAGTATATGTACCACATTTTCATTATCTATTAGTCAGCTGAGGGACAGGTTTGCATTCTTTAGCTATTGTGATGAGAGCAACAACAAACATGAGTGTACAGTATCTCCACAGTAGGCTGAGTCCTTTGATAATACACTAGGGAGTGGTACAACCAGATTATACAGTTGATTCATTTTTAATTTTTTGGGAAATTTCCCACTTCTTTCTTAAAGTATTAAGCTCTCAGAATTGTGCATCACAAAATAGCAACACATACCCATTTTCATTCCTTTATGAGAGCATTGTTATGGAACTAACAGTGCAAATATCTTGGGAAAGAATATTGCTTGAGTTCTGGCCAAAGATTTTTGTTTGTTTGTTTGCCTTATTCTTTGATCTCTCTACAGACGTAATCAATTAACTTTGACTTGCTAAGTGCTGAAATCACTCTACTGTATAGGCCAAATCATAAACATCCAAAGAAGAGCATACAAGGTCTCCCCACTGCTTTGTAGAACATGAAGATCCTTGGCTACAAAGACATCTTTTAGTTTCAAATCATTATTAGGCTGATATGAAACAAAGTGGGTGAACTCTTTGCTTTAATTTCTTTCCCAAAAGATATATCTAATACTAGACATTTCATAAAGCATGAGAGGAAATAATTAGGAAATAGGTTTTAATAAAACACTAATGGAACACATAGCACCCTCTCAGTACGCCTGATTGGAAGGTTGCACTACCACTCCTTCCCTTTACCTCACCACACTCTGAATGCTTCAGTTTTCTTTGCTGTTCCTCTTCTAATTCCTGGCAGAATCATGGTATCATCATGACTAATCATCCTGGCTTGGCCTGTCTGAGCTATTCTAACAATCACATATGACTCAGTTCAAGATCTCCATGGTACCTATGGTTTTATCTTCCATGAGCTGTGTTTATCCATATGGTTTTTAGCAAGCACCCGTGGTGCTCCGCACTGAAGATATTTGCACTGATATAATACGCTCATTTTGGCATACATATTACCTTTAAAATATGTTACCAAACTAATAATGAATAAAAAAATATAGTATAAGGATTGGAAAATAGTTCTACAATAATATTTAACTTTTCCTTTATTTCTTCCAACATACTGAAAAGGGCATGGAAACAAATACATGAATGTTTTACTTGCATATGATAAAAAGATATTTTTTAATTTTTTTATTATTTTTATTCTATGTGTATGAGTGTATTACCTGCATGTACATTAGTGCACTCCTGTCATGAAATGCCTGTGGAGGTCAGACATGGGTGTCAGATCCCCTGAAACTGGAGTTACAGCAATTGTTAGCTGTCATGTGGGTGCTGGAATTTGAACCCAAGTCCTTTGCAAGAGCAGCCAGTGTTCCTAATCACTGAGACATCTCTCCAGTCCCAACAAATAGTAAAATATTTTTTTGATTTTTTAGAAGAAGCATTTCATTACAGCTTTAACATACTCAATAACAATTTCCAGAGTAAAGATACATCTCTTTCAAAAATGGCTATAAAATTTTTAGGTTCACAGTTGAATTAATACAGTTATAAAAAATTGACCTTAGTATAAACCCTGTAAGACATAAAACTGAATGAGATTTCAACCTTTAAAAAAGATCTCCATTTCAAATAAAGTTGTATTTTTATATCATATATACAAAAACTAAGCATTGACTTAAATGAAGTTTTGTTTTATGATCTTTAAATCAGTAGCATTTATTGTCACTCAATCTTATTGGAGGAAAATGCACGTAAGGTTATGGAACCATTTCCTCTATTACAGGGGCAACAAGTGAGAAACTAATTCAGTTCTTGTGAAAGAATTAATGAGGGAAAAAAGAGAAAATGGAAATCCCTAATCTGACCTTCAAACAAAAAAGTCCTTTGAAAATAATGAAGTAAGTAATTTCCTTCCCTCTCTTGGCAATACTGTCTCAATCTTTAAGAATTTCCGATTCCCTCCTTGACCTTTCAAATGAGGTCATCACCAAAGGAAATGTCTTGTTTCAAGAGTAACTGTGGACACTGGAGGCTTTAGAGAGTTTCAGAGAATAGACTGTGTTAGATCTTATTCTGAAGAGGAAGAGTAAGCAAGGGTTGTTTGCCAAAGAAATCAGTTTCCAAAGACTCTCAAACATATAGGTATATCCTGTGATTTCACAGTAGTATAGTACCATGTACAACTGTCTGACAGTCAAGTCTAACAAGTCAATGAATTTAGTATTTGATTTTTTCTGAAATAATATTTTATTGACTGATAATTTTTGCACTGAGAAGGCTTTATCTGCCTTACAAATTTTGGATGGTAAAAGTAAAATAGCTGTTGATATAAAAAAAAGTCTGTATCAAAATGTGTCAACTCAATTTACTATGTGGTTTGGAAAATTAAAATTGAACACTAATTTTATACAAATCAATGTATTTTTGTGAAATAATTCATTCAAATTTCTGTTTAAAATGGTGAGCAGCCAGAAATATTTTAGTCCTATAATTTCTATCATGATTTAACTCTTTAGTGATTGACACTAGTGCTGTAATTTTTGTCATGATTTTACCTCTTTTACGATGGACATTAATGTATTGTGTCTATTGATTAAGACAATTTAATGAACTGCATTTGCCTCATGATGTGTATGTAGCAAAGGCACCAACTACATAAACAAGTGATAAAGCATAATATATGGCAATCAAGAAAATAATAGAGAATTTAAACCAGGAAACTGAGTTCAGGTAATTAAAACATTTTAAAGGTATGTCAGCTTTCTTTATTTTGATAGTAAATAGGAGCTTCTCTAAGCATTAAGTTAAATAGATGATAAATTTTAAGCGAAGACCATCTCTGGAGTTATCTTATCTCAAGATCTCTGAGAAGTAGGGTTTAAACCCAGGTCTGGAAAGCAAGTGGTAGATTATGGGAGTTCTTCCCAGAGAAAACAGTTGTGAAGTGCAGCACTCAGGATGCGAAGAAAACAAGGCTGTGGTCCCAGGTGAAGTATCACCTGAAGCCTGAAACGACATGAAACTGTGAAGGGCAAATGGCACATTATACTTTTGAGCTGTTAGATGGCACTGTCATTCATTAACCATGGTCCTGTCTGCAAACATAAACTGTGCATGTAGATTTTTTATTTCACCTCTAAAGCACATCATTTTTACTGTTCAACAGCAAACACAGACTCTAAAGAATAGAGAGATGTTAGGAAGAGGGTCCTAGGTTATAGACAAGATACAAATGATGCCTACTCTAGGTGAAAATCTAAATTTTAAATCCAAATTAAAAGGAATTTCCAATAATATTATGGCAGACACTCTTAACTATTTGCCTCAACCCTATTCAATACACCATCCTGACCATCTCTACCTTTAAGTTTCCTATTCCAAATTGACAAAGAATTACATGACTGGAGTTTTCTCCCTTAGGCCATTAACTTCTGAACTCCATTGATTAAATCATAATTGGTTGTAGCGAATCAAATAAATAGAATTTTTATTGATAGTGGTTAGCTTAGACCTTGGCAAAGAACCCAATCCTTTCCAATTATATGTCAGGAAATAAAAGGTGCTCATTCTAATGAAAAAGCTGAACAGAGGAAAAGCTCTTTGTCACTGAATGCTGTTCTGTCTGCATGCAATGACATGATATGCTTAGGTGATTTTGCCATCTTGAATGGCAAGGAAAAATATAGCCTGACGATGACAGAAGAAAACAGGGAAATACAATAAGGCTTAGATGGGTCTGGTAAGACAATGTGACTTCAAAAGTTCTGGTTTTATAAATAAAAAGATGACAACAAATGTAAGTATAAATTGAGATTTCTGTTGGCTTTAGCAAACACATTGTGTGTGTGTGTGTGTGAGAGAGAGAGAGAGAGAGAGAGAGAGAAGGAGAGAGAAAGAAAAAAATTAAAGTGCTGATCTTTGCAGAGTATGTTAAAGCTGCATCTCTGAATACCTTATATGCATTGATTCATTTAGCAATGCAAACACAGGTGGAAAACAACACACTTTGAAGACAAATAATGAGTGTCATGCTTGTTAAATACAAGTCATGTCCTTGAATCTGATAAAAATATCTAATCACATCATATTGTTTACTGAAATCACCACATGTCCTCACCACTGCTGTCATCAAATTATGAAGAAATGATAGCATTTTTGTTCTTTTTTAAATTAAGAAACTAGCTGTCCATGAAAATTATCAAATAGTATATCATTCATTAGCCATGTCATGTCTATGGACATAACTTGACAATAAATAGCTTTTCAAAGAATAACATAATTTTGTAATTAACAGTAATGCTGAGTTAACTCAAGAATATTTATATGCCTATTTCATTTTCTTCAAT
>NW_008331036.1:159635-184256 GCF_000622305.1 Nannospalax galili | reverse complement strand
AATATTGTTTGAAAACTACACATAAAGTTTTTCAAATCATATCAAATTCAGCGAACATGTGAAATAAAACTATAAAAAATTATTTCATTAGTAAATGAATATAATTTATAATTTGATAATTTCGACACACTATTTTTCCTTCATGTTCATGATGACATTGAAGCATTTGAGATTTCATTTAAGACTGGAAACCTCTTTAAAGGGGCAGACTGAGAGTTAAAGTTTGGTCTACCTTACATGTGACCCTTTCAAGAGTAATGGCTAGCTTACAATTAATAAACTGTCCAATAGAAGGTCTTTACTTAGCCATTATCCTTACCTTTATTAGTACTTGTGGGTAATTAAGACACATTTCAATACAAATTTGGGACTCCTAGAAAAACTCCATATGCAGCTGCATAATCGCCTCTTTATGCATTTTATGTGTTGCTTCGCATTGTTAAAAAGGAAGAGAATTCACACTTTAACCAAATCTAGGAAAACAGATAAGAAGGCTAACTTTGTGAAATCCAAGATTTTTATATTACGATTTTCTGTAGATACATGACCTTGAAAATGGATTAATTCTTCAGAGATTTAAAGTCAGTACCTGTGAATTTTATTTTATAATAATATTTACCCCACTTAACTTAAAAAAAAAAAAAGCTTAAGAGATGAAAAGAATCAATAGGATTGTTTTAAGATGTGGCTTATCATGTGGTGGGACACCCTGTAAACATCTATTCCTTAAGCGGCACTTGTGAGTTCTTCTGCATTTCTGTTTTCCTTTGTGACACAGAAAGCACATTAGAGGAAAGCATCAGATCTGTTGAAAAGGATTACTACTTTTTAAAGATAAGAATCTCAGCTTCACATAGAAACTAGAGTTCTAACCTATCCTGAGATATCTTTTATTACACAACATGTTTGAATTTCAAAAGGAAATAGGTTACATATGTGTTTATTCAAGATATTTAAGGGCCACGTAGGAAGTTTCCAAGAGGAAGGCTTTCTCCAAGGAAGGAAAGGACAGCTCTCCACACAGAGTGTAGCTTTGACAATAGTTTGACGGATGCAGAACACCCAAAGGAATCAGTCAGAGTCCATCACAACCGGGACATGAACAATTAGTGGAATATGACATAAGACAAGCAAAGATTACGGACTAAGTATTATTTCCAAATATTGAACAGTCTTATGGAATGATGTAATAGTAATAATCACCGAAATAGATTAATCGCAAATGTTGCAGAAGGATGCTCTTTCTTGGCTTATCAGCATCAGTTTAGAATTTAGGTGTGGGAGATTAGAAATAGGAAATTTACCATATTTCTATAAAAGTGAGTGTCCATTGAGTGAGAACTCAAGTTGAACACAGGGTAGCATTTCAGATATTTGTAGAAGTGTATTAGAGACTAGTTACTGGAACCAAGCAAAACTATTGCTAAGTGTGGTGGTTTGAATGAAAATATCCCCCATAGGCTCCAAGTATCTGGAAATTTTGTCTCCAGTTGGTGGTTCTGTTTTGGAAGGTCTTAGAAGATATGGCTATCCTGGAGGAAGCATGTCCCTGGGAGAAGGCTTAGAGAGGTCTTAAGCCTTTCAGGATCTCTAGTTGCTCTCTTGCTTCCTGTGCCTACTTGAAGATGTAGAGCTTAGCTTCTATTCCTCCTCTAGCCACCTCTGCCACCATGCCTCCCTGCCAAGACAGACTGTAATTTCCCCGAAACTATAAGCTCAAATAAACTCTTCCTTCTATAAGTTGCTTTGATCAGTGTTTCTTTCACAGCAGCAGAAAAGTAACTAATACAGGGAGGGGAGGGGTTGTCCTTTGGATGAACTTACACTGAAGTCTTGAATATATATATGGTGTCGATACAGGCTTCCTAGACATATTATTAACTGACAGATTACCATAGTTGTGATCAAATGCAAACAAAACATCAACTTCCTTTACTTGACAAATGAAATAACTAAGATACCAATGATCAATATAATTACACCAGGACTGCAAAACATACTATTCAGAAAGTAAAGTTTATACTGATATGAATTCTGCTTTTACCAGAATGCTATACTGTTTTTAGAAAATAAATTCTTAAATGAAAGTGCCAAGCCAATTTAAGCATTGATTTACACAAGCATAGAATCATACACAGGTGGGGGGAACATTTGAGGAGCGAAAGTCTGGACAAAGTTAGAACTTTTTGAAGCTAAATAAATCCTGGAAATACTATTTTAATAAAATAATGAAGAGCTGTGATTATTAAGTGCTAGGAAATATAAATAAATCACAAGATTATATCCAAAAATAACTCATACAAATGTAAAGATGTGGGGACAAAAAGTCTCAACATTTCTAGACTTTAACATATTTTGAAATGTACAGCTCAGCTAATTTATTTTGATGTAATCAGTGGTGAAGGTAATGCCATCAAATACCAGTGAGGCTTTTCACAAGAATCATGTGCTCCTTAAAGCTGTTGGACAGAGTTTAAAGGATCAAAATGTTAGAGGATATTTAAAAAATGGCAAAGGCCCAGTTGCTTTTGTAAGAGATTTTAAATTAAAGCATCAAACCTTTAAAGCATCATACAATGGGTAGAATGAAATGAAGGCTAATTAACTTGAATTTTTGTTTGGTTGTCCAGCTTTGCAGTAATCTTCCATGGAGTTCATGATCAGAGGATTACTGGGCCTTGAAACATATTTGGAGAAGGAGTTGAAGTGGAAACTAAGGCAACCATGTGAAACAAGTGGTCTGCCTGGGCATGTCTGAGCCTGATGCCTGCTTCAGGAACAGTGTTAGAAGATATCAAATCAGTCCTTTTTACACATCTCTGCATTAAAGGTGTATATAAGAATACATGTACATCTATGTATGTATATAGCACAAGAACATGAAGAAGTACTCTTAACCATAATAGGAATGAAAGTATTAATATTATTTAACCTAGAATTTTTGTTTTCTATATATATTGAACATCTAAGGCTGGAGTAGTAGTAGCTCAGTGTTAGAGTATTTGCCTAGAATGTGTGAGACATTGGGTTGTCTTCTCAGCAGTGAAAAAAATGACAGAGAGGTACGAAAGAAGGATTTATTATACACTGTTTATTGTCACAATTTACAATAGTAAAATATGTTCCAATGAACTTAATTTTTCAAATTTCATTACTATATATTAATTATACAAAGATTGGTTTTTATTATAATGCTAGTTGCTAAAATTCCTTTGGGATGAATGTAAACATTGCAAAGCTCTCTCCCTACTGGCTAGCTTTAACAGTGATATGCAGGCTCTTGGAGTAGCAAAGGCATCAGTGATGTACCCAGCCCTGGACCCTGACTGCTACAGTAGAAACTTTCCAGGCCAGATATGCCCAATTGCACAATAATAATATGGCTGTTACTGGGGTAATCAACCAAGTTTTGGTTGTTTTGAGGCCTATACCACTTGAAAGAATTCGCCTGGTACTATAAATATGGTCAAAATCCACGACTAAGTAGGTACAGGCCCTAAGGGAAAACCAACTGTTGTTTGTTTAAATAGTCATGTTGTCAAATTGCCTTTTAAGTATGTATGTTTATTCCCACAGATTTATTAGTGAGGCTGTTAACAACCTTGGACAGAGAAGCTTCTTTTTTCAGTGGGCAGTTGTTATTGCTGAGAGTTGTAACTCTTCAGAATGCTCAGAATAAATAACTGTCAGTACTCAGCGGTAGATGGGACATCACACCAACCTCCTCCCACCACCTCCTTCCCTCTTCCTTACAAGTCTCAGTAAGTACTGAGAAAGAGGGAGTAGAAAAAATCTAAGAGCTGGAGGATTAGAGGAGTGATGTGAAATCCTATCTTTTGGATAAGACATGGCTATTGCACACATGAACTCCTAGCAGCAGTGGTTATCTGCATAACACCTACATAGGATAAGTCAATTAAGTTCCATTTTGGAAACAAAAATTGTTATTGAGGTCTCATAGCTACTGGAGGAGCTGCTGCAAATTGTTGGATATCAGGGGACAAAAACGTCACTTTTTCTTGGGGGTATGGCCAAGGGCAGGTTACCAATGTCTTAATGGATTACCCCACAACAATGAACAAATGGGAAACTGTAATTGGATTTAGTGGGTTGTTAAACACAGAAAAGGAAGATGAGGATGCGAGATTAGGATGGAGATATGGAAGAGTACATCGGAGAGCTGGAGGAGAGGAGGAGGGTGAATATGATGAAGATATAGTGTAAACGTACAAAAATTTCAAACAGTAAGTAAAAACATTCCAGAAAACGAAATTTCCCTTTCCAGTATTCCCAAACTTTGATTATCTTATACCTCAGTTCTATGAAAGTTCAAATAACAATCAGGCCCTAGAGCTCAGTGTGGTGGTAGACAACTGCAATCCCAGCACCAGGAAAGTGGGGCAAAAAGATCAGGAATTTAAAGCCAATTTAAAGTTACCTGCATAGCAATTTCTAGGCCTGCCTGAACTACCTGTTCATTTTTTTCTCAACATTTTAAAATAATAGTATCAATAATATTAATAATAAATTTCTGTAGTATAAAAATAAAATACTTTTCATTTTGATGATAACTGGGTAGCCTTTTCTGATTCCACACCTGTGAAGTTAGCGATAAAATTACTTTTTATCACTACTTCTTTGAAAAATTAATGTATCTGAAAAATCCAAATCAGATCATTAACAAATTAAGTTCTTTGGCATACTTACAATAAATCTAATACAACTAAGTTTTCCAAATAATAAAATAGTCAGCACTGTAAATTTTTAACATTATAAAATAACCATGTAGACCTACAACAAGCATTGGATATTACAGAGAAAACTGAGAAATAAGAAAAACAAGCAGGTCATCTCTAAGTAATGAGCCATTATAATATAAAATATAATGTGGTCATTGCAATAAAGAGAAAAAGAAATATTAAGTTTATAAAAATTGATGCTTTGTAGAAAATATTTTGATCTAAATGGAAACCAAGTAGATTTTTATAGACAGTCTAAACAGAGTTCACTAAAATGGTTTAATTCAAGATAAATTTATACAATTAAACTGGAAACATGTATACACCCACAACAAGCAGATGATATACTATCAAAACATAATTTACAACAGAAAAGGATGTTGATAGAAATTGTTTATGGAAACATTAAAATGATGAAGAATTGTTGAGAAGTAAAATGGTATCTGAGAATTTGAGAAGTTGTTTGTGTTGTCAGGACTACTTAATATCTTAATGTAGAAATTCTTTTCAAATTAATCTAAAACTATTGAAATCTGTCATTAACTTTCACTTTTTTATGGTGCACAAGACTCTGGATTCAGGCCTCAAGACAATAATAAATGAATAAAAACCAAAATTGTTAAATAAACAAAAACCTAAATCCACATATAACTATTATAAAGCAGAGAAAGGGCAGGAGAGATGGCTCAGAGGTTAAGAGCACTGACTTCTCCACAGGGAGGCTAACAGCTGTCTGTAACTCCAGTTGCAGGGGATCCGAAGCCTTCTTCCGACCTCTGCAGGCATTGCACAATGCAGGCGTAGTTACACACATGCAGGCAATATACTCATACACAAAAGAAAAAGTAATAAATAATATATTTAAAAAGAAAAAGAAAAGAAAGAGTAGATGAAGATTTGTATTTAAATATAAAGCATACAGTCCTGGTTCAAGATGAGATGAAGATCATTGTGACCAGGATGAACCCAGACCAACTCATATAAGTTCCTCTTTCCTCCCTTTCCTCCTTGATATTTGTGATTTTAATGGAGGGTAATATGAAAATGAAACAAAATGCATTGTTTCATTCATTGAGTTTTATGAAAGCATTATTTTGCTATATAGGCAAGCATATAACTGGTAAATAATTTATAATAATTTTTAAAATTTGGAGCTGAGTAGAAAAGGCTGGGCACAGAATGAAATGTTACACAATGCTACTTGAATAAAATATGAACATAAAACAAACAGAAAAAAATTCTGAAACAGACACAAAAAGTAAAATGATTGCATTTAACATATTAGAATGTGAGTGGAGTAGCAAGGTAATGATGAGCTAATAAATTAACAACTAACAGTGATCCTTTGCAGAGGAAATACTATTATCTAACAGATATGATTAATTCCTCTTAGCACCAAAGTCCCAAGTCAAATGTAGGAAGTGATCTGTTTGTGTATTCCACTGAGATTCAGATTTACAGATGTGCTTACAGACATAGTGATGAAAATAGGATCCACGTATTTTTATTATCCTTCAATCCAAATCATACACTAGTCACAAAATATGGTTAATGCTTTCATTACTGCATAGGCTAGGAAGGCTCTACCACTGAAACCAATAAAGTATTCTGCTGCATACTAGAACACCTCAGTGCCAGTGCCATGAACTAAATGAGTTTCCCAGTTCCTTTAACCTGCTATAGGAAATCTAGATTCTGAAGAAAGCTTCCCATTAATGAGAATGAGCTACTTGTGGAGTATGAGTAAAATAACAAATTATTAAAACAGTCTTGCTCTTAATATTTGTAGAACTCAAGGCCAGAATTTTTTTTAAGTCCTCATAGCATACGTTTACATGTTTAAGAGTTAAAAGCAATGTAAAATCTTCTACCTGTATAATTGTCATATGTAATCATGCACAAGGTTATAGTTTTTAGTCTAAGAACATCTGTAAAATATCAATGACAACTGGATTTTATTATTATTGGTCATGTCAGGCATCTGAGAGGAAGCGACGTCTGGATTCCATGGCTTTCAAATTAGCAATTTTTTTCTGATTAAAATGAAAATATGCTTTACCCATTTAAAAAGAATTCTAATGCAGCTTATGGAAATGCATATTGTTTTAACATTCACTCAAACTATCACTTTCAATCTTTTGAAATCCCTAGGAAATGTATCAGCTGTATATCAAGGGCATTGCTATTAGTTTTTTCTCACTTATTTTGGTTGATAAAAATGATGACATCATTGCAACGTGAGCAAAGAAAAGTATCAAATGGGTCAAATGCAATCTGAGCAAGGAATCCTGCTCAGAAAATCCTTGAGTGTTCTGTGTTTCTGTATTTATAGAGAAAAAAGTCTTGATTATGTGCCAGATTCTGTCTTTGGTTCAAGCTGATTTTCCTGTGTTTTTATAATCACTACCAAACAAATAGGATAAAATGATGAGCCCAAATCCTTACTAACTACAATTTGGTGCCATTGTTTAAGAACATGAAGGATCTTCTGAAAAGCTTTGCATACCATAAGAAAATTGCACATTTTGAAATTACAGTTTGATAAATTGACTTCCTTTGAAAAAATATCAAGATTAGAGAAAGCATTTGTATTTAAGAAAATGTTGGTCACATCTCCACACTCCAGTGTGTGCTCCAATCTTATTGTATCAAATAACAATACAATGGCTTGTTAATTGTGTTTTATTTTCAGTTTTTAGATTATTACATTGTATCTAAACATTTCAAAGGATTTCCTACCCTAAGACCCAATATTCCATATAAAAGACACACAAATGTAAGAACATATAAAGTCAAAGGCAAAGATTACAGAATCTGGTACAGCTGGGGATAATTAGGAAAACAACAGTTTTGTTGTTGTTGTTGTTGTTTGTTTGTTTGTTTGTTGCTTTTTTTGCCAGAAGTAAAAGGAAACTGGGTAGATACATTTTTTCTCTAGCCAGAGTTTGGAGAATCCGTGGTGAGAGAAAATGTTTACAGGTCCCACCCCTTTATCTTCCATCCCATAGACTCTAACAAGAGAAACACTACTGAATAGAACATTTTAAAAGCATCTAGAAGTGGTATTCAGAATTCAACTGAGATTTAGTGAATGAAACAGTGTTAATTCTAATAATGTTTGAAATTATTTGGTTTGACTATTCTAGGTATATTTTCAAGTCAGTCCTCAAGCTGAAACTTAGGCTGTCAAATCCCAGAGCAGTTATTACATATGGCTACATCTTTTTCCATCTGTTTTCTGTGCCCACATGCAAGTGCAAAAGATGCCTACTCTCCACACAGAATTTTACATATGTTCATAAGAAGAAACATTTGACTTGGCTATGAAATTAATGAGATTATGATGTTTCAGTGAAAGTGAATTGCTTATAAAGTATTCAACCACAACAAAAAGTTATGTGGCAGATATTGGATGAATTTCTAAAGACACAAATCCTGCAACAGATTAGTCCCTAACTAGGAATATCTTATTTTTTCCTTTCCTTTCCTTTTTCCCTGCCTTTCTCTTCTCTCTCTCTCTCTCTCTCTCTCTCTCTCTCTCACTCTTTGTGTGTGTGTGAGCACGTGTGCATGTGTGCTCCGGTGCCAGCACCTTTGGGGGCCAGAGGCCTACATCAGGTTTATTCCTCTAGTACTCTCAAACATATTTTAATTGATTTTTAAAAATTTCATACAATATATTTTGTTTGAATTTAGGTCCTTTCGTCTGTATTCCCACCACCAAATTTCATGTACCCTGATCGAGAGAGAGAGAGAGAGAGAGAGAGAGAGAGAGAGAGAGAGAGGCTTCCTCAAATACCCTTCAGAGTAGGTCCATCCACTGGAATCTAGCCAAACTACCAAGATTCTCACCCTTAAACAAGACTGACTCTCCTCCTCCCAGCAGCCATTGATTGTTAATATTTCCTCATAAAATCTAGGGATTTCTCACCAGCTCCCTACATCCATGCTAGGATTTGGTCTGCTCTAAGCTTACATGGGACTTGTGCATATTGTTACCATTGTTGTGAGTTCATATAAGTAACTGACCAACTGTCTGGAGAACTGTTTCCCGTGTTTGTCTACCACAGTCCTCTGCCCTCATTTCTGAAATGATCCCTTAGTCTTGAGAGACAGAAGATTAATATAGGATATTCTATTTGGGGATAAGCATTCTGCAACCTCTTACTCTCTGCCTCTTGAACTGTTGTGGGTCTCTGTGTTAATCATCTGCTGCATAAGGAATAAGAGGGAGCCTATATCTAACACTGATATCAGGCCTAAGAACCTGTGACTAGACAGGTCTCAGGACATAAGGAAGAGCCTAATACTAATGTTCTGCTAAATCGACATAGTATTCAACTGATATACTAATGACTTGCTGTTTTACCCATAGATAAATGCATCTCTCAACGCTCATCAATTTATTTCTAGGGAACAGTATCTCTCATTGAACCTGGAGTTCACCCACCTAGTTAAGCTGGCTAGCAGTGATCACCTGGGATCTTACTGTCTCTATTCCCTCAATACTAAGGTTATAGATGTGTGCAATATACAGCTCTCTGTATGAATACTGGGACTTGTACCAAGTCCTCATGCTTGAGCAACAAAGACTTTACTACAGAGTCATTGCCCAGTTCCATGAGTTTCTTCTTAATGTTTGGAATTTTCCATGGACTAGGAATAGCCCAGCATAATGCTACTATACTTTATTCTATCATCCAACAAGCTACCTTACCAATGGTAAATTTAAAATGCCCTCATTTATGCCATTTTCATTTCCATTTTAATAGTATACACCCATTGAGAAAATTTGTCATAATGAGGTAAAATAATTGAACATATTCACATAAAAATCAGTAGAATTCTTTTTGAAAAATTGGTCAACTTAAAAGAAATAAATTTTTAAATGAAGTAGAAAAACTAGATTTATTCTTCCAAATTCAGTTTATGCAAACTAAAATATGCTTTCTGTTCAATTTATTAAACTTCCAATGAATGTTAACTTAAAATGTCTAGGTCAGGGACTGGAGAGATGGCTCAGTGGAAAGAGCCCTGGCTGCTCTTGCAGATGACCTGGGTTCGATTCCCAGCACCCACATGGCAGGCAACAACCGTCTATAACTTCAGTTCCAGGGGATCTGACACCCTCTTTCTGACCTCTATGGGCTTTGTGCAACACAGGTACACCTACCTACATGCTGATAATATACGCATATATATAAAATAAAAAAAATAAAATTTTTAAAAAGATGTCTAGGTGAAGAGTGCAGTTTTTTTCTTCATTGATTCTGGAACTGTACCTAGATAGTTATACCTTAAAATGCACAGTAGAACATTCTCACAGACTGTCAGAGATTAATGAGTAGTTATGTATACAAGTGAGAAAAGGATACATAAAGTTTTTTGCAATGTTTGCATTTTGAATTTTACTTTTTTCCTGATCTCCTTAAATTTTTATATAGTGTTCTGTCTTGTTTCTAAAATCTTCCTCTTCCATTTTTAGGCACATTCATTTTTTTATCAAGAGAACTACAGAGGAACAGTGCATACTGGCTCCTTTACTGACCTACGCTAGCTCTCCTTTTCATACAGCCTAGGTCCATCTGCCTCTGGATGGTGCCTCCCATAGAAGACTTGCCACATCAATCAGCAGTCAAGACAATGTCCCACAGACATGTACATAAAACAGTGTGATGGAGGAAATCCCCCTTTCCCTGGTGACTCTAGATTGTGTCAAGCTGACAGCTGTAGCTAAGTAGGACAGCATCAAAGCTAGCAATACCCACCAATCCCAAGAACACAAACAAGAACTGAGTTCTAAGGGTACAGGGATGATGATGAAGATGATGATGATGATGATGATGGAAATATTGTCATAATTAATTTGCTTGATTTCATTTTATATATACAACAACCCAGAGTAATGCTGTCACCATGAAGATGATTCAGAGCATTAGCGCCATTCTCACTTATCGTATTAACTACTGTCTCTTAATATTTGTTGAGTGTTTTATTTTTGTAATGTATGCTTCTACTTCAATAACATTTTTTCTTAATTATAATTAATATCTAAGTTTGTTTGGTAGTCTGTTATTTATTTTTTCAAAGTGTATTTTCTTTCTGTTAATTTTTATTGGCATTAAACTTAAGTCTGATGCTTGATCTTAGTATAATTATTAAGCAAACTAAACACTATTTTATAAAATGGTGTTTTGTGAAATGTTCACATATGAACTCAGGACAGTGAAGTCTTCATCTACTTCTACACTTTAACATGGAATATGAAACAATTGTTTAATTCTGTCCCTTCAAAATATCATATTTGAAAACTAATTTTTAATGATTTATTTAATAACCACATACTTAGAAGAAGCATTTCATTACAACAGCATTGACATATTCAATAACAATTTCCAGAGCTAAAATGTATATCTTTCAAAATTGGCTGTAAATTTTTAGGTTTACAGTTGAATTACTACAGTTATACAATATTGTACTCAGTATAAACCCTACAAGACATAACATTAAATGAGGTTTTAACCTTAAAAAAGATCTCCATTTCATTATTAAAACACATATCAGTTACTTTTTAGCTTCCAAGGTCAAATGTAGAAAACACTCTGGTAATTTGCTTTACAATACAGTACTTGCCAAGAAGTTGACTGGTAGCGGAGAGTTAGTCTCATTCAGAAACTTGTTTTTTAATCATTTTTTAAAAAGTTTTTAATAACTACATGATTAGAAGAAACATTTCATTACAGCTTTAACATATTCAGTAACACACTCCAGAGCAAGAGTACATCATTTTCACAAGTGGCTCTAAGTTTCTAGGCGTTCACAGTTGAATTAATAGTTATACAATATTTAACTCAGTATAAGCCCTGAAAGGCACAAAATTGAATGAGTTTTTAACCTTTAAAAATGATCTCCATTTTAGAATGTATTGTTCCTTGCAGAAAGACTCATTGGAAAAACTATTTTTTTAATATTATTTTTATTTTATGTGTATGAGTGTATTGCCTGCATGTAGGTAAGTGCACCTGTGTTGTGCAATGCCCACAGAAGGCAGAAGAGGCTGTCAGATCCCTTGAAACTGGAGTTACAGACAGTTGTTAGCTGCCATGTGGGTGCTGAGATTTGAACCTGGGTCTTCTGCAAGAACTACTAGTGTTCTTAACCACTGAGTCATCTCTCCAGCCCCTTGAGAAACTGTTTTTAACAGCAAATACTACTTTCATTATTTTCTAAAACATTTTTGCATAGAAGTCCACTTACAGTATCAATAAAACTGTAGAAATTATCATTCTTACATTTTTTTCAAAATTATATGAAGGTTAGTTTAAAGCAATTACATTTCTCTTCAAAACTCATTTAAAAAATATATACATTGTATGAACTCAAAACCATGATGGTAGTTTACTATGATATTTTTCTTTTTGGTATATATTTTTAAGTTTTGTGCATTTCATACAATACATCCTAATCATATTTATACCCCTCTCCCATCCACACCCCCATAGCACTTCCACTGGAATTCATGCATTTTGTCATGTATGTTAAGGCCTACTAAGTCAAGCTTGTGTTCCCAGATGTCTCTTGGTGTGAGTTCACTCACTGGTGCGTGATGAGACTGGTGTCATTCCCTTAAAAATGACCAACCCTCCCTCATCCAGTAATTAACATGTGTTTATTTTTGCAAGTAAGCATTGTTATTTAAAGATATTTATTCCTTGGTTCACATCTATCATTTGCTGTAACCAAACTGGAGATTAAATTAGACTATCTTTCATTTTAGTTTCTAAACATGACAACTGATAATTGATGTTTTTCTATATAAAGTTCTTCATGGGACATTGTAACACCAAACACTGCTTGCTATTGGGAAAATGTCTTCCTGTCTACAGCAGGAAGTGCTCAGTTCTGACACAAGCATGGCAAAGTCTCAAGGTTGCACAATATTACAAGTCCCTGCCAATTCGTTGGCCCAGCACGCCTGATGACTTTATTTTTTCCATGGAACTTGGCTTCTGCTGTGCTCTTTAAAACCACATGGTCATGACCATCTGTAATCCATGACTAAAGAGCAATTCTGACTTCAGGTACTCACTACTCACCAGGGCTTTCCCTCATGGTCACCATTTGTTCAAAACATGGACCTCATATCCTTTTAGACATGCATTAACCAGAGGAAATTTCCTTATTAACATTACTCTTAGTCCCTTATTCTTTTGGATCTTTAAACAGTCCATATTCCACCCTCCATATGGATAGCTATTGCTATCAATTACAGTGACATAACTAACAATGTTTACATTTCTCACACTAAGAGGCAGATTTCCTGTACCAAATGTTAACTTGAAGGCATTTTTCCTCCTAAGAGAAGAAGTTGGTCATTTCAAGTAACAAAGTCTCACTATTCTACCTCTGTCAATTGCTATTCCCTAACCTGCAATCACTGATTCATCATTATGATAGCCTTTATTATCTTCCAAGGTTAACAATTCTAAATGATTCTCTCATAGGAGAAAAAGTTAAAAAAATATATACTTGAAGCACATTATTGAAATGTCCATCATGGTAGACTAAAAAAGCAAGAAAAATATTTCTCTAACTTTTATTTTGAAAGGTAGAATCAGATTCCCCTCACTTTGAATGGGAGCCTAAAGCTGCTGACTTAGAGTGAATGCAAAAGTAACAGTCTCAGACTTCAGCAGCTGAGAAGAAATCCCATAATTGCTACTAGATTTCTAAGTGCGTTGATTCTCAAATCATTGCTCTGCGCTTTAAGAAGTTAAACTTTCCTAAGCACATAGCAGATCCTGAGCCTGCCTGTTAAGAGAGAAGGAAGGAGACAACTAACCAATTTTAACTGTCCTAACTCTTAGACATTTGTTCTTGCAGATGAGGCCCCACATGAGTATAAAATCACAAAAGTCATCTTTCTTAAACCAACACCAACATTTGATGTTATTTTGATCCTATAAGATGTCCTGTCTGCAGTATTAGCACATTAACAGATGACTGCAACAACTTCTATCAGAACTATTATTTACATGAGTTTCAAATAATATTGGA
The DNA here is from genome assembly GCF_000622305.1 of Nannospalax galili. Lineage (NCBI taxonomy): Eukaryota > Metazoa > Chordata > Mammalia > Rodentia > Spalacidae > Nannospalax > Nannospalax galili. Next base: position 170,460 of record NW_008331036.1, on the reverse strand, counting down.
GAGTTTCTTTAACTTCACCATGCAGTAATACAATTGATACCATCACAACACCAAATTCTGAATCAGGTAACTCTAGTCTTTACAGACTCTGTGTATGTATTGTCTACCTAAGTGATTTTCTTCCTGGTGCGTGTCACCACGGAACTAGTACTCACCTGACTGAATTTCTCCGCCTTTTCCAAATAAATGTCACACTGGAGAACTGTAACCTTAAATTTATCTTTCTGCTCTTGCTGTTTTTTCATTAGTTATGACTAAGAATCCTTACCTGATTATTTCTTTTAGGAATAACTCTCCCAATCTACAAATAGTATTTTTATTCCCACCTTTCCCTATCAGTTCTGAACTGGACATGGACTTTAAAAGACTTCTGTTTGACCTCCATCCTGCATGCAAAACTTCAGCACAGCAACCATGATTTGTTCTGAAATGCACATATTAACAGTAAATTCCTTTCCAGCTCTCCCCTTCATGCATCACGCCCCTGCACATGTCCATGTACAAACACATGGTGTGTATATGAAAATGGCCTCAGTAACTTAATGTTATACATTATTGTTGAGGAATTTGTTCTCTGTTTCCTCTGTGATCTTATTCCTTCATTATTACTCAGCACTAAAATGCTATCCCATTTACACAAAACACCCCTAGCTTTGTGAAACTGATGTGTTTCTCCTCATTTTCAATCTCTGAGAAAAAGCTTAATATCATGAGTTTCAGGGCCTGTTGTTACTTTCTGTGCCATTTCTCATTTTATTTAATAGTTAGATTTCCCCCATCACTATGAGAATAGGATATGTTTTGTTACATCCTACTAAATGCTTACCTACAATTGATGGTATTGTGAATATGCAAATATTTTTAGAAGTTCTTAAATTTTTACCTTCAAGAACAGATTTGATAATTAAATGGATGGTACAATTAGTTCAATTCTGAGTCAATTAGACATCAGTTAAATTATATTCAATTTCACTAGTACTGGTAGACTCTTAAGATGCTTTTCAAATTCGTCCAAAACAGATTAAAATTTTCTAACCCTAGTGTAATTCTGTAGTCTTTTCCCTTTCAACCATTGACAATGTTCTCCTTCAAACTACATAAATATAGATCTAATTAGCTCACTATTTTTACTCTAACCACCTTTGTTCAAGCCTAACACCATTTACTCGATCATTGCTATAGATTCTTTATTCAAAAAGACCAAAAAATAATTAAGGTTTCACTTTATTCTAATTAGCTCACTTATAAAAACATCATGAAGCTAGAATAAGGAAGCCACTCAAACCCTGATCTCGCTCCAACGTCTACACGTTTCTGTGAACTTCTCTACACCTAGAATGGCCATTCTGTAGCCAAGGAGCATTCCTTGGGGGTTTTGGCTTTTGTTTCCTGTTTCTTATTACATTTTAGTATTATTTATTACTTGCTGTTGAAAGAAGGTTTAATGGTCAGTAAGGGGATTAAGATCAAGAGACTATAGCCACATAGTATGAGTTCTACCTTTTGCCTCTACAAGTGTAGGAACCATGTATCCCTTCTTTTCAATTGTTACCAACTCAAAATACAAACAAACACAAACACAGTCTCAAAGTTGCTTCAAATTAGTGAAGTGAAAAGAAAGATGAGGAAATCCTACAACTCACTTGAAAGTTTCCTATAACTTAATTCAGGAATCCATGTTCTGCTAGAATTTGGTTCCGTTCCAGTGAATATTACTTACGTTTAGTAACAATTATTTGTGAGTGATCAAGTTAAGCTAAAGACCACTGAGTGTGTGGTAGATGGTAAATATTTTTTATTAAAGAACAGGTCTGATGTTATGTTTGATTTCAAATCTGACCATCACATTAACACAGAAATTACACACAGTTCATTTACATAAGTACTTCTCCAATAAGATGAGGGTACAACATAGCATAGAAGCATTTTGAGCTCATATTTCTCAGTCAAATACAAAAATAGTGTTGGTTTGTGATTGTATGCTTGTGGATTCTAACGTTAAGAAATGAAATTTTAGTTCTACCATTACAATGTAGAATTCTTTCCAGTTCAGAATTATATAGGAATTTTAAGGTAATTAAGGGTGTTAGATGTAACTTTCAGAAACTGCACTGGAACTTTAAAACAGCTTTAAAGGCAATTTTTGATGAGTTATAAATTATAATATGACTTTTTAATTATACATGGTATTTAATACCTTTACATGGAAAATTCCCAAGTAACCACATTAAGGTAAAGGAAGGCCTGCTTTCTTTGTTGAGCATTATTTGTGGGGGATGGTAACGTAGTTTGATTTTCATGGTAAAAACATTTACATAATAATATTGCTGTTCAAACCCCGTCATGTTCTTTTGTGGGCATTTTGAAGTAAGAAAGAAGGTTAATGTAAACATTATGATTTGGCTACTCGAGAAGGTGCAAAGGGGCACTGTGTAAGTTGTGATGTGACTAGGCTTTATGTAAAGACCTCTGGACATTTTTCAAGCCAGATATAGCTTTGTGTCAACACATGGAACATAAATGTACATTCTAGGCCTTGGAGAGATGAAACCTGCAAAGTGAAAATGAATTCTTTGTACTATAGGTTTATTAAGCAGAATACTGCATTCATCCTGCTAAATGGCATTAATCCTACTAAAATTTTAATATTATCTTGTATTCAAATGTATTCAATGAGTGACAGTTATTTATAGTAATCATGGAAAACAGAATTATTACATGCAGGATGCACTAGGAGACAAGATGTTAAGTTAGAGAAGAATGAATATTGGGGCAGGTCATCTCTTCCTATGAACAACAAGTCATCCAAAGTCTAAGGATGTTTTTTCACTTAGACTGTAAACAAATCCCCATAGTAACCAAACCATGAAAACTGTTCTACAAAGCTTATGTCATAATTAGACATCACACTTTAAGATGTCAGTTAAATTTCACAGGTAACTTCTATCCATCTGTAACTTGTCTTTACTTAACACTCTGTATGATTCCTTGACCTTACAATATATAATTTTGAATATTATTAATTCATCTATCTTCACTAGGACAAGACTTCACTTACCTTCTAGCCATGCCATGAACTTTTGTATAAACTATTAAACTCTACCCCAATTGCTTAATTATTTTGAATTTGCTCTTTCAGAAAGGGTCTGTGTAAGTAACACATTCCCATCATAATTTAGAGCTGTTTACAAATCTCTTTTGGGGGCCAGGTGTGATGGTGCACACCTTTAATCCCAGTACTCAGGAGGCAGAGGCAGGCGGATCTCTGTGAGTTCAAGGCCAGCCTGGTCTACATAGTAAGTTCCAGGACAGCTGGGGCCACAGGGAAACCCTGTCTCAAAAAGGTAAAAAAAAAAAAAAGTCTCTTTTTGGACATTCACTTCTAAACTCATGGAATAATATCAGCCTTACTTCAGTGATAAAGAAAGAAATGAGCATAAGTAAAACACAGACAAGGTTATCTCCTGGGATTGCTGGATATTCGTAAACAAGAATCCTGTTTGATGAAGACATCAGCAAATGCTAAAATCTATCTCCTAACATTCAACATAACAGTTTTAATTCTGGTCTCATGAAAAATGGACTGAAACTCACTAAATCACTTAAAACAAGCAGTGGAAAAGACCAAAAGAATTAGTTACCCAATCTGTCCAACAGGGAGACAGACAAAGATGCTATTTTCTGGCAGCGCCTGTTATTGGGTAACTACTTCTTTTGGTTTTATCTCTGAAGTACTTCTACTGACATCTTTCCTACAATGCAGGCCTGAGTGTGGATGAGAATGACCATTTCACACCAAGTATCTCCCACAGGTCTGTCATTCCACAAACAGTTAGAAATGTCCATTGACAGCTAAATTTACCAAAGAGCAATAACCACTTATCACCTGTCAGTCACAAATGTCACCTCACCTGCTGCTGCTGATTCCTGGCAGTCCATGGCCAGTGCTTCTGTGACAACATTTATGCCTGAAGTGAAATATCAAGCTGTCGTTGTAAGAGACTGCTGACATGAAGTTCCACAGCTGTTATTTCCATACTCTCATTGGATGAGAAGGTGTAACAGGTTGAAGATGAGGTGAGGGGGAACACAAAGTTTACTTCACATAGGGTCTCCCAGCTGTGCTTTATAACTTGTACTCCTTGAATGTGAGTGTAGGTGACATTAAAAAATGACTGTGACACATGCATAAGACCCATGCCAACTCAAGGAGACAAAAACCCGACACAGAACTGTGGAAATGGGCAACAGGCCCCAATCTCAGATGAAGAACTATTGGGCAGCTCATTACTGCTGGGTGAGGAAGAGCTGATCTTCTTTCAGGGAGTTGATTGTGGATAGGTGGATTAGACTTCAATGGATGAAATTGTACTGAGGGACCTCTGGGGACACTAACGACTCAATAGGCCTTAACATAAATGACAGAATGCATCAAATCCAGTTGGGGGGCTATTGGAGGGGGCAGATGGGGGAGAGGATATAAAGATGATTAAGATGTTATGTATGAAATACACAAAAATTCAATAAATATATTCCAAAAAATGACATCTTTGAATCAACAAAGCAAAGCTAAGAAGATAAAGAAGCTTCAAGGCTTGTGTTTTGAATTTACTATGTCTTCTCCTAGAAAAAATTAACCGAATATGTGTGAAAATCAAATTTATTCATTATTTTCCCTAGATGGGAATAACTGGTAAATAATTGAACTTAAATTCAACAATATATAGCTAAATGAAGTCAGCCTGGATTTAAGGCATTGGTGTCAGTCTGTATATCTTTTTCATCATTCCCAGAATAATTTTTGCCTCATAAATTACTGATCGGCTGTAAATCAAGACCTGCATAATAGTGAGAAGAATCTATGTGTGCATTTTAAAGATTTCACTCTCTTTTATCTTCATCCATTAGTCCTGTCTAAACCAAAATTATTTGAAATTCTTATCACCTTGGATCATTCAATTTAATGAAGAAGGTTAAAAAATTATCTTCCTACCTTTAAAAAAAATATTAGTCATTATAATCAAATCACGAATACACTAAATACTATATTTGAGAAATATAAATGCCATGTCTATTAACTGGGGAATATGTTAAATAAAATTTTTCATAGCACAGATGGGAAGGTAGTTTAAGTCTCATATTTACTATAAAAGTATACCAGCAAATTGGCAAAGCTTGTTTTCAGGTCAGTTTTCTCATTATATTAGAAAAATACAAGATAATTTTAAATTCTCACTAATTTCAAATTTGAATGTTTACAGGTAAATAGTATTATAAATACAAATTAGTAAAGTGACTACAATTTTACTGTATAAAATTTGGTAAACACATGTTATAAAGCAAACACATTTATGCTGATCAATATTTAGAATAAAATGAACTGAAAGGCTTGTTTATAAGCAAAAGCATATACATCATCATAGTGATTATGCAGGCTTGTTAAAAGTTGAAAAGGTTTGCTGAATTTTCTCCAATAACATTGAAATTAGCAAAGGTCAAACATAAAACTTAAATTTTAATTGTATATCTATTTCAAAGTTTACATGCACATGGACACACATGCACACACATGTACACATACAACCGTCACTTATTGAACAGAACAGGAATTTCTGCAGTGGCCAATAGTGTGTGTGTGTGTGTGTGTGTGTGTCTGTCTGTCTGTCTTCCTGCCTGTCTGTCTATACTTTTCATGTATGTACGTATATGTGTAGATTAGTGAGCACATCTGTATGTGCACATGTTTTCTGTTACTACTTTCTTGCTGTTTGCTATTCTGATCCTTGCCTTCTCACTATGCTTCAAGAGAAATGGATTGGAAGGTAAATGGGATAAACATGTCTCCAAGCTGTCATGTGATCCATTGTAACTTGCCTCTGGGAAGTCGTTGCCAATGACAGACCTTTTATTCTTTAGTGTTTTGAAAAACTCCTTGTCAACTTCTCTAAATGAGTGTCATTGCCACTCTGTAGGTCACTGATCTGACAAGTCACCTTCCATTCAGATGGTACTCAGTGTATCATCATGCATTCCCTGAATTTGCAGTGTTTGTGTCTGCTGGAGAGTCCCTTCAACTGGGTTCATAGCAAAGGATCTCTCCTTTGTATGTCTACACTTCCTACAGCCTATGCCCAACATGAACTAAAATCCATTGTAGAAGGAACTTAAATAGGAGGCAGTGGTGCCTTTCCCCTAGACCCTGGAAGGGAAGTCAGATTTCCAAAGCATCCCCTCACTATGATTTCAGAGCGTTTCTTAGGCTTAGATGAGGAAGCAAAGTGCATCGACTCTTTCCTTTATGCTTCCTTTTTTATTAGCCCTTTGAAAATTTTATAAAATGAGCTGTGATCATTTTCAACCCCTTGCCCCATCTCCTCCCATATTCCCAACTTCCCTAACCCACACAAGTTTGTGCCAATCTTTTTTAACTCATCGAGTCTAATTCATAATAAATATGTGGAAAATAGACAAAAGCTTCAGTAATGCAGGCTCTTTTCTTCTCATTTTGCCCTAACCATCGATGACAACATAAATAATGAAATGACAAGAAAAATAAGCAATCTAATTATGAGTAGGAAAGAGAAAGCTCTTCCTGGCAATGTCTGAAGCCATTCAGACATTCAAGCAATTGCTAAAGTGATGGATGGCATATTAATCTTTAAAAATATTAATCCCAGCTTTTCTGTACTATATTTCTATCAATGGTTACTTCACTCATAACTGAAATTGTTATGCTTGTTACAATATAGACACACTTGGAAAAAGAATTCCATGTAATGGCTTCTGAGAGATGTGGTCATCTTCCTTGGAAGTCTCCCATGAGCAGAGATACAGTCCTTTATGCATAAAGGGCACATGAACCTGCACTATCATTTTTCTGTTTCTCTCTCCACTCTCATTAAAGATTCTTCTAAATAGCAAGTATTGAAACTTTTTCAGATATTTTACTTAGATACAGCTTCCAAAAACTGAGTTAAAATAGTAAGCTAAGCTGAACAAACAGCATTTTGGCCTTCTCAACTTATTGGGCATGGAGGTGACTTTCTGCTCCTCCCCAACCTCACTCTCCTGGCACCAGGACAGAACATTTCCTGGGTGGCGATTTAGTTGCCTGCAGGCAGCCATCTAAGTTGTTATCACATACCTCTGCCCTTCCAATCCAAAGCCTCACCTTGGTTGTATGACACTAAACATATCTATTTCCTCAAAATTCCAAATGTGTCTTTACTGTCCTTTTCCTTTCCCCTCCTCTTTTCCTTTCTCTCTTTAAGATATTGAAATCAATATCCTTACGTACATTTGACTGACAGCTGGCACTTCTAGATAACACATTAATAGGAGGAGATTTGGACATGCTTAATTCGTCTCCAAGCTCCATCATTGATTGTGTTGGAGAATTCATCATAGATACTTCACCATGTACATCTTCTTCACCTATGAATTCCAGTGCAGATCATTTGAGGGGATATATATAGATAATGTGGAAGAACTTTCAAAATTCTTCGCTTTTATACCTACAATGTACCATTATTACCAGAAGATCAGATGGCCTCTCCTGTGCCACTGACAGAGACCGAGACCTGCAGTGTTTTAGTCAGATTTGTGTCACTCTGACAAATCTGTAGGAGAGACAATTTAAAGGAGGGAAGATGGATTTTGGCTAAAAATTTCAAAGTTTTTGGTTCATGGTCTGCTATAGTTGTTTCTGGGCCAGAATGAGGTATAACAGCAAGACAGAAGGGCTGGGGAAGCCAAACTGCTCACCTCAATGGTGACCAAGAAGCAGAAAGAACAGTAGGGATCACATAAAAGGTACCTTTCCATAACACACTATGTGACCTTCTTCTTCCGTCTAGGACTTACTTTAAATAATGGATGTTATGAAGCCATCAAAGGATTGCTATATGGATTGGTTAAAAATCTTAGGATATAATCATTTCTTCATAGCACCATCAGCTGGAGACAAAACCTTCCTTTAAGGAGTATTTCATATCCAAACCCAATACAACCTTTGTGAGCTGAAGAGATTTCAGTTAATTATGCTAAGGCTGCAATATAATCTTCCTGTTAAAAGCCAAGTCAGTCAGTGATATTTATGATCCACTCCCAAACTGAAACAGTGGCCAAAAATTATGCTATCTGTAATAATACCTGGTTAATATTTTTATCCTGTAAATCCACATTTGACAACCTTTTATTCCCTTAGATAGAAATTCAATATGGTCACTTTAACAGATTTAGAATTTAATAATTTCTAATCTACACTCCGAACCTGGAAAATGTTATCAAACTGAAGGTCCAAGTGGAAAGATATTTTAGGGTATGCCAGCAAGAGTTTACTCACAAAAGTCAGTCTCTTTTCAAATGTCATGTCCATTAGTATCTTATATCAGAATCACCAGTGAAATGAACACACTGTAACCCAGTATTTTAAAAGGTTATGTTGAAGGAGTAGAGAAGCTTAGATTAATTTTCCCTGTTCTCATCCAGTAGGCTTTTACTCACTAGGATTTCCTATAATTCTATCTTAATCCATGTCTCTGTGGATGAACGAAACACACGACAGCACTGGGGAGCCTGCCAAAGTGGTTCCAAGCCAGCAGTCCTTTCTGTCCTTTAAGATGGATGTCAGTTTAATGAGGTACAGTGACCCAAAGTCTCAGAAGACTTAAAGTGCTAGGCAGGCACACACTCATTACACTCTGCAAAGATCTGTTTGTTTAGCCATGTGCAAATATTGCCCTAAAATGGTTATTTGTTAACACATGTTAATTACTTGCTTGATCTATTCAGAGAACTGGCTTACTGTGTAATGAATATTAATTCAATGTTTGCAATATTAACTTCCTTACACATTTATATTAATAATCAAGAGGTGTTTCTTCACTGGTTTTGTTGCTAAAAGTTTGCTATAGGTAGAAGTTATGTAGAAAAGTTAAAATTTCTAATAAAAATCCATCAGTTTATTTCTAAGATTATGACTCAGCCTGATAGTACTGGAATTTTCAAACAGTAAGATTAGAGAAAGTACCAAAGTCAAGTGAAGACTTGAAGTCAACACCATGTAGCAGTGTCCCGAGGCTTTCTCTAAATGGTTGAAGGATGCTATGAGAGCTCATAAATATTTCCAAAGTGCTGTTTTATTGAAATATCCCACACTGTAGCCTAGTACTTCTCTAGAATTTGGTGAGTGCTTACAGGCTGGAAAAAAAAGGTGTTAATCAGTTTGTAACCAATATTTGAAAACACATAATAAGTATTAGATATTAATTAGTGTTGGGAGCTATTAATATAAGCGCAGCCATTATGTACATTGAGCTGTGGCAGGCTTGCTTGTTTACTTAGAGTTTGCGTTTTGCACACAAGTACCTAATCTGCCAAGTCAGGAGGAATGTGTTTATAATTTAGGGAAGATGGTTAAATGGTGGAGTTCACAACAAGTATTTGACTGCTCCTTGACCCTCAGATACAGGTGGGAATAAAAGCTGTTGAAGCTAACTGAGTTAAGCAAATGGTGGCTATCTCTGATGTTCTACTGTATAAAAAGACTGAGCTAAAGTAAACTGGGGCTGCAGTCTCTACTGACAGTCATCCCAAGTATCTTTTCTCTGTCTCTTGTTTTTTCTTTCAACCCTCACTCCCCCTTTCAGGTACTGTCCATCTTGGCCGGCTAGCACCTGCAAGTGGCGCTCGGAACAGGGACCTGAAAAGTAGGGGAAAAAGTGAAGGACACCGTTGGAGAAATTGAGTGTACTCAGTAGGATTGGGGAGCAGTGAGTATTTATCTTGGGAGAAAATGGGGCAAGGAAACAGTCTCTCGGTTTTGTAAGGAATATGCTTGGGGCCCGAGGAACAAAGGCTACGACTAAAGAGGAGAATCCAATAAGTAGCGGCTCAGATAAAAGTGAAACCAAACCTTCTGCTTCACCAGAGCCAGCTCCATTAGCCTTGCCACCCTTTTATGAGGACCCCCATCTGGGGCGAAAAGAGGGATCTCTCGACCTTGAGGATGAGTCTGCCCTAGGAGAGGAGACGGCTGAGTATGATTGGGAAAAGTGTCCACCTCTAATTGCCGTGTCTGAGAAGTCTATCACTGGGAAATTGAGCAATTAAGGGCAGAGTTAGAGGCTGTGAAGAAGGAAATGTTAAACAACAAAGAGAAAAGAACTAGGACCACCCCAACACCCTCTATTATGGTAGGATTAGATCCTCCTCCGAGGCCACCAAAGGTTGTTGCACCTCCCATGATTGCCATGGCTCAGGAGCCTTCAGCAGGAATCTGGTACCTGCTTAGAACCATACAATTTCCACTACAACAGGCGATTGGTGCCACGGTAGAGCTAGAAGAGTCAGTGCATGGATTTCAAGTCTTCCCAGTTTCTGAGCAAGTTGATCAGCAGGGCAACAGGATGCAGTCTCATGCACCTGTGCCATTTAAGCAGCTTAAGGAGCTAAAGACTGCTTGTACTCAGTATGGTCCTACTGCCCCTTTTACCCAGGCTTTGTTAGAATCCCTGTCCACAGACGCGCTTCCCCCTGGCGATTGGAAGCAGATGGCATGTGCTTGCCTTTCAGGGAGAGATTATCTGTTGTAGAAATCTGAGTATGTGGAACAGTGCCAGGTGACAGCTAATACCAATAGAGCACATAATATTCCTGTAGATTTTGATATGTTAGCTGGTGAAGGACAATATAGGGATACTGCTCAGCAGTTGCAGTACGATGTTGTAGCCTATGCGCAGATCAGTGCTACAGCCCGAAAAGCCTGATATAAACTGCCGTCTAGTGGTAGGCAGACTGAGGATTTGTCTAAGATCAGGCAAGG
>NW_008331036.1:157484-159580 GCF_000622305.1 Nannospalax galili | reverse complement strand
TAAGATCAGGCAAGGTCCCAATGAGCCATATCAGGATTTCGTGGCTCGATTATTACAGACTGCTGGTCGCCTGCTGGGGGACAGTGAAGCCAGTTTGCTTCTCGTGAAACAGCTTGCATTTGAGAATGCCAATGGAGCCAGTCAAGCTGCTATTAGGCCTTTTAGAAAGAAAGGTGATTTATCAGACTATATAAGATTATGCTCTGATATTGGGCCATCTTACATACAAGGAGAAGTCATTGCTGCGGCATTGCAGGGAAAGCCTATTCAGGAGATACTTTTTCAACAAACAAAAGGGTCAAAAGGACAGGTGGCTGGGCCTGGGGGGAGCTGCTTCAGATGTGGCCAGTTGGGACATCAAGTGAAACAGTGCCCTAATAAGCAGAGAGGAGGTCAGAGAAATAAAGAGCCAGGCTTATGTCCCCATTGTAAACGAGGGAAGCATTGGGCTAATGAATGCAAATCAAAAAAGGATGTTATGGGGAACTTGCTTCATCAGGGAAACGGGGAGCAGGGATAGCCCCAGGCCCTGAAACAATGTTATGGAGCACTCCAGACACTCGTCCCCCAGCAGGGAAATCCATTCAAGACCTCTTCAAGGCCACCCCAGGAAGCACAGGACTGGACCTCAGTGCCTCCACCTACACAGTATTAACCCCTGACATACCTACAGGAGTGTATGGGCCATTGCCAAAAGGAATGGTGGGATTCGTATTGGGAAGAAGTAGTGTTACCATGAAGGGAATTCTGGTAGCTCCTGGAGTGATAGATTCAGACTATCAAGGTGAAATCAAGATTATGACTTGTTCCCCCTTAGGAATTGCTCTAATACAATCAGGACAAAGATTGGCACAATTGCTCCTGCTCCCTCTGGTTCACAGTGGCAATAGTAAAAATCAGCATAGAGGGACAAGTGGTTTTGGTTCCTCTGATATTTATTGGTTACAAGCTATCAGTCAACAACAACCTGAGTTGGAGCTAACTATTAATGGGAAAAGATTTAAAGGACTTTTGGACACTGGGGTGGATGTATCTGTAATTTCAGAAGGACAATGGCCCTCAGCTTGGCCAAAGCATACCTCCATGACAAGTTTGCAGGGCATAGGGCAAAGTCAGAGTCCATATCAAAGTAGTGATGAGCTACATTGGAAGGACCTGGAGGGACATGAAGGTTCTTTTACTCCCTACATTGTGAAGGGGTTGCCCATCAATATTTGGGGGAGGGATGTGATGAGTAAGATGGGAGTCTATTTGTATAGTCCAAATGAGTAGGTTTCACAGCAAATGTTTAATCAAGGAATGCTTCCGCAAGCTGGACTAGGAAGAAACGGACAGGGAATTCGGGCATCATTACAAACGTGTCAAAAATTGGATACAAAAGGGCTAGGATATTTTTAACAGAGTCCATTCAACATCCTGCACCTCATGCTGATGCTATAACATGGAAAACCAAAAAGCCAGTATGGGTGGATCAATGGCCTCTTACCCAGGAAAAAATAAAAGCCACTGAGCAGTTAGTGCAGGAACAGCTCGATAATGGACATATCGAACCTTCTAACTCAGCCTGGAATTCTCCTATTTTTGTGGTTAAGAAAAGGTCAGCCAAATAGAGATTGTTACAAGACTTGAGAGAAGTCAATAAAACAATGGAAGTGATGGGCGCATTACAGCCCAATTTGCCTATTCCTTCTGCTATTCCACAGGACACCTTTAAAATTATCTTGGACTTAAAAGATTGCTTTTACACTATTCCTTTGGCTCCTCAAGATTGTAAGAGATTTGCATTTAGCGTACCTTCCATAAATTTTAAGGAGCCCATGAAAAGATATCATTGGAAAGTTTTACCTCAAGGAATGGCTAACAGTCCTACTTTATGTCAAAAATTTGTAGCTCAGGCTATAGCACAGACTAGGTATCTATATCCTGAAGTATATATTATTCACTATATAGATGATATACTTCTAGCTCACAACCTCAAGGAACTACTATTATCCACCTATGGGGTCTTGCAGAAGGGATTGAAAAGTTATGGGTTAGTTATTGCCCCTGAGAAAGTACAAAAGGAAGCTCCATTCAATTATCTAGGAAAACTTTCC
>NW_008331036.1:122010-157197 GCF_000622305.1 Nannospalax galili | reverse complement strand
CAACAAATTACCTATGTAGATTATAGCCGGCCCTGGATGGGTTGTGTTTTTTCTACCACTCACTCCCCTACAGCTGTACTCTGGCAGGATGGCCCTCTTCTTTGGGTGCATCTACCAGTATCTCCAGTCAAAGTAATTAATCCTTATTATGAGGCTGTAGCGGCCTTGGTCCAACAATTGCGTACTGAATCATGTCGGTACTTTGGAGCTGAGCCTGCTCAAATTGTTGTTCCTTACACTAAGGTGCAATTGCTATGGTTGTTTCAAAATGTAGATTCATGGGCAATTTCATGTGAAAATTATATAGGCCAGATAGAGAAACCTTATCCCAGTACACCTGTGCCTTTTAAGCAGCTTAAGGAACTAAGGACTGCTTGTGCTCAGTATGGTCCTACTGCCTATTTTAGCCAGGCTATGTCGGTATTTACTGATGGTTCTTCTAATGGACACACAGCTTACATGATTTATGGGCAAAGTTATTCTTTTCAAACTTCCCCTGCTTCAGCACAGGTAGTGGAACTTCACGCTGTAGCTGCAGTGTTCCAGCTTCTGGCCTCAACACCCTTCAGTCTCTATACAGATAGTCATTATGTAGCTCGAGCTCTACAGGAAATTGAAACAGTGCCTTTTATTGAAACAAGGAATGTTCAAAATTTGTTTTGCTATATAGGACATCTCACAGTACATAGTGGTCTTCCTGGGCCATTAGCTTTGGGGAATGCCTTGGCGGATAAAGCCACTCAGCTTATAGGATTGACTCAGGTAGAGCAAGCTACAAATTCTCATGCCATTCATCACCAAAATAGTCAAAGTTAGAAAAAACAATTTCATATTACTAAAAAAGCTGCAAGACAAATTGTACGACAATGCTCACCTTGTCCTCAAACACAAATTGTTCCTCATTATGGGGTTAATCCTAGAGGGCTTAAGCCTAACCAATTGTGGCAAATGGATATTACTCATGTTGCGGATTTTGGCAGGCAAATGTATGTACATGTTACAATACATTCATTTTCTGGCTTGATTATGGCTACTGCGCCAACAGGGGAAGCCACAAAAAAATGTAATAACTCATTGCTTGACTTGCTGTTCCATAGCTGGGATCCCTAATGTTGTAAAAACGGATAATGGCTCTGGCTACACCAGTCAGGGGTTCCAGCATTACTGCTTGCAATTGCACATTGAGCATAGAACTGGGATACTGTATAACCTACAAGGACAAGGTATAGTGGAAAGAGCTCACGGCACTTTAAAAGCACAATTACAAAAAATAAAAAAGGGGGAGTTATATCCCCAGACACCAAGTAATCTTTTACATCATACTCTTTTCATTTTAAATTTTTTGAGTATGGATAGAAATGACCACTCTACGGCAGATAAAATGTGGCATCCTCAGTCACAGGATACCTACACCCAAGTGAGGTGGAAGGATCCTTTAACTGGACAGTGGACTGGCCCCGACCCTGTGTTGATATGGGGAAGAGGGCACATTTGTGTTTTTCCACAGAATGCGGATGGAACCAGGTGGCTGCCAGAAAGGCTGGTGAGGTTCACCGGATGAGTGCCAGAAAAAAAAGTGGAAAAGAATGATGAGGCGACAAACGTGGCTGATGATGATGTTCCCACAAGTGATCTTGGCTGAGTTAAACTGGATTTATGTTCCTGATCCACAATATTGCACTCCGTGATATGGGAGGAAAAAGAGATAGTAGTGACTGTGAATGACTCTCGGTTAATTGCTCAGCCTGCTTCAAAACGCCTGATGAAGCAAGTGGCGACAAATTTTTATTATTTGGGATCGGGGAGCAGGTTGCCTATTTCTTTTGTTAAAAATGATAATAAGTCCAGGTGTGTACAAGTAGATGACTGTGTGCTTGTGGAATGAGGTGGATACTGTACCAATGTCAAAGTGTTATTGCCAAGAGATAATAGAGTAGAGAAAAAAATTTCTCCACAAGCATTTCCACCCTATAAGCAGCAGCAGATATTCTAAAAAGGCTGAGAGCCACCTTACCATCGTAGTCCTCTATCACTTCCATTGTGTATGGTTTAGCAGGACTTGGCATGCTTTTCCTCCTATGTCTTTGATTTCATCTGGTGGCAGTAAAGTTATTTATGAAATCCTGTGGCAAGTCAAGGCTGCTGTGAGTGACATGAGATTGCGCTCCCTTCCCCAACAGAGGCCAGTAGTCAAAGACAGGTAAGATCTTCTGGGAGAAAGTCAAACTAAGACAGGGTGTAGCTGATGGAAGCTACATGCCGATGATGGGTAAGGCTTTGCTCTAGCAGAAGACAACCTAAGACAGGCACGGTCCTTCTGTCCTGGATATAGCATAATCTGGGGTTATAAAAAATAAAAAAGGGGGAGATGTTGGGAGCTATTAATATAAGCACAGCCATTATGTACATTGAGCTGTGGCAGGCTTGCTTGTTTTGCACAAAAGTACCTAATCTGCCAAGTCAGGAGGAATGTGTTTGTAATTTAGGGAAGATGGTTAAATGGTGGAGTTCACAACAAGTATTTGACTGCTCCTTGACCCTCAGATACAGGTGGGGAAAAAAGCTGTTGAAGCTAATTGAGTTAAGCAAATGGTGGCTATCTCTGATGTCCTACTGTATAAAAAGGCTGAGCTAAAATAAACTGGGGCTGCAGTCTCTACTGACAGTTGTCCCAAGTATCTTTTCTCTGTCTCTTGTTTTTTCTTTCAATCCTCACTCCCCCTTTCAGGTACTGTCCATCTTGGCTAGCTGGCACTGGCAAATTTGGTAAATGTTTGTCACAATATTCATCTATGTGATATAATGTTTAAGTTAAACTTTTTTTTTGTCTTTTTGAGACAGGGTCTCCCTGTAGCCCCAGCTGTCCTGGAACTCACTATGTAGACCAAGCTGGCCTCGAACTCACCAAGATCTGCCTGCCTCTGCCTCCCAAGTGCTGGGATTAAAGGTGTGCACCAGCACACCCAGCTTAAGTTGAATTTATATCTTAAAGAAATTCAAAAATATTAAATTTGGAGGGCTTCCTCACTAAAAACTTATTTGGCTATAAATACCATGGCAAATTATAGCCAAAGTCACCTGGATTTTTTTAAACTAATGAATAAATAAGCTTGCACAGTTAATAGTCTTGATAGAATTTAGAAAGTGCAAATTATTATGTAAATTAGAAAATATACTAGATCCACTTTGATCTTTTCCATATGGACCTTTGACCAGGTCCATCTGAGTGGATACAATGAATGAAACATATTTCTGGGTCTTATCTAGGAATAATCACTAAGCCAAGAGTTTATAATCGGTTCTAAATGGACTCCCAAGAATACACTGAATCACTTAGATATTTGCCAAGGAACTGAAATTTCTGCACTGTGTCACTGAGACAGTTTTCTATTGCAAAGCACAAACATATTGTAATTTATTAAACTACAGCTAAGACGGGACTAGAGAGATTGCTCAGGGGTTAAGAGTACTGGCTGCTCTTATGTAAGAGGTAGGTTGGATTCCTAGCACCCACATGGTGGCTAACAATTGTCAATAGCTCCAGTTCCAGGGGAGTCCAATGGCCTCTTCTCACTTCCGCTGGTATTGTACTGTATACTTACATACTTACATACATGCTGGAAATACACTCATAGGAATAATATAAAAAAATACATAAAATATAAAATATTAAAATAAAATATAACTCTGTTTGCTGGACCTGGTGTCTCATACCTGTGAGTGCAGCACTTGGAAGTTTGAGGCAGGAGAATTTTCACAAGTTTGATGCTAGACTGAGCTGCTGAATGAGTTCCAAGTCAGCTGATGCAACAGAATAAGGCCCTTTCTCAAAAACTAAAAGACCCAAACAATAAAAATAAGTTAGTCATATTTATATTACTCAAACTGAAATGCTTCTTATTTCATGGTCTGTGAAGTACAAGTTCACTACAGAGAATTCCATGATCTCCTTAACAGCAAATAGTTATCTTAATTGTTCCAATTACTCAAATTACAAAAAAGTTCTAGCCGTTTTTCTCTTAACACGTTGCTACTGATGTCAAAAGGAACTTTTATTCTCTATAATCCCTGAATTTTTATTGAGCAATACTTAGATATTCATAACTATTACACAGAGTAATGAAGCAAATATTTTTGCAGTCTAATTTAACATGTGCCACCTTTTAATCTATTTCATATGATTTTATTGATTTTAGAATTTCATATAATGTGCTTGATCATATTCAGACCCTTTCTCCTGACTGTCTCTTCCCAATACAACCCCCCACCCAGATTTTCATTGATCCCCCCACCATTAGTATCTGTCTATTCTTTTTTAATTTGTATTTTAAAAATATTTTTATTGTGCTTTTGTATATTTCATACAATTTTTAATCAAATTCAGACCCCTTGCCACATCCAATTCTGACCCCCCTGGAATTTATGTATTCCACCATACATTTAAGTTTCTTCTGGTCAAGCCTTTGTGCCCAGATGTCCTTTGGTACAAGTCAGCCTATCTAGAGATCTTAAGGAAAGCCTACTCTCCCTCACCCAGCAGTAATCAGTCTCCAACAGTTCCCAGGCAAGGGCAGATTTTCAAATTTCTGTTTCTTAAATGCATGCCGATTCCATTCCATACCTCCCATTTGCTCCTGGGTGTGGTTCCATGCCATGAGTCTGGTCAACGTACCAGGCATCACACCAGTAAGGAAAACTTACAGCATGCATCAACTGCCAGTAGATACTCACCTAGCGCAGATGCTTCTTGTTCACCTCCAATATCCATGTTGTGTCCCTGACTGGCCTGCCCTTGTATAAGTCTTGTGCATGCTGTCATAAGCACTGTGGGTTCATATGTGCCAACCTCCCTGTGGTGTCCCACAACAGTTTCCTTCTAGTCATCTACCACTAATTGATACACAATGACTTGTTATATTCATAGATTATTACATCTCCCAACTCTCACCAGAGAAGGTTCTTCTTGCAGCAGGTGGCTATGAACAGAAAGACCCATAATTGGTCTACATGGAGAGACTAAGAGACTGCAGAGTGCTCAGCAGAAATTTTGACTTTTTAGTATCAGCTCCAGAATATATTTATAACACGTGATATTAGAAGACAAAGTGCGATGTACAGTAAATTAGGAAATGTCTTTATCCACACCCTTTCCTGTTCCCCGGGTCATTTACTCACCAGAGCTCTTCCTCTTTTTCATGCCCCACAGAGTATATCCAGACTTCTTAGCCGTTTATTGCTAAATGAGCCATATCTGCTGGTCAATGTCTTGAACCAAAGCATTATGACAAATTAATTAGCACTCAGCTGTTAATGAATAGGAAGAGATTAGAATAATACACCCCCATAATTTAGTAAAACATGTATTCCTGTGAGAAATGGAGGAATACAGTCACTGAGGAATAAATTTTGCTACAGACTCCATTGACAGCGCTTGATATTTATACAACTGCTAACATTTGACTAGTGTGCTACACAGAGCTCTTCAAAGAAATAAAATAAATACATGGTAGATAAATAGATTTATAGCTTAAGTAAACAAATATATATAAACACTTGTTTCTATATGTATATAAACAATATACATATATATTTAAAGTAGGGGAGGCAGGGCATGAAGGATAGATAGTAATAGAAATATTTGGGAATTAGTTCACATGCTTTTGGGAAAAAGAAAGTGGAAGTGTGACGGACTCTCTGAAAGGCAAGAGACACATAAAACAGTCGATGTTGCAGTTTGAGTGTGAAGGCAGTCTTCTGGCAAATTCTTTCTTATTCAGGGGCTGCCACCCTTTTCTTTTAAGGTCTTCAGTTAATTAGATAGGTTTATCTCATAGGGCTGAGGGTCATCTGCTTTACTCAAATGCCAGTGAATTAAATTTAATCTCATCTAAAACTCAACCTTCATGTGATGTCCAGATGTTTGAACAAACTACACTTTCCTACAAGACAAGAGAGAAGAGCACAGTATGAAGAATTATGTTTATTTTGACATGAATGGCCACTGTTCCTGTCCTGATACAACTTAACAAACAGTAGTGCAAGTCCTGCAGGATCAATAATTCAAGACTATTATATGCTATACTTTTTTTTCAAATTTAGAAGTTAACATTTTATAGTATTAATAGTAACCACAAATTTGAATTTCAAAGGCAAACCCCAAGATCAGCAAATATCTATATTTGAATATACTCTAGACAAGAGTCTAGACCAAATTATACCAAATTATACCAAAGTATAATTTTAGGAAAGTTCCCATCAACTTTTAATGTCCAGTGGCTTGGTGGATATTAAAATGACTCTGTCTTTAAAAGAAAAAGAAATGAAGTGTTGTTTTCTTCATTCAATACTGCAGGTGATTGAACTCCTTTATGTGACTCTAGTCTAAGCCTATTAATATTTCTTCCACATACACACACAAATAAAGTTAAGTAAAAAAGAGAAATCTCTCCCTCCTCCCCTCCCATTTCAACACTCCCATTTTCCCCACCTCCCCTCAGGTAACATCTGTTCCCTACTCTCCCCCTCTTTCTGGTTCTTTCTTTTCCTTTATTGCAGTATAGCCTTTCCATTTTCCTGACTCCTAGTGTTACATCATGATATATACTCACATGTAGGGATTGTTAATACGATTTGCAAATGAGGGAGAACATTTGTCACTTGCATTTCTTCTTTTGTGTTATTTCACTTAGTATAATACTCCCTAGTTCCATCTATTTTGTAATTTCATCTTTTCTTACTGTGGAGCCCCCAACTTTCAGGTTGATTCTTGTCCTTTACCTCCGTGTAGGCTTTCCCTTTACGTGGCTCCTGGTGTTACATCAGGATTTATATACTCACATATAAGGGATTAGTGCTACAATCCACAGATGAGGGAGAACATACGTTGCTTGCTTTTCTGCATTTGTTACTCACTTAGTATAACACTCTCTAGATCCCCTGCAAATTCCATCTATTTTGTAATTTCATCTTTTCTTACTGTGGAGCAGAATTCTATTGTGTAAATGTACCACATTTTCATTATCCATTCATCAGTTGAGGGACATTTAGACTGTTTCTATTTCTTAGCTATTATGAAGAGAGCAGCAACAAACATAGATGAACAGGTATCTACAGTACGATGAGTCCTTTGGGTATATACCAAATACATCCAGTTGTATAACTGGATCATATGGGAGATTCAGGTTTAGTTTTTTGAGAGTTCTCCACACTGCTTGTTATAGTGGTTGCATGAGTTTGCATTCCCATCAGCAGTGAATGAGTGTTCTCCTTTCTCCACATCCTCAGCAACATTCGGTGTCCTTTGCTCTCTAGATGTTAGCAAGTCTGACTGGAGAAATATGGAACCTTAAGGTGGTTTTTATCTGAATTTCTATAATTACTAAGGATGTCGAGCACTTTTTAAGGAGTTTCTTAGCCATTTTTCTTTGTTTGAAAACTCTCTATTCAGTTCTATAGCACACCTTTTTTATTTTTATATTTTTATTGAGGTTTGGTAATTTCATATAACAGTTCTTAATCAAATTTAGACTCACTCCCCCATCCGTGCCTCCCCCATCCAACAACCAGACCTCATGTATTCCACCACACATGTCAAGTCCAGGCATTTTACCCAAATGTCCTTCAGTGTAAACTCATCCACTGGAGTCTAGTCAGCCCATCTAGTGAGCATATGTAAATCATACTCTCCCTCACCCAGCAGCAATCAGTCCCCAATAGTTGTCAGACTTCTGCCAGCACATCACTTATTTTTCTTTTCCCATAAACTGTAGATGTGTCACCAGGACTGAGCATCTCTCAGACATACATTCTGTGTCTGATCAGTTGTGGGATTCTGCAGTAGCCTCTATCTGTTGCAAAAAGAAGCTTATTTGATGAGTGGTGTACAGTATGCTTGTCTATAAAATATGGGATCCATATTTAGCATGTGGTAAGCAATTTCATTTGTCTTGAGATATGACAGACATAGGGTTTTCTCTAGGATCTATGTCCTCTCCAGCCTGTGTTTGGCTGTATTTACAGTGCTACCCATGAGTTCACTCCCATTAAGAGGGTTTTAAGTCCAATCAGATAGCTATTGATTACCCCACAGACGACAGTGTCATTACTTCACTAATAGAAGTAGGTTCCTGTGCCCACAACTGCTCAGACACTGAGAATATATGTCTAAGAGGTGACACATCTACAGCTGATACTCTATGCCTAAGGCTCATGGAAAGGGTAGAGAGAAAACTAGTGCGTCCCTGAACAATCATGAGTGAAGCTATCTTATACAACTGAGTGAGATGCACACAGAAGTCCACAACTGTCCAAGTTTCAAAGAATAGGAGACTAAAGAGTGTATGTCCCTGGGTAGGATTCCTATATTTAACCTCATCCATCCATGGCTCAGGGACTATTGCAGAAATGTGGACAGAAAGATTGTAAGAGACAGTGCTGGTTCATGAACACAAGGAAGTAGAGACTTTCAATCCACTGGAAGTTTGCACATGTGAACTTGTGGCAATGGTGATAGGCAATGGCACAGGACCCATGCCAACTCAATCGGACAAGGGCCCAGAGTGGAATGAGAGAAATTTGTGACAGTTCAGGCCTATAATGGGAGCTATTGGAGTCTTATTGCTACTGAGTAAGGGAGCGTATGCCTTACATACAATCTTTAGATGGGCTGACTAGACTCCAGTGGATGAATTTACACTGAAGGACATCTGGGTACAAATGCTTGACTGGATAGGACTTAACATGTATGGCAGAATTCATGATATCTGGTGGGGGGCTGGTTCATACCGATGTGGGTTGAAATATAAATTTGATTAAGAACTGTTGTATGAAGTGTAAAAAAGCTCAATAAAAACTTTAAAAATAGAAATCTCTAGGAAAACCACATCTTCTAGGAAAAATTTAGTATTGGTTTTCTTGTTGTACATTTGGAAGTGAGTTCTGGCTGGATTGGCACTCTCACCCCTGGAAATGGTGGTCAAAGTGGCACTACTGTTAAGTGTAGAGTCTTGTCTCTTATTTATTCACATCTAAATTTTATATTATGTTGAAAAGGAAGAAAGGAAGCTCATCTACTAATGAAAACTGAGACTTCAGTGTTCCCGGACATGGTCAGGATGGATGGAGTGAGGATGTGATTCTCTCTTAAAGCATCAACTCCTCAGAAATTTTCATACTCTAGGAGTAGATTTGGCTCAAATGAGAGAACTTGACTGCTACTAAATTGAATGCATCCAAGAACCTGAGAAATAATCATTGGTCGCTTAGATTATCTGTTCCCAAAGTTCATCAACAAATCTCCATAACTGGCAGAAAGTCACAGCTGACACTCTTGGACACTGGCTTTCCACAGAGCCCAGGGTGTGCCTTGCTTTACTTGAATAAACAGTTTGGCTATCCAATAGCACGCTACTGACATCTTGTTAGACAAAGACAAAATAAGCATTACTAGTCCATGAACTGTTGAAAAATAAAATGAACAAAGGCTAACAGAAAGCAATGTAGCACATTTTATCAAACCATTTTCCAATAGGCAACAGTTATTTCAACTCAAGTCCTACACACAATTTCTGTGAAATGTCAGAAAAAGTCCCATTACTTTTTAATCTCTTTGACTTTTCTTTTGTAATATTTAGTTATGATTTTTATTTTAACTTATGTGTATGACAGTATTGCCTGGAAGTATGTAAATACACCCTTGCTGTGTAATGCCCATGGAGGTCAGAATAGAGTGTTGGATCCCTTGGAACTGGAGTTGTAGATGACTGTTAGCTGCTTTGTGAGACCTGGGAACCAAACCCGGGTCCTCTGCAAGAACAGTCAGTGCTCTTAACAACTGAACCATCTCTCCAGTCCTTATTTTCTTTTTCTTTTATTTTTGTGTATTTCAAACAGAACATCTTAATCAATCTTAATCATCTTTATACCTCTTTTCCCACTGGCACCCTCCCTTAGTCCCCCACCACACACACACTGGAATTCATACATTCTTTGTAATTGTCTTAAGGCCTATTGTGTTAACTTAGAGTCCCCAAACGTTCCTTAGTGCAAGTTCATCTACTGAGGTCTAGTCAGCCTATCTAGAGTCTCTCACTTTAGGAAGACCAGCTCTTCTTCATCTAGCAGTAATCAGCTGCCAATGTTTCTTCAGTTAAGATTGGGGTCTGCTGTTCATTTCCCCAGTTCTATGCTGGGCTTTTATCTGCTTGAGTTTGCATGGATCTTGTACATGCTGACACCATTGCTGTAGGTTCATATGATCAGGTTCTTAGGAGCTTGTGGGACTCTATTTCCATATGGTCATGCACCTCCTCTTTGGCTCTTACAATCTTTCTGCCCCCACTTCTACAATGGTCCCTAAACCCTAGGTGAGTATAGATTAATAGAGGAGTCCTATCCAAGGACCATCATTCTACAGATTCTTAGTCTCTACCCTTTGGTAATTTGTGACCTTTTATGTTCCTGGCCCTTTCTGCATGAAGGAGCTTCATTAATGAGAAGTGAGATAGTCATTGTTGTCTTCTTTACACCTTGTCCTATGTTCTGTGAGCCTTAGATATAGAGGTTGCATTGTAGATGTTCCACTTAGACTGGGCAATTCATAGACAATGTCTGTGTGTGATCAGTTGTGGTACTCTCTGATAGTCTCTGTTTGGTGCAAAAGAAGCTTCTTTGATGAATGGTGGCTAGGATATTTGTCTATAAATATAAGAATACATATGTTGTACATAGTAGGAAATTACATTAGTCTAAGGATGTGACAATTTGGGGGGTTTCTCTAAGATCTATGACCTCTTCAGCCATGTGTATTTGGCAGTATCTATAGTATGACACATGAATTTCCTCCCATGGAGTAGGCTTTTAGTCCAAATAGGTAGCTGTCGATTGCCCCCAAGATAAAAGTGCCACTACTGCACCAGTATCATATGCTATGCAGGTCATTGATGTGGTTATTTGGTCTTGAAGTTGGTGTTGGATCATCAATTGATGTTCTCCCTTAGCACCTTGCATAATGCTTTCCAAATTATGATAACTAGCCTTCAGAAATAGTGGCTTCCAGGTCAGTTCCAGCTCCGTTGCTCCAAATACTGTGCCTGAAGTATGTCCTTTCTTCAGCAGTAGGGTCTTACCTTCAAGTTCTGGGAAGCAGTCAAGAGCTGCGGCAATAGTCTGTGTAGATTTGAGAGTCTCTTGGACCACCCTAGCCAACAACTCAAGTGTTTCCCCTTTCTGGCACTGTTTCTTGTTATGTAGTCGTTAGTTACACACATGGACTCATGTAGCTATTGTATGTGTCTTTTGTCATTAGTTTATTGGACTAATCTGATTTTTTCTGTTTTTTTTTTTTTTTTACGTTAGTTAGGCATTATTTACCTCTCCTCTATCCCTGTCTAACCCTTACGCCATGACTTCCCCATTTAAATCCCCTTTTACCCCATTTCTCAGACCTTAATAATACCAGTCCGATGGTCCCAGCTCTCTTGAGCTCCTTCTTTCCCTTTGTTCCCAAAGTTCTTTATATAACATTCCCTCCCCCTCCCATTTAAATACCCCATTTTTCCATTTATCCCTTAGTAACACCTGTCTCCTACTGTTCTTCTCTCTCAGGTCCCTTTTTAAAAAAAAAATAAAGTTAGAACCATAACAAACAAAACTCTATTCATACCTAGCTTCCCAGTTAAAAAGACAGGTATTTTCTTGAATCTTAGTATCACTTGAAAATATGATGGTAAAATGTAATAAGGATATCTTATAAAAATCTGCTATATGTATGATTATTTTCATGTATTGATTGATCACAGAGACATGGGAAGCTTGGATGATGGGTTAAAAAGTGGTGCTGTTATGATTCACCCATTAGGAAGAAATGCTGTTCATTGGAAAAGAAATGGAGATAGTAAATTCCAATAAATAATGATAACATCAAAAATAAGTATTTTTACCAAGGAGGACAATGACATGAGGAGGAAAAGTGGACACTCATCACAAATTTTCAAACTATAACGAGAGTCTTATGTTTTAGCAATCAATTCCCTGTGAACATCACAATGGAGACACGAGAAGTGACTTAGAGACTATGAGGGAGTATTCCAAGTCAGAAACATGTAAACAAGGAAGACGTGGCAATGCTTCTTGGAAATAAGCCATTGCAGTTCAATCCAGTTCAGGCAAAGCAATGGCCACTTCACAGAGATCAGAATAAGGTCCAAGATACAGTATTAGTAGGGTTGTGTGACTCATAAGACAATTATAGGATGGATATGGTGGTACATGCCTCTAATCAAAGCACATGGGAGGGAAGGACAGAGGAGCCAGAATTAAAGGTCATCCTGGCCTGAACAGGAAGACATTGTCTCACAAACAAACAAAACCAGAACCAAACAAAATAAGCACGTCCCAGGAAATGATAGCAGAGCCTATTACTTTGCATAAAATCACTGAGTCCTTGATGAAGGAGACACACAATAACAGGAAATAAGAGAAGAGGAGATGAATTTGGAGTAGCCAGGAGTTCAGTAAGGTAGACTGGTAATTATATACATGGCTGCAGAGAATTTCAACTTTTACTTTTATTTAAAATGTACAATAAAATGCATTTAAATACAAAATAAAACCATAATAAATTTAATAAGGGTAGAGTCTGGTTTTGTACCTCAAATTACTTGACTTTCTTTTGTTTCTTGTTTTTTTTTTTTAATTGAAGCTCTTTATGTTATTCTAAACTGAAGAGCAATTGGTACAGTGCAAAAACCAGAAAGCAGTGACTTGGTGGAACTTCTGGATCTGTCACCCTCACTATATCTCATACAAAGGTGACCCAACATTTTGAAGGTTACACAGAATGCAGTCACACACAGCACAAACAGATACACTTTGCTTTCTCACTGTCTTACTCCATCACCCAGCGTCCTGCAAAATCCATTCAGCAATACAAACTGAGGCTACACATTCTCCTATCAATATAATTTGTACTAAACATTAATCTATCACTATTGATAAAATTACACACAGAATAAAAGCCTACAATAAAGTAGGCCTTGCAAATTTCAAAGGGTGAAAGAGACCTTTGCAAAATCCTAAATTCACAAAGCATGTAATTTTCTTCATAAAGTACAGACAAGAAATAACAAAATATACAAAAATTAAGTCAAGATGTAGCAGCTTGGCCATTTCCCTCATATGTGTCTTAAGCTAATTGCCAGAATTTCTCTCAAGAAAGAACATCAAAATTTCTTTTCCAATTTAGCAGATTACAGTTTTGTAAATTATTATGTTTAATATTCTTATAACTAGTTACAAACAACTGTTAGGTATCTAACATTCTTTTTTTCCAAACATAACTCATTTTTTAATTTGCTTTTTTGTGTGTATATCACAAAGAACATCCCAAACAACCTTCATCTATATACCCACTTCCTAAATGGCACCCTCTCATAACCTCCCCGCCCCTCACTGGAGCCCATATACTCTGTCATCCCTGTTACACTCCACTGTGTTGTCAGTGTCCCCAGCCATTCCCCAGAGCTTGCCCATCCACTGAATCTAGTCAGCCTATCTAGAGTTCCTTATTTTAGGAAGATCGGCTTGGAATTTTTTAGAAATTTAATTGTAGATGACAACCTTCATATAAAATAAGGTCCATTGCCTTCATCCAGAGAGAACTACTGTTAGTTCCTTTATATGCAGAATATAGTGCAAGCTGCACATACCCATTATCTGATTGTTTTATTTACATTTATCAAAATGAAATTATGGCTCTTTCATAAAAACTAGCAACTATTAGGCATTAATCAAAAACATCTGCTGTACTAAACAAATTTTTGGATTTACTGCACATTCTTTTATGTCTTTATTGCTTCTTTGAGAATTGCATACAATATATTTTGATCATATTCACACCCCCTCCCTCATCTCCATCCCATCTTGCTACACTTACCCCTAATTCATGTACTGTATTATTATTTGTCTTCTTTACAGGAACTACCAAGTCTAATCTGTGTTCTGCAAATGCTTTTGTGTGTGGGTTTATTCCTGGTATTCTGGTAAACCTACTGGGCACCATACACTTAAAGACTCTCCCTGTACCAACAGCTATAAATTGCCAATGGATCCTCAGCTAGGGCTGTGGCTTCTTGCCCACATCTGCATCCATGCAGTGTTCACCTCTCTGGGTTTACATAGGCTGTGTACATGCTATCACAAATATTGTGGGTTCATATATGCAACTACCCTGTGTTGTCCAGACAACCATTTCCTTGAATTCAACTACATCCTCTGGCTCTTACAATAATTTCTTTTTTGGCAATGATTCTTCAGCCTTGAGAGGAGAGGGTGTGATATAGTAAACCTATTTATGGATGAGGATTCTAGAGCCTATTATTGTCCCCACATTGATCAGATGTAAGTTTCTGTTTTAATCATTATCTGCTGACAGAAGAAGCTTCTCTGGTACATGTTGGGAGAGGCACTAATCCATTGGTATACAGTGAATTGTTAGGAATTGGTATAATACCATTTCTGTTTATCAAATTATAGTAGTTAATTCCTCCTTAAGGCATATCACCAGTTTGGCCACAGGTCTTTGCTCTGATAACAGTGCCAGGTAGAGACTCATCTTATGAAATGGACTCTGTCTCTGGATTAAGACTGTCCTCTTTATAATAAGCCATTTACATATGTTTTGGTCTATTCATTATTTGGATTACAATCATTGATTACCTTAAATATGTTTGATACTGACAAGCATATTTTCAAAGATAAGTCTTTAATTTTTCATAAGATTGCATGTAAAATATTATAGATGTTTTCTTGAAATAACTTCTTCAGTTAAGAATTACTCAATGAGGTTTTAGAGAGGGGGATAGTAGGAGTTAAGTGTTATCAAGGAGGAAGTAGGGAAAATTTAACTGGGGAGGAAATAGGGAGGAGTATACTGGGGGGACTGAGGGGAGAGATAAATGATGCTTAGGTATGTGGAAAATCAGCTATAACTCTGGCTCACAAAAGTCATAATTATCTATGTCACAACCTGAAGATAATACTTTCTTGAAATTGCACTAGGGAGGAAGAGGCAGGTGGATCTTTGTGAGTTCAAGGCCAGCCTGGTCTACATAGTGAGTTCCAGGCCAGCTGAGGCTACAGCTTTTTGATAACATTACTTTTCTTATCACTGTGAGGAAATACCTGACATATAGAACTTAGCGACCGAAAAAGTCTGTTTGAGTTCACCATTTCAGAGATTCCACTCCCAGAGCCTGGTGAGGCAGAGAATTTCAGTAAACAAGAACAATGAAAAAGAAGGGAATGTGGACAGAGGTAGGACAAGATACAGCATGCAAGATGTGTTCCCAGTGACCACTTCTTCCAAGTAGGCCCCCATCCTGTTTTTCACTTACTCTTCAAAACCATCATATAGTGAGTCTATCATAAGACCCACCCACTTATTTAATTCAGAGCCCTCCTGGTATAATGTCTCTGGAACTATCACTGACTGCAAAGTTGTGCTTTACTAATTAGGTATTTCTCAATCCAATCATGCTGCAAATTGAGATTAATTGACATACTAAATAGGTTCTTCAATTGTTAGTAGACTTGAATAATCAAGTAACCAAAGGACTATTGGAAAATAATCCATATTCTAGGACTAGGGTGAACAATTCTAACCCTCTTTGATGTAGAAATTCAAAGTATAAACACAATTACAACCAAAAACATGTCATTATAAATAAAAATGCCAAAAAATATGCCTAAAGACACAAAACCAGCTAATATTTTACCTAACATAAAACATTAAACATGAAAACATTCTCATGTAATTTCTTATTGATTCATAACTTCAATAAACACAAGTCAAGTAAAGTTTATGTAGGAAAAGATAAAATCTGCATTTTGTCCAAGTCTTTCAGTAATCATACCACCTGAAACCATAGAAAGAGACAGGAACTTCCTCCTTTTCCTCCAAACTATCCACTAATCTTTTAATTAAATGTGAATGATGGAGGGATAGAAAGGAAACGGACACTGAAAACCACAGTTCCTTATGTACTTGTACAGCATTAATCAGACTGCTCCTGGGGAGATCTGTATTCATTACACAGAATCTAAGCCCTTCTAGTGAAGCTGGCACTTATCACACGGTTCTTGAGACAGTTTTATAAAATATACAATTCAGGAGGGAAATGTTAAGGAAGGTTTTACATATTATAGGATCCCAGTAATCTAGAGAATGGTTTTCTCTTAGCTTCAGTTTTACATAATGAAAGACTTCTGATTTCTCTTGAAGTTGTTGCACAGAAAATTTAATTACTCTCTCAATTTGATAAGCTGCTTTTAACTGTAGTCACAAAAGCAGCCTTTTGTTAATAAGGCATAAAGTTATTAGGCATATATGATACAATATAAATGCAGGTCAAAGATTTAAAATAAAAGTAATATATATCTCTCTCTCGACAAAAATGACCTAGAAAAATAGTGGATGCTGTCCATACAGTAAGCCCTGAGCTAGGCACTTTTAATAAGTAACTTTAATCATTCAGTTTAGTTCTTTTCCTTTAATATTTTTAGTGAGTTTTGTGCATTTCATACAATAGGTCTTAATCAAATTTGGATCCCCTCCACCTTCCATGTTCCCATAGCCCCCACCCCTGGATTTCATGAATTCTGTCATATATGTTAAGCCCTATCTAGTCAAGCATTTGTACCCAGATGTCCCTTGGTGCAAGTTCATCCACTGGAGTCTATTCAGCCTCTCTAGAATCATTCCCTTAAGATCTCCTTTCCCTCACACAGTAATTGTCAGTTGAAAATAGTTCTTTTGCTAGCATTGGGACCTGATGCCCATTTCCCACATTCTATCCTAGATTTTTGTTTGATTGAGTTGGTATGGGTATTGTACACATGTCACCATTGTTTCAAATTCATATTAACAAGTTCCTAGTAGCCTGAAAGCCTTATGTTTCTTATGTTTAAGTACCAACTCTGGCTCTTAAAATCTTTCTGTCCTTTCTTCCACAATTGTTGCTGAATCATGGATGGGTGAGGTTTAATACAGGAGTCCTATCTGAGAACACGTACTCTGCAGACTTTTTCTCTAAAACTTGCCAGTCATGGCCTTATCTGTGCACCATACTCTGTTGTATGAGGAAGTGTCAGTGGTGACTGTTGAGGAATATATTAATATTCTCTCTATTTCCTGTTCCACTATGTTCTATGTGCCTTGGTTATAAGAGGTTCCACTGTAGATGTGTCCCTTATGGGTGGGAATCCCTCACACACATATTCTCTGGGTACAATCATTTGTGGAACTCTGTAATAGCCTCCATTGGTTGCAAAAAGAAACTTCTTCAATGAGTTGTGTACAGTATACTTGTCTCTAAATATAAGGATCAATATTTAGCATACGGTAAGACATTCCATTTATCTAGAGATATGACAGAGATAAAGTTTTCTTGAGGATCTCTGATACCTCCTGCAGTGTATATGAGGCTATATTGCCTGTCATCTATGAGTTCCCTCCCATTTAGAGGGCTTTAAGTCCGATGAGAGAGCTGTTGATTATACCCTAGATAGAAGTGCCACTACTGTACCAATACAGATAGTTGTATCTGACAACCAGTGTGGTTATTAGGCTTTGGAGCTGAATTGGACCATTGATTGATTTTCTCCCTTGGTAGCTTAACAGTATCCTCTAGAATTATGAGAGTTAGTCTTCAAGTCGGTGGCTTCCAGGTCAGTTCCAGATCTATTGTCCCAATTCCTGTGCCTGAAGTATGTCCTGTCTTCAACAATAGTTTTACTTTCAAGTTTTGGCAGGTAATCTAGGCCTGTGGCAATAACCTCTATTATTTTGACTCTTGGACTACACGGACCAACAACTGTGAGGAAGGTTTCTCCTGTCTGGCACCATGTTCCTTTCTAAATAGACTTCAGATATACACATGAACTCATGTAAAGACACTGTATGTGTAATTTTCAGGTGGGTGGTTGAGTTAATAAATTTCCCTCTGGTTTTTCACCCCACTTATGCTTTATTTATCTCTCTTCTCTCTCACTGGCTAACCTCCCTCCCTCCCCCCCTGAGTTTAAGAACCTTCATTTTCCCCCTGGTGATACCTGTCTAATATTGTCCCCCTTCTCTTGTGGTCCTTCTTCCCCTTACACCCTGTGTTTCCTTGGATGTCCTTCCCTCCTCCGTTCCCAGCTGAATATCCCCATTTTTTCCCATTTCTCCCTTGGTAATATTTGTTTCCTCTATCTCCCTCTCTCAAGCTCTTTCTTTCCCTTTACCTCCCTGCTTCCCTTCCATTTTCCTGACTTCTGCTGTCACATCATGATATATACCCACAAATAAGGGATTGGTGCTAAGATCTGCAAATGAAGGTAAACACATCCCTTGCTTTTCTGAGTCTGTGTTAGTTCACTTAGTATAACAGTTTCTAGGTCCACCCATTTACCTGAAAATTTCATAATTTTCATCTTTCCTTACCGCTGAGTAGAACCCCATTGTGTAACTGCACCACATTTATATTATCCATTCATCAGCTGAGGAACAATTAGGTTGTTTCCATTTCTTACCTGTGAAATAGCAATAAAAAACATGAATGTACAGGTATCTGTACAGAGGATGAGTCCTTTGGGTATATGCCAAGGAGTGGTTTAACTGGATCATGTGGTAGAATCATTTTTAGCTTGTTATAGTTCACACTGCTTTCCATAATGAATGCTGGAATTTGCATCCTCAACAACAGTGAATGAATGTTCTCCTTTCTCCAGTTTTTCCAGCATTTGGTATCTTTTGCTTTCTTGATCTTAACCAATCAGTTTGGGGTAAGATGGAATCTTAAAGTGGTTTTGATCTGAATTTCTCTAATTACTGAGAATACTGAACAATTTTTAAGGTGTTTCTTAGTCATTTTTATTTCTTCATTTGAGAATTCTTTGTTCAGGTTCTTAAGCCTTCTTTTCATTGGGTCATTTATTTTCTTTTTTTCTTTTGTTTTGTTTTGTGTTCCTTGTATGTTCTGGATATTAATCATCTGTCAGATGTGTAGCAAGTGAAGCTTTTCTCCTACTCTGAGTTTCTTCTTCACTTCCTTACTTGTTTCTTTTGCTCTATAGAAGTTTTTTTTAGTTTAATGAGGTCCCAGTTGTTAATTGTTTAGCTTATGTCTAGGCAACTGATGTCTGATTTAGAAAGACTTTTCCTACAAATGTATCTTTTAGGGTACTATGTTTTCTTCCAGCAGTTTCAGAGTTTCAGGTTTCATATTGCAAAATTTAATTCATTTGGAGTTGACTTTTGTGCAAGGTGAAAGATAAGGGTCCAATTTAATTCTTCTACAAGTGGAGATCTAGCTTTGCCAGCACCGTTTGTTGAAGATGCTGCCTTTTCTCCATTTGTGTTCCTGTTGAATATCCAGCGACGGAAATTGCATTCACTAATGTTTGGGTCTTCTGTTATGTTCCACAGATGTATTGGTTTTTGTGCTAGTACTCTGCTGCTTTTGAGATCTGGTATGATGATCCCCCATCATTGCTCTTTTGCCCAATATTGCTTTGTCTATCCAGAGTTTTTGTGATTACATATGAATTTTAGGATTTTTTTTCTTGTTGTGTGAAGAATGTCATGGGGATTTCAATTGTCATCATATTGAGTCTATAGATTGTTTTTGGAAGGATCATCATTTTCACAATATTATATTATAGATTCTAATAATCCATGAGCATGATGGGTCCTTCCATCTCCTGATGTCTTCCTCTATTACTCTTTAAAGATTTAAATTTTTCATTATAGAAATCTTTAGTGTCTTTGGTTAGGTTTATCCCTAGGTATTTTTTAGAAGCCATTGTGAATTGGAGGGTTTCCATGTACTCTTTCTCTGAGTATTTGTTATGGCATATAGAAAAGTTACTATTTTCTGAAAGTTGATTTTGTAGCCTGGCCCAATGCTGAAAGTAATGACAATTTTTAGCAGTTTTCTGGTAGAATTTTTGGGATCTCTTATGTATAATATCATTTCATCAGAAAGCAGTGACATTTGATTTCTTCTTTTCCATTTAGTATTCCTTTACTTTTCTTCTCTTTTCTTACTGCTCTAGAAATAGTTTCAAATACTATAAAAAAGGGTAGAGATAGTGAATATCCTTGTCTGGTTCCTGATTTTAATGGGCATGCTTACAGTTTTTCACCATTTAAAATGATGTTGGCTGTGGGTTTGTTGTTATAACTTTAATTATGTTGATGTATGTTCTTCCCAGTCCAAATCCCTCTAGGGCTTTTAACATCAATTGCTGTTGGAATTTGTCAAAGGCCATTCCTACATTTATTTAAATGATCAGGTGATCTTTGTCTTTAAGTCCATCCATATGATTCATCATATTTATTGACTTACATAGGCTGAACTGTCCCCTGCATCTCTGAAATAAACCCAACTTGATCATGGTGGATGATCTTTTCGACGTGTGTCTGTATGCAGTTTGTGAGTATTTTGTTCAAAATCGTTGTGTCTGTGTTCATTAAGGATATGAGTCTATGGTTTTTGTTATTGTGTCATTACCTGGTTTTGTTATTAGAAAGGTACATGTTTCTACATTTCTGAATAATTTAAGAAGTATTGGTTGTAGATCTTATTTGACTGTCTCATATAAATCTGCTGTGAATCCATCTGGGCCTGGGCTATTTTTAGTTGGAGTGTTTTATATTGTTGTTTAAATTTTTTACTTGTTATGGTTCAGTTTAACTTGTTAATATCTTCTTGGTTTAATTTTGGTGGTTTCCATGAATTTTGAAATTCATCCATTTCTTTTAGATTTTCAGAATAGAGTATAGCTTTTTAAAGTATTCCGTTATAATGTTCTGTATTTTTTTGGGGGGGGTGGTTTGTTGTGATGTTTCCCTTTTCATCTCTGATTTTCTTAATTTGGATTTGCTCTTTCTTTCTTTTGGTTAGCTGGGCTAAGGGCCTATCTATCTTGTTAACTTTTCAAAGAACTAGCTCTTAGATTCATTGATTCTTTGTTTTGTTTCTATTTCAGTATTTCTGCTCTGATTTTTGTTATTTCTTCTCCTCTGCTAAGTTTGGTGTTTTTTCTTGCTGTCCCAGAGTCTTGAGTTATACTGTTAAGTCATTTATATGTACTCTTTCTGACTTTTTAAATGTAGGCACTTAGAGCTATAAACTTCCCTCTTAGGACTGTATTTAAAGCGTCCCAGCGGTTTTGTTGTGCTGCGTTATCATTCTTATTTAGTTCTAGTAATATTTTTATTTCTTTAATTCCTTTTGAACCATTCATTATTCAGGAGGGTGTTGTTTATTCTTCATGAGTTTCAATTACTAGAGCTTTTATCACTGTTAATTATAAGCTTTATTGCTTTAAGATATGATATAATGCAGGGAATTATTTCATTTTTTGTATATATTGAAGTTTGTTTTATGTCCTAATCTGTGGTGAATTTGAGAGAAGCTTGAATGGTCTGCAGAGTAGAAAGCGTGTTCTTCAGTGCTCAGGTAGACTATTCTATGGATGTTTGTTGCTTTCATTTGATGTAAGATGTCATTTAATTCAGATGTCTCTGTGTATTCTTTGTCCAATTGACCTGTTTTTCCATTCCTGTATGTTTGTAATTTTTTATAGTCTTTGCTTGAGGAGTCCAGTTCTTCAACTCTGCCATCCAGTCTTGATATTCTCTTTTCCATTTCGTTCATTCTGCTTCTGATGCTTTCTCCTGCTCTTTCAAATTGACTTACTCAGTTTTTCAATTTCATCTTCATTTTGCCTTGGGTTTCTCAGTATTTCTATCTCTTTAATGAATTCACTTTTCAGGTCCTGAATTGTTTTTATTATTTCATTCAGCCACATATTTGTGTTTTCTTGGGCTTCTGTCATGAGTTTATGCCTATTCTCTTTGAGTTCTTTGAGTTCTTTGTGTGTTCTTTCAGTTCATTGATCTTGTTTATGATTGTTCTTTTAAATTCTGTGTTGTGAGGTTCCTCAGGGAGATTCTCATTGTAGTTCACTTCTGCAGGACTGGTTGGTTTTGTTAGGGACATGTTTGCTATGCTTTTACCCATTATTTGTGTTTTTACATTGCTGTTTGGGCATTTTGTTGTTTGTGTATCTGATAGGATATCAGGTACCTATTTTACTTTTGTTTAATTGAAGTTTGGTTCTGTTTATATTGTTGATGTAGCTTGGTTTCTTTTTTCTTAGGTATAAAAAGTTAATTGCTGTGTGCTTCAAATTCTCACAGGGTAGGGCTGGTCTGCGTCATAGGCAGGTCTGTAGTAGGCAGGTCAGGAGAGGGAACACGGGAAAGATGAGGATGGGGACAGCTTGTGGAGGGTCTAACAAAGGAAGTTGGAGAACTGACTTAGTGTGGGTACAAGAGATCAAGATGCAATGGGCAGGTCTGGAATAAGAGAGAAGTCCAGAGATCTGGGGCAGAAAGAGCTGGAGCAGGCCTGGGGCCAAGGCTAGAGAGGGGACTGAGTGAAGGGAGAAAGGTTAGCCACTCAGGCTGCAGGGAAATCAAGTCACAGTTGGGAGGATATCACTTACCAAGGAGGTAGGCAGGTATGAGGCAGGCAGATCAGGAGGCCAAGGACAAGGTAGAGATGGGGACAGCCTGTGGAGGATCTAACAAATTACTGTACAGAATTAAGCTAATCTGCATTAGGAAGCTAGTCCAGAGGTTTGAGACAGAAGATGAGGGCAGGCCTGGGTCCAAGGCTAGAAGGGGGACAGAGTGCAGGGAGACAGTGGAGCTGCTCAGGCTGCAGGGGAATCCATTCAATGTATTTCTATGCTGCCATTTTAACTTTGAAGAAAACAAGCTTCCAAACTGTTAAGTACCTGGAGCACAGTAGGACGTTTATAGGTCGTGTCAGCTTGTTATATATTTTACAAAGAACTTTCATATAGGAGCTGAAGGCTCCAAACATAACACGATGATGAAGAGATGGACATGCTTCTTGTCCTGATTTGATGGAAATGTACTGCACGTGTATATGAAGACACCATATTGTACTTGAAAATATGCACCATTATTGCGTACTGGCAAACATGATAAGATTAATCTCTAAACACAAATATCACATGGGCTTTTAGCCATCCTTAGTAATGTTGGTTTTTTGGGGGTTTTTTTTGACCCTTTTGCTTTTTCAGGTGATTTTCAATCTCTTTTCCACCTCCTTGCCCTGTATACTGATCTTCAGGCTTATTAGCATGTCATTTGATAATGATTGATTCTAATTTTACAAAGATGATACTAAAAATAAGAAAATCCCACCCCGAAATAGTCCTTTCACCCAACAATCTGGACTTCTGCCTCTGTGGAAAACCTTTCTCACACATCTTCCTTCCTGCCACTTGTAGGACTTTTTTGACTTAAGAATGGTCTCCTTTCACTGGACTGTCATTGTCACACTTCATGATTTCCTATAGTTTTTCTTGCATTAACAAGCTTTCCAGGACTTACAACCAATTCCCATAAGTACACAGATACAATATCAGCAGAAAGACAAACAGTCCTCACCTGGAAGGCCCTTTTATTTTCTGCCTTATTAATCTCTTTTTCAATACACCGCAGCTCTGCCAACCTTCTTGAGTTCTTCCTCCATAATTCTCTCTTTAGTCTGGTTCTGTAGTCTCCCCAGCTTTACTGCGTCACCATGAAGGTCTCTAGTCAGATCGTCATTGCCCTCAGTCTTGATAAATCCAGGCCAAGTCCTGGCTCACATCTTAAATGACCTCCCAGAGGAGACTGAATTGGCTGGTTCTCTCTCTGTCGTTTAATACATTTTCTTGTTGACTTCCAGATTACTGTTTTTGCAACTGATGTTTTACTTTACATATTTTGTGCTCACATTTATTTGCTTGGAATTCCTCAACTCTCCAATCTCTGAATTTCTGGATGCCCTGATTCACAGCTTCTCTTTCAAACACTCGAGGTCTCATCAAAGTCATCCATTCTCATATCACGAATGCATTAATCATTTCTCAATTTAAATTTCATGATGGAAATTTCCACTCTCAGGGTTTAATTGGGGGTCTTAAATGCATTTCAACTATTCACTCCTTCCTCTTCTCAATAAAATCTAAAAGTGAATTCACCTTCTCCATAATGGCAGAAATCTTGGTGTCTCACCTTAACATCTCTTTGTCTCTTATTCCACATGTGTATCTCTTACCGGACTGTATGTGTCAAGCCATCTCCATCTTATACTTACACAGTAACCTCTTGATGGTTGTTGATTTTTACCTCCCTCTGTCTCAGTTCTCAAAACAAAGGCCATTTTAGATGAAGTTTGATTATATCTCTCTTTTGATATAAATCCTTTTACTCAGAGAAGTCATCAAAGCTGACAATGGTGCTAGAGATTTCTACTTTTCACCTCACTTTAGCTCTTGCTGCTCCCCTTCTCTTACTCCATCCTTGATATCCATCTTTTTTTACATTGAACTTGATCTAGCCCCCAGGCCTCTGCCTGAAACATTCTTCCCACTGGTAAGCCATTACTGTTTTGCTATTACAGACCAATAAGCATAGACCAGCTTTCTTGTAAGCAGAAATTTAAATTAACAGCATCTCCACAATCTTAAATATTTCACTTTTGGTCAAAAAGACACAGGAGAGCTCTCTGTGAGATCAGGCCCACAAATAACTCAATGCATATGCTCAATGCATGTGTAAATGAGTTTAAGATCTTGATGTGGAAGGTTATGCAGTATTAGAAAATTGGGTCATGATGACAGTCACAGGTATCCATGTGAGAGAAAGGAAGAGAGATACATGGAAGTAGAGAGAGATTGTGAGTACTGTGGCAGAGATGACTGTTGAGGCCACAAGCCAATGAATGCCAGAAACTATGCAAGGTTAAAAGAAAAGACACAAAGAAAATATTCTCTTTTAGAGTCTTCCCTGACAACAAACTGCTAGCTTTTTGGTACTTGGTCCAGTGATGCTAATTTTGGATTTCAGTCCTCTAGAATTTCAAGAGAATAAATTTTAATTCTGTAAGTCACTACATTTTTGGAGACTTTTTAAATAGGGCTCAGAAACTCATACAGAGGGAAAAATAAATCAACACCAATTTTAATTCCAAGATTTTTCTCAAGACAATTATGGGGCAATAGCATCCTGTATCAATATTACTTCAATACAAATGCTTGAGTAATTATCATTATAACTAAATCTCATAGCAAGTACTCATAATTTACAGTTTTTTCACTTTGGATGAAATTACACATACTCAGGGTGATTATATTTATATTAGTACTTCCTAAGTTATTCACTGGAATTATCTGTTTTGAGCTGTAATATATGTGAACCAGGCACAATTCAGATATTTTATTCTACATATTTTAGTAATTTTCTGAATTTCATTGCTTTGTTATCATAAATTATTTTCCAATAACTAAGCTTAGTTGCTTATTGAAAAATAAGAAATGTGAATGTTTCCAGAGTGAAAATCAACCACATACAAATATTTTTCCTTTAATTAAATGAGAATCAAGGAAGGAATAACACTTCTCCTAAGGATGTGATGACAATCCTGTCCTCTTGAAAGTCTGGAAGGGCCATGTCCCATTTGGACATAGAGACATACAGTTGCCTATCAGCTGAGCTTGGCAGGGCGCAGGGATAGTCCATACTCATCACATGAGCTGTATCATCCACCTGCCAAGCCAACTGTCAAGCCACCACCATGCCTATGTACTTGGTGTTCTTTAAATAAAGACCTGCCACTTAGGTAGTAATCATTCATTATCCTAGCATCATTTTGTTCATCACTTCAAAGTAATGTACTCGTCAGTGAAGAAATGATGCAGTCATGCTTAACAAATAACCAGGCCCTGATAAATCAACTTTAGAATACAGGGAAACAGCATAGGAACCAAAATATCAAACTCTCAATCAGCTCATAGGGATTTGTTTTACTCATAAGGAATCAATTTGTACAGCCATGGTGGTGATTCCAACTGATGCCTTTATAGAGTACTGGCTGTGCTCTACAAATGACACACAGAAATGGACAAACAGCACAGGGGTTTCTGGTTAGAGTCATTACTTTCATGCCAATAGCAAAATTAATTTCTTGTTTTCTATTTTTGTAAATTGATCAGAAAATGAAATGTATCTAAAAATTTCCAGATACATTCGATGAAGTAGAGTCCCACAAACATAGCATGGAATCAATAGATTTTGAGGCTGAAAGCTACTTTGAGGGTATGAAAGAAATATTCCACAGGGTAAAACTGCCATGTTGACACACTATACCTACCAGTCCAACAAAGAGTGAACTTGTTTGCAACTGTGTCCAAACAAATATCAGGAAAACAGTGAATATTTACAACTAATTCTTATACCTCTCACACTAAATTGATCCACATATCCTTTGTTCCTTGTGCACTGTTCTTCAAGGAATACTAAAGCTCACATTGGAAAACACAAGATTCAACATCTTATAATATGTTGATGATTGCTCTTAAAGGATATTTTTCATTGTTTTGCATCACATAATACACTTTGAAATGAATTAACACTTTTGTTTTATACTGTATGCCTCTATCAAATTCCTTTCTATGAAGGAAATACTGAAACTCCAATTTAGGCATCAAATAGCTTACTTCATTAGGAAACAAAACTTCTTTCAAGTTTACAGTGTACAGGAATAGTTTTCTGTTTCATATTCACAACATATTAATTATATAATTTTTCTAAACTCTATTTTCCCAAACTCTATTCCAAACATAGGTTTGGGACTATCCAGAATAGTGACAGGTTGGTGTTAAATTTTTAAATGGATTATTTTGTATTCTTTATGTATCAATTTTGCAATAATAATGATGGAGTTCTACTCAGAACTACGAAAAGATGAAATTATGAAATCTGAAAGTAAATGGATGGGGCTAGAGTGTTATACTAAGTGAACTAACACAATCTCAAGCGATGTATGTTTGCTCTCATTTGTGGATTGTAGCACCAATCCCTTATATGTGACTATATAAATTCTGATGTAACACCAGGAACCAGGTAAAGGGAAAGGATACATGGAGAAGAAAGAAAGAAAGAAAGAAAGAAAGAAAGAAAGAGAGAGAGAGAAAGAGAGAAAGAGAAAGGAAAAAAGCCTGAAAGGAGAATAGTACAAAACAGATGTTACCTGAAGAAGTTAGAAAAAGTGGGAGTAATTGGCAGGGAGGAGAGGAGGAAGGGACTTGCAAGGGACCAGGGTTCAGGAGAAGGATGGAAGGATGGACTCAGGAGGTATTGCAGAGAGGTTGGGGATAACTGGGGCACTGCGACTAGGGAGGGAGGAAGGAGGAAAGCCAGATGGGAGAAAAAGGTGGAGATGAGTGAATCTCAGGGGCTAAGAAACCTACAGGGAAAAGCAATGCCCTAGAAAACCTATAAGAAATACACATAGTGTGCCTGAACATTAATGCATATGTATACATGAGATCTGCTTGACAGGGAACACCATGCCAGATAGAAGAGACCTCCCTTAAAGTAACAAGCATGCCATACAGCACTCATCAACGCCTGGCCTAGATAAAAAAATTTTTTTTTTTTTTTTGGCACAGATGGAGGCTACTGAAGAGTTGCACATCTGGTCAGGCACAGAGAGAATATCTGCCTGGGAGAGTCCCAGTACTAGGTGACACAACTGCAGCTGAATCTCTACAACTAAGGCTGGTAGAACATAGCAGAATAAGGTATAGAAAGAAGGCTAATGCACCCCTCAACTCTCACCAGTGAGGCTTCCTTCTACATTACTGTGAGATGCACACAGAAGGCCACACTGGCCAAGTTTTGTAGAATAAGAGGAAACATTCCTACCCATAGCTCAGAGACCATTGTGGAAGAGGAGGCAGAAAGATTGTAAGAACCTGGGCTTGTTCATGTACATAGGGAGGTAGAGGCTTCCAGGCCACTGGAAGCTTGCTTATGTGAGCCTGTGGCAGCAGTGATGTCTGTGTGTGAGACCCAAGTCAGCTCAGTTAAACAAGGGCCCAAAGGGGATGTGAGAAATAGGTACTGGGTGAGGGAGAGTATGACTTACATACAAACCCAGGATGGGCTGACTAGACTCTAGTGGACACATTTACACAGAAGCACATTTGGGTACAAACACCTGAATGAATAGGACTTAGCATATATGGCAGAGAGCATAGGGTTTGGCGGTGGGGATAGGGGAGGAATGGATTGGGGAGAGGGTCTAGATTTGAGTGGGAAATGCTGTATGGAATTTTAAAAGTTCAATAAAAAATAAGTAAATAAAAAGATAAAATTATAAAAAAGTAAATAACAAGTAAACATGGTGGGAATCGGTATCTCACATTTGGTGAGAAACTGACAATCAAACTTTGTGTTCTAATGATGGAACAACCACCAAACTGTGTGCTGTGGTCTGCTTTTCTGTATCAACATTCATTTCTTGAAACTCAGTGACCTATGTGATAATACTAAGTGGTGGGGGAACTAAGGTGGTGAGGAAACAATAAGGGCAGAGCCTTCATGCTGGAATCAATAATCTGGTAATAAAGCTTGAGGAATAGATTTTGTTCCTTTTGTCACATTTGCCTTGTGAGCACAGTGTGCCCCACATCACCAAAACATTAAGCAACAAAGCTCCATCTTCAGAGCAGGAATGCTCTCATCAGGCGCCAAACCTGCTGCCCTTTATCTGGCAATTCTCAGTACC
This sequence comes from Nannospalax galili, assembly GCF_000622305.1. NCBI lineage: Eukaryota > Metazoa > Chordata > Mammalia > Rodentia > Spalacidae > Nannospalax > Nannospalax galili. The sequence continues at coordinate 128,497 of NW_008331036.1, read as the reverse complement.
AGAACTATGAGAGACAAATTTTTATAATTAATAAATTCTGTAATTGCAACATTGACAAATTATGGCATCTTGAAAGTAAAAAAAGTATAATTTCCTTTATTATCTTTATTAAATAAAGCATTCCTAGTCTAATAAAAATGATAGAAATAAAAAGGATGTCTTCCTGCTGATTCAAAAATGCTTGAGAAATAGTCATGTCCTTTAGAAGACAATGTTTTAGTGGGTCAGACAGATGAACAAACTTTAAAACAGAACAAAACATCTAAGGATAATGACCATGACACTGGGCAGAAAGACCACTTGAAACATAGGAGGTCCACAAACAATTTCCAAATAAAGTCAAGTTTTCATAATTCTTCACAGCTTAGGCAAAACCAAAGTCTCTTTCTAACTTTTCTATGTGGTTAGGTTGAATTTGTTGCTGGAGCAGAATGAAATCCCCAGGAATCATGATATGCAAAATTTCAAGTAAATGAAGGCAACTCACAAACAACACCCCATCCCCATTTTTTAATATTACTAAAAGCTTTCCTAAACATTCATGTGTCTTTTTGTGTTCCCCTCACTCAAATGGACATTTTTATCTTCTCAAGCAATAATGCACAAATATCTTTTAAATTTATATTATTAAAATATCATAAGTCATAATCATATTCATTCACTTGAAATGTACTCAATGAAATGTACTCAATGAAATGTGTTATATGGAAGGAAATAATAATCTCTGACCTAAAATATATGTAGTATATTAAATACATCTTCTTATGTTCCCTCAAATCATAGGAAGAATTGACACTGTGAAAATTACCACCATACCAAAAGCTGTATATAGAGTCAATGCAATCCCAACAAAGATCCCCATGGACATTCTTCACAGCATTAGAAAAAAGCATCCTAAAAATTCATATGGAAGCAGAAAAGACCCCAGATAGCCAAAGAAATCCTGAACACAAAGAGAAATGTTGTGGGTATTACCATATTAGGTCTCAAACAATATCACAGAGCTATGCTCATCAAAACAGCATGGTACTGGCATAAAGGCAGACAAACAAATGAATGGAACGTAATTGAAGATCCAAACATTAGTACATACAATTTCAGTCATCTGATATTTGACAAAGATGCCAAGATATCACTGCATCTTCAATTAATGGTGCTGACAAAACTGGATCTCAAGCTGTAAATGAATAAAAGCAGAACCTTATATTTTACCTTGCACACAAATCAACTCCAAATGTATCCAAGATCTAAATATGAAACCTGAAACTGAAACTGTTATAAGAGAACATAGACAGTACCTTACAAGATATAGGTGGAGGAAAGAACTTTCTAAATTTCCAGCATTTGGTCAGGAATTAAGTTTAACAATCAATAAATGGGACCTCATTAAACAAAAACGTTTCTATACAGCAAAAGATGCAACCAAGGAAGTGAAGAGAAAATCTACAGAGTGGGAAGTTTTACCAGTGATACATCAGCCAGTGGTTTTAACACCCAGAATATACAAAGCACTCAAAAAACAAGAATCAAGTAAATAAATGATCCAATTCAGAGATGGGCTAAAGATCTGAACAGAGACTTAATATGGCTAAGAAGCATGTTAAAAGTTGTTCAACATAGTTGAAGTTAAAATGCAAATTAAACCCACTTTAAGATTTCATCTTACCCCAGTCAGGCTGGCTAAGATCAAGAGAAAAAATCATAACAAATGCTGGAGAAGATTTGGGGAAAGAGATGCACTCATTCACTGCTGGTGGGATTGCAAGCTAATGCAATCTCTATGGAAAGCAGTGTAGAGAACTCAAAAAACTAAAACTGAACCTACCATGTGACCCAGTAATACCACTCCTTGGCATATAGCCAAAGGACACATCCTATTACAGATATGCTTGTACATCCGTGCTTATTGCTGCTTTTTTCACAATGGCTAAGAAATGGAAGCAACCTAAGTGTCCCTCAATTACTGAGTGGATAATCAAAATCTGGTACATTTATACAATGGAGGTCTTTCTACTCAGCAGTAAAGAAAGATGAAAATCATGAAATGTACAGGTAAATGGATGGAACTAGAAACTGTTATAGTAAGTGAAGTAACACGGACTCATAAATAAAAAAAAATTGTTCTCCCTCATATGTGGATCCTAGCATCAAATCCTTATAAGTGAGTATGTATCCAGATGTAACTGCAGGGAACCAGGATAATGAAATGAACCAGGAAAGTAAAGGGAAATAAAGAACCAGAGAGACAAGAACAATAGGAAACAGGTATTATAAGGGAGAAATGTATAAAAATTGGGTATTTGAATGGGAAGGGGGAAGAAGGGTTGGGTATAAAGGAACCTTGGGTATAAAGGGTAAGAAGTAGCTCAAGAGATGTGGGACCATAGGAGACTGGCCTTATCAAGGGAGAAGTGCGGAGAAGGGGGACATTTTAAATGGGAAATTCATGGTGGAAGGGTTACACAAGGAGAGAGGGAGAGGAGAGATAAATAATGCCTGGCTAGTTTTAAAAACCAAAGGAAATCATATTAGTCCAACCACCCAATGACAAATTCACATTACACACACACACACACACACACACACACACACACATACACACACACACATGTGAGTCCATGTGTTCAGCTAAAGACTACATTACAAGAAACAGTGCCAGGCAAGTCTTCCTTTGAGTTTTTGTTCAGGGTGTTCCAAGAGACTCCCAAAATTACACAGGCAATTGCCACAGCTCTTGATTGCTTCCCAGAACTTAAAGGTAAGACCTTACTGCTGAAGACAAAACATACTTTGAACACAGGATTTGGAGTAATGAAGCTGGAACTGACCTGGAATCCACTTCCCCTAAAAGCTAGCTGTCATAGCTTTGGAAAGCACTTTGCAAGGTGCCAAAGGAAATCATCAACCGATGGTCCAACACCAGCTTCAAGATCAAATAAACACATCAATTACTGGCACAGCATACAATGGTGCAGTAGTGGAACTTTTATCTTGGGAGGAATCAATAGCTACTTAATTGGAGTAAAATGTGACTCAATGTGAGGAAAGTCATGTGTGGCACTATACCCAAATACATATGGATGGAAAGGTCAGAGATCTTAGAGAAAACGCCAAAACTGTCACATCCCTAGATTAATGTAATTTCTTACTATGCATAAAATGTGTATACTTATATTTACAGACAAATATCCCAATCACTAGTCATGAAAGAAGCTTCTTTTGCACCAGATGGAGAATATTACCATGTGCCACAGCTTGTCACCCAGACATTGTCTATGAATTGCCTAGGTCTAAGTGATACATCTACCATGCAACCTCTACACCTAAGTCTCACAAAACATAGTACAGGAGAAAAGAGAATACTAATGAATCTCTAAGTGCTCATAAATGAAACTCCATTGTACAACAGAGATCCAGGAACTCAAAAGGTAACAAATGGCAAAAGCATAGACTCTAGGAGTCTGCAAAATGCTGGTCCTTGGATAGGACTACTATAGTAAACGTCACCCTCAGAGCTCAGGGAGCATTCTGAAAGAGAGGGTGGAAAGCTTGGAGGAGCCAGGGAGGAGGTACATGATCATATGGAAATAATGTGAACAAATAAAAATGACAGGATTCAATATAAATCTTTCATTAATAACTTTAAATATTAATGGACTGAACTCCCCAGTCAAAAGACACAGACTATGTGAATGGATTAAGAAAAAATACCCATCTTTTTGTTATCTTCAAGAAAGTCATCTCACTTTCAAAGACAGACACTATCTCAAAGTGAAAGGATGGGAAAAAAAATATATACCAAGCAAATGGCATGAAATAAGCAGGCATAGCAATTCTAATATCTGACAAAATAGACTTTAAACTAAAACTAATTAGAAGGGATAAAGAGGACTACTTCATTCTGATCAAAGGGACAAGAACTCAAGAAGATATTATAATCATGAACATATATTCACCAAACTCTGGTGCATCCAACTTCATAAAAACAGTACTACAGGACTTTAAGACCCAGATTAACCCCAACTCATTAATAGTAGGGGACTTCAATACCCCACTGTCTCCATTAGATAGGTCAACAGGGCAGAGAGTTAACAGAGAGACATCTGAATTGAACAATGCCATATATCAAATGGAATTAACAGACATCTACTGAGTATTCCATCCAAGCACCAAAGGACATACTCTCTACTCAGGACCCCATGGAACCTTCTCCAAGGTCAACAATATACAGGGGCACAAAACAAACCTCAACAAATACAAAAAGATTGAAATAATTCCATGCGTTCTATCAGACCACAATGCAATAAAGCTTATAATCAACACCTGAAGAAGCCCTAATCACCAATTGAACATATGGAGCTTAAACAACACACTCCTGAATGATAAATGGGTCAAAAGAGAAATTAAGAAAGAAATAAATGTATTCCTGGAACTAAATGAAAAGGACAACATAACACAACACAACCTCTGGGACACACTGAAAGAGGTCCTTACAGGAAAGTTTATAGCTCTAAGTGCATACATCAAAACATCGGTAAGGTCACAAATAAATGACTAAACATTGCAACTCAACACACTTGAAAATCAACAGCAAATGAAACCCAAACCCAGCAAACAAGAAGAAATAACAAAAATCAGGTCAGAAATTAATGAAATTGAAACAAAGAAAACAATACAAAGAATCAACAATTCCAAGAGCTGGTTCTTTGAAAAGATAAACAAAATCGACAGACCACTAACCCAGTTAACTTAAGAAAGAGCACCTCCAAATCAACAAAATCAGAGATGAAAGGGGAAGCATCACAACACAAACCAGAAAGATAAAGAACATTATAAGGGAATACTTTCAAAACCTATATGCTACTAAATTTGAAAACCTAAAAGAAATGAACGGAGCCCAGGACCAGATGGATTTACAGCAGAATCCTATCATACATTTAAAGAAGATCTGCATCCAATACTACTTAATTTATTCAAAAAAATAAAAATGAAGGGTGAGCTTCAAATTCCTTCTATGAAGCCAGCATCACTCTAATACCAAAGCCAGGTAAAGATACAACCAAAAAGAAAACTATAGACCCATATCCTTAATGAACATAGATGCAAAAATTCTCAACAAGATACTTGCAAACTGCATACAGACACACATCAAAAAGATCGTCCACCATGATCAAGTCGGCATTATCCCAGAGATGCAGGGATGGTTAAATATACCTTTGTCAATAAACATCATAAATCATATAGATTGGCTCAAAGACAAGAACCACATGGTCATCTCAATAGATTCAGAGAAGACATTTGACAAAATTCAACATCCATATATGTTCAAAGTTCTAAAGGGAATTGTGCTGGAGGGAACACACCTCAATGTAATTAAAGCCATATATAACAAACCCACAGCCTATATCATTCTAAATGGAAAAAAACTGGAAGCATTCCAACACATTGAAATCAGGAACCAAACAAGGCTGTCTACTATCCCCACTTCTCTTTAACATAGTACTTAAAACTTGCAAGAGCAATAAGACAAGAGAAGGAAATTAAAGGAGTAATAATTGGAAAAGAAGAGATCAGATTATCCCTTTTTGCAGATGATATGATATAATATCTAAGGGACAACAAAAATTCCAGCCAAAAACTCCTAGAAATGATTAACATATTCAGTAAAGTGTCAGGTTACAAAATTAACCTACAAAAGTCTATATATAGCCTTTCTATATACCAATAACAAGCAATCAGAGAAAGAGCATATGGAAACACTCCCAGTCACAATAGCTTCAAGATATATATCAGAATAAACCTGAACAAAGACATTAAAGAGCTCTACAAGGAAAATTTTAAATCTTTAAAGAAAGAAATTGAGGAAGACATCAGAAGATGGAAGGGCCTCCCATGCTCATGGATTGGAAGAATTAATATTGTGAAAATGACCATCCTACCAAAAGTCATACATAGATTCAACACAATCCCAATCAAAATCCCCAGGACATTTTTCATAGAATTGGAAAAATCTATCCTAAGATTCATATGGAAGCACACAAAAGACCCGGATAGCCAAAACAACCCTGAGCACTAAGAGCAAAGCCAGGGGAATTACTATACCAGATTTCAAGCTATATTACACAGATATAGTCATAAAAACAACATGGTACTGGCAAAAAAAACAGACCCATAGACCAATGGAACAAAATTGAAGACCCAAATATGAGTAATTGCAATTTCAGCCACCTGATATTTGACAAAGGGGCCAAGAACATTAACTGGAGGAAAGACAGCATGTTCAGGAAATGGTGCTGACAAAACTGGATCTCCACTTGTACAAGAATGAAACTAAACCCCTATCTTTGACCCTGCACAAAAGTCAACTTGAAATAGATCAAAGACCTCAATGTAAAGCATGAAACTCTGAAACTCTTAGAAGAAAACATTGGGAAAAGCTACCAAGATATAGGTGTAGGAAAGGACTTTCTAAACTGGACACCAGTAG
>NW_008331036.1:101001-121611 GCF_000622305.1 Nannospalax galili | reverse complement strand
GAGGATGTGGGGAAAGGGGAACACTCATCCACTGCTGGTGGGGCTGAAAAACGGTTCAACCCCTATGGAAAACAGTGTGGAGAACTCTTAAAAAAACTACAAAGGTACCTCCCATTTGACCCAGTTAAACCACTCCTTGGCACATACTGAAAGAACTCATCCTACTGCAGAGACAGTTGTACATCTATGTTTGTTGCTGCTAGCTAAGAGATGGAAGCAACCTAAGTGTCCCTCAGTTGACGAGTGAATAATGAAAATGTGGTTCATTTATACTATGGAGTTTTACTCAGAAGTAAAGAAAGATGAAATCATGAAATCTGCAGGTAAATGGATGGAACTAGAATCTGTTATACTAAGTGAAGTAAATCAGACTCAGAAAAAAAATCGATATACGTTCTCCCTCATATGTGGATCCTAGAACCAGACTCTGATAAATAAGTATGCAACCAGACATATCTACAGAAATCAGGATAATGGAAAGGAAACAGGGAGGTAAATAAAAAGAAATAACCTGAAAGAGAAGAAGAGTAGAAAACAGGCCTTAATAAGGGAGATATAGATAAAAATTGGGCTAGTTTAAGGGAGGGGGGAGGGAAGGGTATACAAGGAACCTAGACAATAATGGGAAAGAAAGAGCTCAAGAAAGGTAAGACCATAGGAGAAGGGTATTAGAAAGGGAGAAATGGGGGAAATGGGGGCACCTTAAGTGGGAAAACCATCATGGAAGGGTGAGACAAGTGAGAGATAAACAATGCCTAGCTAGTTTTGAAAACCAGAGGGAACCATATTACTCCTACAACCTAATGACAAATTATACATAGCAGATCAAGAAATATATGTCTAGGTTAGTTTTATCTGAGAACAACTGGTCTTTGCCCAAGATTTATCTACATGACACACAGTAATTAAAAATACCACACTGGTGGAACTAACCTTCTTGGGTGTTTAACAAACATACTTTGAGGACTATACTAATTTGGTCAGAGGGACATAAAGGACACTTTTTGCTCCTTGCCCTCCTAGATTGACTAGTTCCAGGGGACTATGAGCACCTCTCAAAACCTCCTATAATGGCGGTGGGCCACCTGTCCTCTTGATCAAGTAGGCTTAGGAGACCCCACCAGATGGACTTGAACCAGGGTCTAGTCTATAAAGAGGAGGGTCAACACAAAGAATCATTTCCTCCATGCTTCCAAGTGAAGCCAACCACGGTTGAGCAGGACCTTTGACTTATCTTCACATAGGCAGAACTGGTAAAAGAAAAGAGCCAGGGGCTCCTCCCAAGCCCATGGGACCCCTGAGGAACAGATCCTCAAACGACCTTAAGAGTAAAAATAAGGTCATTTATCTGGACCAACTGTATGGGCTTAAACATCCAAAAGGAAAGTATAAGCAAAGATTAAAGGGGCCAATATAATTTCATGAGTGTCCATATGTATAGCTAAAGGCTACATAACAAGCACAATCCCAGACAGGCGATACCTTCTTTTGATTTGTTGGCCAGGGTGGCCAAAGGGATTCCCAGATAGTAACCTAGCACAGAACTGGGAAATTGAACAGCAGACCCCAATCTTATCCAAAGGAATATTGACAACTGATTACCGCTAGATGAGGAACAGCTGACCCTCCTAAAACAAAGACCTCTAGATAGGCTGACTAGATTCACCAGAAGGGCAAGTAGTGGGGAATGGCTAGGGGTGCTGACAACACAGCAGACAGTAGCAGGGATATCAGAGTACAAGGGCTCTAGTTGGGGGAAGGAGGCTATGAGAGTGTGCTCAGATGCCAAGGAGCTCAGAAAGTAACCGACTGTTACTAGTAATGATCAGATATATAGAGATTAGAAACACATATTCATCTTAGTGTCAATTGTATTAAAAATGAATTTTCCTGTATGAAACTGTATTTTAATAATGAAATGGAGATCTTTTTTAAAGTTTAAAACCTCATTTAACTTTATGTCTTATAGGGTTGATATGGAGTACAATATTGTGTAACTATTAATTCAACTGTAAACCTAAAGATTTACAGCCAATTTTGAAAGAGACGCATCTTAGCTCTGGAAATTGTTATTGAAGTCTAAAATGCTGTTGTAATGAAATGCCTCTTCTAATTATATGCTTATTAAATAAATAATTTTTTAAAAATTAAATAATTTTTTAAAAAGATGTAGAGAGTAATAAAAAGTACTCGGCAAATTTATGGAAATACATCTTTAAGAAATACACCCCTTATAGAAATATTTGAAATAAAAGGGGCAAGTTTCAATGTACATTATACTGGTAAATTGTCAAGTGTTGTTTGAGCTCACTGAGAAGTTGGCCAGCCTACCATTTTAGACTCAGATATGCTTGTCTCAAAGTGTCCTCCAAGGTCTATATTTGTGCTGCACCCACTCCACCTGTGTGATGCAGAGGGAAAGGAAGAGCAAAACTGTCTATTAGTAAAACCATTTTGCCCTTGAGTACAAGAAGAAGGTGTTGTACTAAATTTTCTTCCTTTTTTCCTTCTTGGGAGGCTCTGCGAGTGTGGCCTCTGAAGCCCCAGGGCTCATACACATTTTTAGTTTGGGCCACATTTTTGCAAGACAAAAAAAACACAATTAGAAATCATCAGAAAAAAAAGTGATTACAAAATTAATCACTGAACACAGAACAAATCCAGATACTGAAAATTATTATTAAGAGTGGGGGAAAATAAATTTAAAAAATCTTGTTTTAGTCAAAAAATTAAAAATTATTTAAAAATGAGAAATACTTATGGAAAAATAAATTGAAAATATTTATGCTTAAATGAACCAAAGTGAAAAGATAGGAAACCTAGTTCAGTATGGAAGAAAACCTTCCCTTCATAGAAATAGTTACATTCAACCTAAGAATTAACAAGAGTATATTTATCAACAATCTGACCCATTACCAGGATGCTATTCTCTTGGAATAACTGATCTGATCTTCCCTTGGTGCTAAGGCAGACTCAAATCTACGATAACTAAGCTGCATGTCTTAGTTCATACTAACATGTCTGAAGTATTCAGCAGGCCCTCATCCATCTGTTTCTCCACTACTGCCTCTTACTACTTCTGTTATGAATCTTTTGCTGTAGCAGTGGATTATCCTACCTTTCCCATATGCCCTTATTCTTCCCAAATTGTTAATGTCCTTCATGATCACCTCTACCTGTCCAAACCCAAATAATAATCTGTGATGTTGCAGCAAACCAGTATACCCCCCCCAAATTAAAATTCATAAGAATTTGACAGTGCAAGGTAGCTATGTGAAATTTAAAAAAAGACAAAGGAATTCTTAGACAGAAACTAATTTATGTGAAAGTTCAGTAGTCCATATGAATTTCAGGCTTTTAGAAGACAGAGTAGCAAAATGACTAATATTACCTTACATTTTGGAGGTCCAAATAAATAATCTCCTAGTTAATGACTAATGTGTGGGAAGAATGCCTGCAATATTTAAATCATCTAAAGATCTTTGCTTCTCTTTTTTCCTAAACAATTTGAGAATCTTAGCATCATTATGTACAAGCAGTTTCTAGATCAGCAGATTTCTCCTAAAAAAATAAAGATGCTCTGTAATGAAATGCTTCTTCTAATCATGTAGTTATTAAATTTTTCTAAACGTACTTCATGTTAAATAGTAGAGGTGATAAACATTACCAGTGAAATCTACTTGATGACTTTACATGCCTACTCAGGTACTAAGGACCCGAATGTAACCAACTGTGACTAGTAAAAATCAGCTACGTAGAGATTAAAGAAACATGTGCAAACATGTAAGTGTTAGTAGCATTAAAAATGTAGGAAACAGCATATCTTAAAATGAAATGGAGATCTTCTTTAAAGGGTAAATCTCATTCAATTTTGTCTTACAGGGTTTATACTGAGTTCAATATTGTATGACTGTATTAATTCAACTGTGAAGCTAAAAATTTACAGACACCTTTGAAAGAGATGTATCCTTGCTCTGCAATGTGTTACTGAATATGTTAAAGCTGTAAAGAAAAAAAGTAAAATAAAGATGCTCAATGAACTTCACTAAGGTTCTATCATGAAATAAAATGAGATAGCACTAGATTATAAAGAATTACTAACCTTTAACAATAATCAGATTTCTTCTAAATTTCTGCCATAAAATATACTTTATAGCAAAAAAGGAGGTTAATCTAAAAAGTACAATTCTAAACCTTGCTAGTTGAATTTTTTAATATGCTACTTTTATATTGGTGGATTTATTGAAATACCAGCTACAAAATATCTTTCAACTCCTTGTGCATACAGGATATATTACCTTTTTTTTAGTGACCAAGTATCTGATAAGAAGCAACTTAAGGGAGGAAGGGTTTATTTTCACTTAAAGTTTAAGTGGCTACTGACCATCACGAAGGGAAAGGCACGGGCATGATTCACTCCACAGTGTCAGCATTGTGGAGCTGGGGACCCTCACTCCCTCAATACAAGAGGCAGAGACCAGATGGGAAATGGGGCTGAGCCATAAAAGCAGCGAGGACTGCTCCAGTGTGCCTGCTTCTTCCAAAGGAACTCTACATCCTGAAGCTTCCACAGCCTTCCAAAACAGTGTCAGTAGCCAAGCACCTAAAGTTCCCACATGAACCGATGGGGGGCATTGCACGTTCAGGACGCAGTGCATGGCCTTAATGATGATCGTACACTTTTTTTACATGGATTTCTTCATTTGTCTCTGCTGTAGTTTTGTTGTAAGTCAGGAAGAGAGATGGCTCATTGCTTGAGTTCTCTATGGCTAAGTATGCCAGGATTACCATTTTGTACTTGGATAGCTACTTGCCTGTTATAATATTCTTGAGACATACTTTTCCTCTTAGAAATTTGTAAACATTGTCTTATTATCTTCTGGCATTTCATTTTTCCGTGGAGACATTTGATCCCAGCCAGATTTATCCTCTGTAAATTCTTGGATACCTGATGAATTCTTTCTTTATCCTTGAAATTCAATCACTTTAGCAGAATGTCATGAAATTGGTACTTCTAATGAATTTTTGAGAACAGTATGCTTTTAGATTTATGGGTAGTATTTTTAATTTCATAAATCTTTCTACTATTACATAACTATTTTTAAACTCCATTTGTTGGGCTTTCACCTCAGGTGTGCCAATGATCTCTATTTTGAATCAGGATCTATATTATACTGGGGACAACATTAACTTACATGTGATTACCTTATTTGTTTTATTTACTCCTTTTTTTCATTATCATTAACCCCTGGGTGTACATGATACTGAGCTCACTGTATGCACTAATTTGTTTCTTTTGGTTTCTACTTCATTAGCTCCACAGTGGTGCCACTTTGGGTCTGTGTTCACTTAATCTTAAGATGTGTTTGACCTATTTATTTCTACTTACAGTTATCTCATGTTTGATAATTCTTTTATTAACAGTTGTGCCTACCTTGTTTTTTCTATACCAAGAAACATTTGTGAAGATGTTCTTCATTTTCAATATTTCCTTTTAGAATGAATTCTCTCCTTTGTGTGCCTTATGTCTGTCTTTATTTTTGCTTAAGTTTTTGAGTATTTAACATAACAACTCAATCACTTCATGTATATTTAGATATTAAGTGTTTAATCTGGTGTTCATTGAGGACTTTTATTTTCTCTGATACGGAGTTAAATGATATTGTCAAAATTAAGTCTAATTGAAATAGCAAGGAAAGAGTGTGAAAATTGTCAAGAAGAAAACACGGGAAATACAGGTTCATAGAATAAAAAATAAATATGACAAATTTTCTAAAAGGTTAAAGCACTATATTTATTCAAGAATATCAAAAATTACTTTAAATATGAATGATCTTCATATATTAACTTAGGAACAATATAGCCATGGTAGATAAAGATTAAATATATACTTTCTACAAGAAACCACTTAATAATTCAAATTAAATGTAAAGAGGTAAAATATCAAGCAAAAACATTTCCCTGGCTGCTACAGTAGCTCAGATGGCAAAATGCTTGCTTAGCCAGCATGAGGATGTGAATTCAAATCCTCAGCACTCATGTCAAAGCCTGCATGTGGCAATGTACATTTATAATGCCAGTGCTAGGGAGTCAGAAACAGTAGAAGCCCAGGGGCTAACTAGTCAATCAGTCTAGCTAATCTCTGAGCTCCAGGCTTAGTGACAGACCTTCTCTCAAAAATTACGGTGCAGAGTGATTGAGGAAAATATCCAACATTGACCTCTGGATTACACACACACACACACACACATACACACACACACACACACACACACACACACACACGCATGCAAAACAAGAAAAGTTCAAATGACCCACAAACTAGAGAAGCCAGATTATTTCAAGTAACATGCAATTTAAAATAAGCATTTTTCAGCTACAAAGAATATATTCTATTTCTATTATATAATTTGTAAGACATCACAATTATTAAAATTAAATATAATAACCTTCACTTGGCACCTAGCTAATATTAGAACATCACAATAGTACAACAATAAAAGTTCAAAAAGTTGAAATAAACAAACTGCAATTATCAGTGGAGAATTCAAAATTCCACTTAGAGTATAATTCCAAATATTTGGAAATTGAAACACACAGGTTAAAATTAAACAAAAGTCAAAGAATTCCCTCAAAAAGGGTTTTTTAAATGTTTTTGAGCATTTTAGTAGTTGAAAATGAACATTATAAGGTTTGGAGGATGTACCAAACATAGTAATTAGAAATAAATTAATAACAGTGAATATATATTAGAAAAATGAAAGATTCCTAGTCATCCACCTTAGAAACTGAGAAAGCAAGACAAATTTGACAAAAGCACACCAAAGAAAAAAGTTAATAGTGAAGCAGGAACATATGAAATTGAAAGTTAAAAATTTAGAAATGTCAAAAACCCCAAAGCTGGCCATGTTAAATGTCAATAAAATTGATAAAATTTAGCCACAATTGCCAAGAAAAAGAAAAAAAATTGCAGATGTGAATTATCAATATTTGAAATAAAGATCACCACTATCATCCCCTGGACAATGAAAGGTATATTAAATGACTCTGTTAGCACCTCTGCTATGGTATAAATGTATCCCCCAAAGTTCATGTGTTGGAAATTGAATCTATAAAACAATAGTGTTGAGAGATGTAACCTGTAAGAGGTTATTATTTCATGAGGACTTCTTGTCTTCTGAATAGATGAATGCAGATTATTTAGTTGGTTAGCAATCATTAGAGTAAGCTCCTAGAAAAATAATGAATCCGGAATTCTAGCACCTCAATCCCATTTTCTTGCATCTTTTGTTGTCTACCTACCATGGGATGACATGAACGAGATTGTTCTTGTCAGATACAGACACCTCAGTGCGGAACTTCCCAGCCTTCAGAACTATAAAACAAATCTCTGTTCCTCAGCAATTAACCAGTTTCAAGTATTCTGCTATAGCAATATAAAAAAAGACAGAAAATTATAAATAGGAGTGATTATTGCTATGACAAGTACCTGAAAGTATAAAAGAAAACAGAACTTACTATTGAGTAGAGGCCATAAGAATTTGTCAGAGGAGGCTAGGAAAGAACTAGCCTGTCCTGAATGGATCCAGTAACAAACCAAGGAGGATAGGAACTCAAAGGAAAGCTTATATCTTCTCAGATATCACCTAGATTGTCATGATTAGAATGTTGGTAGAAATGTGGATATAAAGACTTAAATTATAAAATAATGATGAGATCTCATTTAAAAAATAATAATGAGATCTCAGATGGAAACAAGGAGCACTGCATTAGAATGAGTGAACACTGTCCTTCATTGGTATAGCTTCCCTATCACATTTGGAATACAATAACTAGCAGCATGTGCATTGTCCATCTGACTGCTAAATTCTTTCTGCCCTCTTTTCCATGATGTTCACTGAGCCCTAAGAGGAGTATCCCATGCAGCCATTTTGTGTATCTTTTTATGCAAGATATTATTATGTCTATATGTTTAATCTAGACATAGATGAAATAGCATAGTTAATATAACTTATTAGCCAAACCATAAAACTAAACCATAACACTCACTTTTAAGTTTCTGTTCCTCTGGAAACACTTGTGTTTTTCTTCAGAAGTGTAACATTCCCTCTTGGAGGGAAGCAGGCTTGGAAGACTCAGGAAGTAAATAAAACTTACAAAACTCCTCAGGCTCCTGAAACTCACAAGATTCACAAGATTCTTCAACCATAGTTATATGAGCAGCAACAATTTGTGAAGAGGGGAGGCTCTCTAATCTAACCTGCCTGCAAGTTGTTCAAGGAGATTGAGGTACATAGATTTCATGAGTTGTCAACTATTCTGAAGTGAACGTTTTGGTAATTTGTCTTTCAGTCACCCATGCTTTTGTAAGTAATCAGTCAGCCATACTCCTACAAATGACTCCAACATACTCACTGTTCCACTAATTTTGGTAGAATGATTTTTATCTATTGTCAATGCTCTATCTTGAGTGAATAAACATTTGTTCAAATCTTCCCAGGAAAACTTATAAAACATAGTGGGTGCCAAAATAGGAACCTGACAATACCAGATGAGTTGAGAAGGAGTAGTTATATAGCCTTTGTGATGGATGATGAAACATGTAACTAAGACTGACCTGTGGAAGGGTGGAATCTGTAGCTGTGGTTGTATGCTCCAAAGTCTGAACCATTGGATATTGGAATGTCTTTATGGGAACCCCATAGAGGCTATCTTGCTTTATATGGTATTGGGAGTCATTTCTCCTTAATGAATAAGGTTCAGATCATGAAGTTGGGGATATTCCTAATAATTGATGGACTATATAATATGGTGTAATTCCTAAATATACCACACAAGGAATGAGATCATGGCAGGCTGTGACACCAGTTTCATTGTTTTGCCTGTGGACATTAAGACAAGCAATTGAAACTGAACTGAATGCAAAAATAGCTTGCTCATGAAATGGAAGAATTACAACAGAAAATAATACACGCAGAAGTTACCTTACACACTTTCCTCTGATTTGTCAGGAAAAGTACCCAAAAATGAGGAAGATGAAGATGTTAGCCTGTCATTTCTTAGACAAGATTGAGGGAAAATGAGTACTAGAGACTTTGGAACTTTGGGAAAAGTCTGATGTGACGCATGAAAGAGTAGATAGATGTGAAGAGAAGATGCCTCAGATGTCTGACGTTTACCTCACAGAAAGGGGGAAAAAATCCATGATTCAGCACCTAGATGAGGACTTTCCTAGTGGCTCACTACAGAAACTTATGATAATCTAGAGAACATTCTGCTTCCAAACTGTTATAAATTGAGAAAGGCTTTTAAGCAAGCAGTGAAAGAGCTGGTTGATGAGACCATGGTTCATGTGGGCAGGTGGAATCATATTGAGTGTCATGGTATATACATGGAATCTCCAAAAATTTCAACAAAGAATGTAGACATTTAGAAAGATTTAAATAAATAGTGAAATATTCTACATTCATTTTTAGAAGTCTCTACCTTCTAAAGATATTTATGTTACTTGTTTGTTCTATTAGATTTAGTACATTCCTAATCTTATCCTTAATAGCTCGTTTATAAATATCAACAAATTCACATCTAAAGTTTATTTAGAAATGCAAAAGATCTTAAATAGCTAACAGAATATTTGAATGGAATGAGGTTGGAGGACTCATAATACTCAACTTGGAGACTGATTATACTGTCAAGATTTTGCTATTCACTGATGAAAACACACATAGATCAATGGAACAGAAAGAAGAATCCAAAATAAGACTCATACAAATATAGTCAGTTAATCAAAGGAAGAAGAGCTAAATCAATAGAAAAAGAAGTTTTTATAAAAAAATGAAGATGTAGCAATTAGATGCTGAAAGTCATACACACACACACACACACACACACACACACACACACCTACCTTATGCTTTCCATGGATCCATGCACACTCAAGCAGACAAAAACCCAGCAGAGAAGTGTGGAAATGGTCAGCAGACCCTACTTTTCACTGAAGAAATATAGAGCTCAGTGGGTGAACTTGTACTGAGGGACATCTGGGGATTTTAATTTGACTGGATAGACCTTAAGACAAATGACAGAATACATGAAATCCAGGAGTGGGAGCTATGGGAGAGTGCCAGTGGATGAAGGAGAAAAAAGATGATTAAGATGTTCTGTATGAAATGCACAAAAATTTAGTAAAAAATTTACAAAAAATTCTCAAAATGTAGCATAGATCCTAATGTAATACTGTAAATAAAATAGAAATTCTAGGTGGCCTGGATTTTTGCCAATGAAATTTCATATATTATTAAAATTATTCTCTGAAAGATAAAAACATTAGCTAGAATGATATTTAATTAAAACTGTCACTGTTTAGATAATTAAAAGAAAAAACACAAACTAAAATAAAATTTGCAAGACATAAAAAATTTGTATTCAAAATATGTAATAAATTTTTAAAACAATAAAAAACCTAGTTAAAATGTTGGCAAAAGATCTGAGAAGAAACTTCATCTATGAAGATATACAAACAGAAATAAGCATATGAAAAACCTTCAATCTCATTTGTTACTAAGGAACTGTAATTTTAAACAAGCAAAGAACCCCCAGTGGTCAAAATTCCCTAACTGAGCAACCAAATAAATAAAGTAATATTGGTTTATAAACCCAGGTATAAATACCCATGAGTCCACATTGATATAAATAAATAAATGATTGAGCAAATATAGAAATGGGGGCGAAGAAACAAAGCCCTATTCAGAAAGTTCCAAATCCTCCTCCCTCCTCATGTATGGTCTGAACATAGCAAGTTTCTTCAAAACAATATGAGAAGGAAAAGGTTGGAGGATAGAATACTTTTCCATGGACACTACTGTGTCAGTTAGGTGATCAAGGCCAACCTATTTAGTAATAAGCTATGGCAATATCACACAGCCTTAATATGTCACCGTGGCACTTTCATCCTGTTCCTTCTTTTTCCAAATCCATAGCTAGTCTACATGTCTGAGAAACATCAGGTACATCCAGGACAGGTGTAGCTTGCCAACACTTGACAAATACCTCAAAACTGCTGAAGTCAAACACAAGACAAGTAAAAAATCAGTTAGGGTGTAAGAGAATCCAAAACTTCATTATAGCTAACTATAATATTATATACTGAGTAGGATATGAAGAAATAACTCCTTGTGTTAAAAACATAATGTTGAGTTAGTATTGCCACAATATTATTGACAGTATTTGCAACTGATGTATCATAGTAAATTTTGACTATAGAGGAATCTGCATGTGACACATATCAAGTATTCCTTTGTTCACTTTAGGTAACTACAACCAAATATGCACAACTGGGTACTATATAGATAAAAGAAATTTCTTTCTGCTCATAGGTTTGGAAGTGAGGGCTGGTACCTGTATTAGGTGAAGGCCCAAACCATATCACAATGTGGTGAGTAATGATGATGAAACAGTGTGTAAAAGAATATGAAGCAAGAGAGTTGGGAAGGGTCAGACACACTAGCTTCCTCTATTTGTGAGAATTTGTTCTCTTCCAAATGCAGAGTCTATGATCTAATGATATTTCCAAGCTTCACTATCAGGGTTGGAGAGATGACTCAGTGATTAAGAGCATGAACTAGTATGGACCAGAATTTAATGCCTAGGACCTACATTGGGTGACTCACAACCACTTGTAACTCCGGGTCTAAGGAGCTCTGACATCTCTGGTCTCCACTGACAACTGCACTCATGTACACACACACACACACACACACACACACACACACACACACACACAAAACAACAACAGCAGCAAGAACAGCAACAACAAAATGAATCTTAATAAAGGCTCTACTATCTCCATATATTTTAGAGTAGACCACAAGGATTAGAGGACAAACTATATCAAAGGATATCTTCATATCTTTTCTGCACCTCTAAAATCCTTCTAAAATAATGCCTCATAAAATAGCCAGGCATGGTGGCGCATGCCTTTAATCCCAGCACTCAGCAGGCCAGTCTCTGTGAGTTCAAGGCCAGCCTGGTTTACATAGTGAGTTCCAGGACAGCTGGGGCTATAGGGAGACCCTGTCTCAAAAAGACAAAAAAAATATTAATAATAATTCCCTTACACTAACTGAAATGGCAAAACTAACTCCATTTTGTTCTAGCTGACTTTTGCTTTACCCTGGGTTTCTCCGTAGATGTTCCCACTGCAGCCAGCCAGCTATGAAGGCTGCACTTGTAGTTTCAGGAAATACATTGTTTCTAGAATACTGAGAAAATTACAAGTAGCCAGGTAGCTCATCCAGGCAGCCTGTACTCCAATCTATACCTGCATCTCTATGGAGCCCATTGTTTCTGCAATTCTGAGAAAAGTTTTTTTCTTAACCAAAACTTTTGTTAACTGAAAACCTCTTTGTTAGCTGACCTGCCCCTGGTCTGGTGTAACTATGGTGATCTGATGATATAACTATGGTTATTTTCTTTGTCCCTGACATGATATAATTGTGGTTTTAAGCTTTATAAACCCCACTCTGCCTTCCCTTGGGGTCGAGAGTTCCTTTGGACATTAGCCCCCTCTCTGATGGCCAGCTAATAAATGACTGCTGATTTGACCATCACTATGTCAACCATCACACATGTTCCTCTGTGCCTCAGAGGACTGAGCATACAGATAAAGGAGAAAGTGTTACATATTTTGTTTGTGACAGTCATCTGCTGAGTACATGCAGTCTAAAATGTGATTAGCTCCAGGCACCAATTATACCTAAAATACAAATAATTAAACAGAGGGAATGTTCATTTTCTTTGTTACTTAATATCACTTAAGTTGCTTTTCTTTAGTAGATAGGTACAAACCTTAACCAACATCAAATTGTTTTCTGCTCATGTAGCTCTAAGTAGAAAGGGCAACTGACATATCATTATTTAAATTTCATTGGAGAGAAATGAATATGCCTTCATATGCATATACTAGTTTTTTGAATTAAATTTTCAGCCATGAATTTTAATTGACATGAAATCCATTCTTATTTTCATCCACTTTTATTCATTTATATGTGTGGAATTGGAAGATCTTTCTTGTGTCAGTGAGAGTTTAAGACTTATGCATCCTAGATATAGAGTTGTACTTGTAGTATTTTAAAAATTCTAGCTCTGCTAATTGCTCCCTACTTGATAGGAAATTTACACAAATTATTTTTCTTCACTTTTTTTTCTATAGTATGATGATACTAATTCATAGGAGGCATTGAGAGGTTTAAATGAGATAATACCTATAAAACTCATAAAATATCATCTGGTATGTCTGTGTACACACACATACACATTGACATAGATGATCTATATATATTTATATGGCTTATATCCATGACAACATATGTTTATATATGAGGGCTTGCTTCCTTATGAAAAATGCATTAAAAATTTATCAATTGTAGAAACCACAAAAATGGGTCAGTTTAACCTTGTTCAGTATTTTCTTTTGTTGGAAGCATAGGGTTATGTGTATCTTGAAGAAAAGATGTCACCTATCATCTATATATTCTGCATAATTATGCATATATGCATTTGTGGCCGCCAGCGGCAGCCACTCCTCCATTCTCGTGGGTGCCGCTCCTTCATTCTCATGGGCGTTGAGGCCACTCTTCTGCTCACCTGGTGCTGAGGCAGCTCTTCTGCTTGCCCTGTGCTGCCTCCTGTCATCACCACTTCTGCCTGGTCCAAGACCCTAGGGCTGGGGAGGAGACTGTGTCAGTGGAGCCACATTCGACACAGGAGACCAGGTTCAGTGACACAGGTCTTCCTTATTGCAGGAAGACACAAACATATAGGGGTAGTGGTCCAATCACAGCACAGCAAGTAGGATACCTTATTAGCATAACAGGTTTAGAGTCCTATCACAGTACAGCAAGTAAGATACCTTATTAGCATAACAGACAGCATCCTATTAGCATAACAGACAACATCCTATCACAGAATAGGGGGTAGGATGCCTGGATTCCTGGAAACCACCTGACCCTGACAGTTGTAATATCACCCTAAGCAAAAGCCTGTCTCCCCCATCTCCCCCTTTTTTTTTATTTTTAAAGGTGAGGTATATAGCATAATGATATCAGTCCAGATACATCAAGGCAAAGTACAATGGCTCAGGGGGTCATTGTATCAAGGGCCCCCTCCCTCAAGATAGTGAGCTTCCTTAAGTGTAGGGGGGGCCAACTCCATGCCAACCAGTGGGAGTTAAGATTCTTTGCCCCAGCATTGTTGTCCCAACCTCAAGGGTCACCCAGCATAATGGACTGTGCCTGTCTTAGGTTGTCCCATCCATTGGGATCTTACCCGTTATTGACTACCAGCCCTCGAAGGGTGGGTCCCTTTGTGTGGTTTGGCAGAGGGAGAGGCAGTACATCCAGTATTGGCCTGTTTAAAGGCCTCCTCAGGGGTCAAGAATTTGTTGAAAACTGTTGAAGGCCAATTATAGGTTGGTAAGGGCAAGGAACAGTGGGTCAAGATCTGGAGGTGGGGCAACAGCTAACTGAACTAGCCTTAACAAAATTAACAATGCAGGGTCCAAAAATTAGGAGATACCAGTAATGACTATAGTCTCTGCTTGTGAAGTGAGATACTCAAGGTCGTGATAGGTTATCAGGTGTGCTGTTGGAGACGGTCGCTTACATGCTCTGTGATGCCAGGTCAGTCTCTTGGTGTTTGAGAGGTGCGTCACTTCCTCCAGGGTCAGGGCTGTCATCTCCGGGGCCGGTGGTTTTGGAGGGAGGTTTTCCGTTGCAGGAAATTCTGATGTTTTGAGCTGGGATCTAAATGGGGGCTAGAACATTATCTGGAAAAACACAACCATAGCCTCACCTTGCATTAACAACAGGTGTCAATAATATGATGGATATATTTGAGAATGTCCATCTGCCAGATCTTCAAGACCATTGACCCTGTCCTCCACAAGCCCAATATTTGCCTTTGTCCATCTCGGCCTGTGGCTGGTGAGCAGCCAGTGTCTCAGCGAGAGCCGTGACATGAGCTCGAGCAGTCCCCGCATACCAACAGGCCAGAATCCATTCAGAGACATCCTTGTGTCTAACAGGTCCTATGGCAAGGCAACACTCGGTAGAGCAGCCTTCATATACAAGATACTTGAGCAAGAATCTGCGGCCCCCCTGATGGCTGATTTTCCTATTAACACTTTGTTGGCATCTTTCAATGAAGTCAGAGAAAGGCTCACCTGTTTTTTGTATCAACCTGGTCAATTTGGTATCCTCACAAGTTGGCATACTTTGGAAAGCACAGAGTGTGCAAAGCCACACTTGTTCAAAGTAGCTAGGAGGTCCCTATGCCTGAGCTTGGGGGATCTCAAAATTGCCTTGTCCTACTACAGCATCAATTCCAATGTTTTAGACTTTGGCATTTCTATTACGCTCTGCCTGTTGTTCTCATTCGTCCTGAAAAGCAGCCTTTCATAAGAGAAAATCACCTCCCTGTAGACAGGCATGGGCAATATTCTGCCAGTCATAGGGGGTGTTGGCCACATGGCTGATTGTATCTAATAGCTGAACAAACCAAGGGTAATGAATGCCATCCTCAATGACTGCCTTACCAGCATTTTTAAAGTATCATGAGAATATGGATTCCAGGCATTAGGGTTCTGTAGCCCCTGATTGATGGTAACTGGGAAAAACTGTGGAAAATCACCCATTGTATCACAGGAGAGGGGCCTAGGCAGGAGGGTCTTCCAGTCCTCCTTTGGAAGGGAGGGGTAGATGGACCGGACAGAAACTTCCTTAGAGCTAGTGCAAGATGGTGGAAAGTAGCCACCACCCCGTAAGGGTGGAGTGGAGGCTGCCTTAACTTCCCATTTTTCTTCAAAGCCAATACAAGATGGCAGAGGGTAGCCACCAACCCATCATAGTGGGGCAGGGGTGATCTTGACTTCCTGGTTTTCATCAGGGGGACCCTCAGACCCTAATTCTTCATTTTTTACCTCATTATCAGCAGTCATCATTTCCGCATCAGAAGAGAAATCAGTTAGTTGGGTTTTGACTGGAAATGCCTGGGATATGCCGTCCCCACTATCCTGTTGCTTTATTTGTTTATTTAAGTTTTTTAGTATGAGATTATTCTGCTCAGGGGCATCAGGGGGAACTCCCTGAAGCGAGGCCAGAATGGCAGTAACAATGGGGTAGAACAGCCCAGATAATGGATGCCCCTCCCTGACTTCTCTCTTCCTGGCCATGAGTAGTACACAGGCCCATTGCTCCAGATCCCAAAAGCAGGAATCTGTAAACCAAGGAACAAGAGCTAGCACTTCATCTAATACCTTAGTTACTTCCTTCTCTATTATCCTAATTTGCCTACTCCTGAGGAGAGAAACCAGTGCAGCAGTGTAGGAGCCGGCAGCAGCTGCATAACTATTCCACATACTGGAGGTCACTAACCCTTCAAGACCTACCCAGAAGGACTCAGGAGCCGTTCAGGAAGAGGATCAGTGCGGACAGGAACAACATGCCAAACCGAAGACTGCGAGCCAGAAGAAGAAGCACATGAGAACGAAAGCGGTGAGCACCCAAGGAAGAATCACTGGCAAAGAGGGCATTGGGATCCCGAGTGTTACAGCTCAGTGTGTTACAGCCCCATGGGGCAGGAGGCTTCATGCCCCACGTTGGGTGCGAGCTGCAGTCGCTGCCAGCGGCAGCTGCTCCTCCGTTCTCGTGGGTACCACTCCTTTGTTCTCACAGGCGTCAAGGCTGCTCCTCCGCTTTCCCTGGACTGAGGCTGCTCTTCTGTTACCCCAGCACTGAGGCTCCTCTTCTGCTGTCCTGGTGCTGAGGCAGCTCTTTAGTTTGCCCTGTGCTGCCTCCTGTTGTCGCTGCTTCTGCCCGGTCCCTAGACTGTGTCAGCAGAGCCACATTCAGACACAGGAGACTGGGTTAAGTGACACAGGTCTTGTTTATTGCAGGAAGGTACAAGCTTATATGTGTGGTGGTGGTCCAATCACAGCACAGCAAGTAGGATACCTTATTAGCATAACAGACTTAGCATCCTATTAGCATAACAGACTTAACGTCCTATCACAGAATAGCGGGTAGGATGCCTCATTAGCATACTGGGTTTCAGATTAAAGAGCCTGGATACCTGGAAACCACATGACCCTCAGTTGTAATATCACCCTAGGCTCAAGCCTATCTCCCACATGCATTTATGTGAGTATGTATATTCTTGTCATGAATCTATAATCTATACACTGACTTTTAAATCTTGTGTGCCTGTGCACATATGTGTGCATGTGTGTGGGCAAAGATGTGCCATGATATGCCTGCAGATTGCAGTAGACAACCTCAGAAGTGTGTCCTGGCCTCCCATCTTGTTTGAGCAGGGTGTCTCTGCTTTGCTGCTATGCTGCATATACCAGGATTAGCTGGCCTCTGAGCTTCCAGAATTCTCCTGTTCTGTTTCTGATCTCACATCTGGGATCACAGATGCACAGTACCACACATCTACTATCACCATTTACTCAGCCCACACATCAGGTGCTTTTCCCTTCTCTGATCTCATATGGAGAGCTGTCATAGGCTGGTTGTCATATACATAGCTTACTCACTATCATCCTTTTCAAGGACTTCATACACAAATAATATTCATCTAACTTTAAAGTTAAGCCATGAATTACATAGATAATGGGCAGTCATATAGAATCTCAGAGTCATTACAATTAAAAAAATGTGTTTATTCAAAGCTATTGACAGAAGTAGAAATGAATTACTGTGAAATGGCTAAGACCAGAAGTTATATTTTGCCATATTATTTTACATATTTTTACAGAAATACTCACTTAAACTTGTTTTTTTGTGGAACAAAGAAAAAAAAATACTACAAAATGAGAAACTCCATTTTTTGTATACTGTGAATCATCCTGTTGTTCTAAGTGAGTGGAAGCCAATGTGTTTCCTTACCTAACCACAGACAATATGCTGGCAGGTTATAATAGCAATTTTATTTCTGAAAACTCAAATACAGTATTTTATTTTTTTCAGATGTGGCTCTTCTAACAATTTCCAAAAAAGTAAGACCAAAATAGCAAGTCTCAAAAAAAATCCCATTTATCCTCTAGACTTGGATGTGTAAGGACCAGTCAAGGAAAATATCTAATTTCTTCAAGGAAAAAGACTTCATATTTCGTTTGAAGCATCTCTGTTGCCATAGTTACCAAATGCTCTCACTTTTTTCCTCTAAAAGTAACATTACCATCTAGATACACAGAACTTGAAAAAGTAAATTTTTTTATTGTGGAAACTTGTAAATCAAAGGGATATGCTTTTAATCACTTTCAAAAACTTGAAATTGAAGGATGTTTAGTCACATATCTACCTGAGTTAAACTTCAATGCATTTCTGAACAAGATTTTGGCAGAAAAGGATATAGAGAAATTGAAAAGTCATTCAGCTACGATACTACAAAGGTGAAAATGACTTAAGTGAAGCCTTGGCTGTAGCCTCACCACCCTAGTATATTTGAGCACTCCTACATGGAGTGTCATGCATCTGTACTGATACCTTCTAAAAAAATCAATTGAAATTAACACAAACACACACACACAAACACACACCTTGAAGTAGGAAAAATTTTTTCACTATTGGTCTTGCCCAATGTAAATTTTACAGATGTGATGTTAAATAAAGTGGTAACTATTTATAAACAAAGAGATCCCAGCGTTAAGGATCTTGTAGCTGGAGCATGCATGTTGGAAATCAAGCTGTGTCTAGAAACAAAATTGATTTTATCTTCCACTTCTTCTATTTTTCTGTCACCACAATCTTTTATAATAATGTAAAATGGAAATGTACATTTTGGTGAGTAAAATATTCCTAAGAAGCCTGGATACATGGCTCAGTGGTTAAGAACACCAGGTGCTCTTGCAGAAGAACTCCAGTTCCAGGGAATCTGATACCCCTCTCTGACCTCTGTGGGCATTGCATGACATGGATGCACTTGCATTCATGCAGACAGTAAACTCATACACATAAAAATAATAAATAGCTCCTGGCCTGCTCTCCTGCCCTCAGGCCTCTCTTGGGGTAAGTCTATTACGCAGCCCTCCACGCCTTGACTCTCCCAGCCGCGTTCACCCTTCCATCTCCCCCGCTGTTCTCTACTCCTAGCTTGGGCCCTGTGCCATTCCTATTATTGGGGCCCCAGACACCTGGGGAGCCAGTGCTCCTTCCTGATCTTTTTCACCCGGACGGCTTGGTGCCTTCTTTGGGGCCCAGGAGCACTGCCTCTGGAACCGGCACTGCCCTCACCTCTCTCTGCTTCCCTGGACCTGCACCACCGGCTAACTCTCCTGGCCTGCTCTCCTATCCTCAGGCCTCTTGGGGTGGGTCTATCGCGGAGCCCTCTGGGCCTTGACTCCCCTGGCTTCATTCGCCCTTCCATCTCCCCCACTGTTCTCTGCTCCTCGTTTGGGCCCAGAGCCATTCCTGGTCTTGAGTCCCCAGACACCTGGGGAACCGGTGCTGCTTCCTGATCCTTTTCGCCCAGGCCAGCTTGGTGCCTTCCTTGGGCTTCAGGAGCACTGCTTTTGGACCTGGCCCCACCCTCACCTCTCCCTGCTTCCCTGGACCTGCACTGCCCAGCCCTCACCTCTCTCTGCTTCCCTGGGCCTGCACCACTGGCTAACCCTCCTAGCCTGCACTACTATCCTCAGGCCTCTTGGGGTAAGTCTATAGCACAGCTCTCTGCGCCAGGACTCCCTAAGTGACATTCACCCTTCCATCCGCCCCCTCGCCATTCTATACTCCTAGTTTAGGCCCTGCGCCATTCCTAGTCTTGGGGCCCCAGACACCTGGGGAACCAATACTGCTTCCCGACCCTTCTCACCCAGACCAACTCAGTGCCTTTCTTGCGCCCCAGGAGCACCGCTTCTGGTCCTGGCCCCGCCCTCACCTCCCTCTACTTCCCTGGTCCTGCAACACCCGCCAGCCTCTTTATGGGGCTGACAGCCTCTTTCTGGGGCTCCAAGGCTTACGTTTCATCTCCCTGATCCTTTGCATCCAGTACAACCCAGCTAATCAATCCATTCCCTGGGAAATCTTGGGGCTTATTCCCACCCCATCTGCCTTTGCGTCGCTGCATGGCACGGCCACGGCCAGGATCTCAGGTCAGTCCAACACCCAAGTTCCTGAGGCCAAAAGCATTCTTAGAAGATTCCAGACCTAAGGAGAAAGTCTGAAAACTTCTGATCCACATTGGAATTGGGCCACCGCGGAACTCCTGAAGACAAAATCCATCTGGCCACGACAATATAAAATCAAAAGAGAGAACCAGAAGCTTAGATGAACCAGCTCTTCATACCCAAAATGTAAACCACAAAGACATATAAAGCTCAAAAAAAAAGAAGCAGAACTAAACTTGAAGGCCTGAGTATCACACAAGAGTCAGAAACTACAAAAGAAATTCACATGTCAAAATCACAGAGAAAAAATAATAACATGAAAAACCAAAATAACATATCCCCACCAAATACCAGTAATCCTCTAGAGGAGCACAATGAGAATCCTCTAGAGACAATGCAGGACATGGATCTCAAAAGAACAATGATGAATATGATAAAAGAATTCA
>NW_008331036.1:100020-100158 GCF_000622305.1 Nannospalax galili | reverse complement strand
ACACAGACTATATGAATGGATTAAGAAACAAAACCCATCTTCTTGTTGTCTTCAAGAAACTCATCTCACTTTCAAGGACAGACAATATCTAAAAGTGAAAGGATGGAAAAAATTATACCAAGCAAATGTCACTAAGAT
>NW_008331036.1:59198-95738 GCF_000622305.1 Nannospalax galili | reverse complement strand
CGGGCATTGCATGACACAGGTGCACTTACCTACATGCAGGCAATGCACACATACACATATAATAATAATAATAAATAAAAATTTTAAAATATTCCTAAGAAATATATAGCTAATATAATAATCATAAACTAATTTATGAAACAATACCATTATTTCAGTGAATTATAAAGGCATTGTGTTTATGACCTGGAAGGAATCTTGAAAGCTCAAAGTTTTACTGTGCTGATAAAATACTAGTGTTTGCCTTCATCCATACTTCAAGAAAGTCCTGATTCTTGCCTGCATGGTGCACCACAAACTCTAATTTATAGTGCTTCACATCTTAGTGAATTATTGACTCATAATGATGTGTTCAATTCATTTTCTAGATGAATAATCTCAATAAAATTTTAATTATAGATATTTCAAAATTATTTCATCAAGAAAATTTCTTTCAAGCCTTTGGTCCCAGCACTCAGGAGGCAGAGGTGTATGGATTTCTGTGAGATCACAATGAGCCTGCTCTACGTAGCGAGTTCCAGACCAGCTGGGGCTAGATTCAGACACCATCTTAAAAAGAGCAATAAACCGTGTCCTGTGGGGTAGTCTCTACATCTCTTTGAAGTTTCACAAGCCAGGCCTCCATTGTCCACAACTCTTTCAACATAATTGTTCCAAGTTCCACAGCAACACACTCTGAGCACTCGATGGCTTTTCCAGCTCAAAGCTGAGAAGGCTTCCACAATCCTCCCTCAAATACCAAGGTGAGGTCTGTCACAGCAATACCCCACTCTCGATACCAATTTCTGTCTTAGTCTGTTTCTCCATTGCTGTGACAAAACAATCGGACCACTACCAACTTGGGGCAGAAAGGGTTTATCTACCTTACATCTACCAGGTCACAGTTCATCAGGGAGCCCAAGGTAGGAACTCAGACCAGGAACCTGGAGTCAAGAGCTGGAGCACAGGCCATGGAGGATCACTGCTTACTGACTTGCTCCCTGGCCCCTGCTCAGCATGCTTTCTTATGCAACACAGGCCCACCTGCCCAGGGGTGGTACCACCCACTGTGGTCTGGGCCCTCCCATATCACACAACAATCAAGAGACTACCCCATAGACATGGCCACAGGTCAGTCCAATGGAGGCAATTCCCTAATTGAGTCTCCCTCTACCCAGGTGTGTCAAGTTGACACTAAAGCTATCCAGCACAAACAATGCTTTCAATGCTCAGAAAAATAATATCAAATCCAGCTGTTTCAAGTAACCCTACTGTATATAGCATTATAGTGTTTGAGAAAAACTGCCCTCTTACAACTTGACTTCTGAAAGATTATTTTGATGCAAACAAAAGATTATAAAGAGAGATAATTATATCTTAGTTTCCAAAATTTATATAACATATATATGATATATATATGCATGTATGGATATATTTCCATATGTAACATGTACCAACCACCGAGTGTCTTTATTTGGTAAGGTTCATCATTTCTGTTATATGAATTTCCTCTTGTTTCAAAACTACTTTGAAAGGGGCTAAATAAGATGTATATTTTTTCACTTCCATAAACTTTTTGGCTTTCTTTACAGTTATTTTGGTTTATTGCTGTTTATACTTGAATTATATATTTGAAAGGGTCTTTATCTTTTGTTAGCAAGGTCTGGGTCTGGATCATATCTCCTTCCACCTCTGTGAGAAATTTTACAGTGAATATTCCTTTTCCGTATCTTTTTATTCTCCCTTCTCACTAATGCAGTCTTATCTAGTTATAAACAAATACGATGACTGTGATAAAGTCTCTTTGTTTCCATATTCATACTTGTAGACCCTTTCTGTTTCTTCCTGAAGCTCCTTTGCCTAAAGTCACATGCTCTTCTATGTCCAAACTAGTGCAATATGTTTGGACATCAAGTCATGCCAGACTGACTACATCTGACCCAACTTTCTCGACCCCAAGCTATAACTCTCCCCATCTCTCTTCTGAAAGCCTGATATACAGATTTGAGAAGACTTAAAAAAGGAAAGTACTTGATCCTATTTCTTATTAAATCAGTATTGATTCCTCCTTAGCTCATCAGCTAATAGCTCACTGAATTCTCTATTAAATGTTCTTCATTTTCTGGAAACTCTATGGAATTTACTCCATTTCCTTATCATTATTAATATGACCTATGGTAGGTCCTAATCCATTACTGCAATCAATTAACCGAATTCTCAGGAAACATCAACTGTTTAACACATCCTATGTAATGACATCAAGGGAATGTTTATACATCATGTGTCAGTTCTTTGACTCATTTAAATTTAAACCCTACCCAAACATTATTTCATGTAGAAAAAATAATTCTAAATTCATTGGAATATAATTCTAAAAAATTCTAAATTCCTTGGAATGAACTTTATAAACTTTAATGATTTTCTGCTCACATGACAAAATAAACATTCTGTTCCCAGACTCCTAATTCTCATCCACCATACAACCCGCAGAATACTTTCTTTAATTTTCTTATGGTATATTAGCATACTTAGTCACACATGATTACATAATGATAAATTTTATTATGCCATTTTCACAAAGGTATATAATGCATTTTTATCTTATCAATCCCCCACTTCCCTCTCTTGTCCCCTCCCCTTCCCAATGATCCTCTTCCTCTTCTTAACTAGTCTTCTTTACATTTTCAAGTCTTTGTGTGTATCCAGGGCTAAGTGTGGGGAGCTGTGACCCAATGAGTTTCGTTAGGAATGCTTACAGGAGTATGGGTGTCTTACCAGTGGCTATACAACTAAAGAAAATGTCTCTCCCTGCCCCAGCAACCACTGTGTATAAATCCTCAGGACAGAGTGAACCCTTGTCAGCCCCTCTCTTCATGGCAGAATCTTATGTAGATCTTGTGCAGGTAATCTGAGCTGCTATGAGTTCAAGGGAGAAACGGCTGTCATGCCCAGAAGACAGTGTTCCACATATTCCACTCCTTCTTCTGCCTCATATTCATTCCACCCACTATTCTTCTTTGTCTCCTAAGCATTGGAAGGACTGATATAGGTGTCCCATTTATGACCAATTATTCAATAATCACTTATTCTTAGCACATTGACTAGTTACAGATCTCTACAGTTACTACTACCTACCTGGGAAAAAAAGCTTCCTAGACCAAAAATGCCAGCACTGCTATACTAGAGGTATAAATAAAATGATTTAGAAGGCAATTTGATAGGAACATTATTTTCATTTAGCAAAATAACAACAAGAGTTTCCCTGCTATAGCCTATAACCTCCCTAACCATGGTCTCTTGACCATGTTTACAGCACCACACATCCATTCCCTCCTACGCAGCAGGCCTCAAATCCAATAAAAACTACTAAGTCACCCCCACAACAGATTTCCCCTACTGCACCAGTAGGCCCACCTTGTCTGGCTGGTTAGTTTTTTTGCACACAGCATCAAATTTGAGTAACACTGTTGATAACAATTCTCCTCTACATCCTTGCTTACCATCTCGGGCACTATGAGGGCTAGCCTATAAGGACAATACTTCCAGAGGTGTTCCAGCTTGATTTCTCAATATTCTATGACCAACGCACTATCAATATGGTGTTATCCTCTATTTCTGGTGGGCAGTAACCGGCAATGACAATTGTCTATACTGTCTTGGGGGCCCTCAGGAAGCCCCCTGACCAACAATTCATAGGGAGGGAGCCCACCTCTGACACTGGGATTTTCATTTAATAACTCATGGCTTCAAAACTTGGGATGCATGAAAAAGCCATAAGCAAACCTTACTAAGTTAATTAAAAAATAAAATTACAAAGAGAGTTTTAACAGAGATACCCTATGTTGGTGAATGAACTGTGCACCCCAATTCATCTTAGCAAACATGCTTTTTCACCTATCAAGGGAATCACACATTCTTCTTCCTCTCAAACTCAACCCACAGATCCCCATGGTCTCGAATCCTCTTCTCTGTCCTCCTGAAGAACTAGCAGTCTTTTAAAATAAACCTCACATTATTTACAGAAGAGTGGGCTCTGCTCTGTTAGCAAACCCAATAATCTTCATTATTCCACCAAAGTTGACCCCATGTTGACAAATCTTTTGATTTTTGATTTCTTATTCCTATTTTCCCCCTTTAAACTTCATTGTGAATATATATTTTTTATGTAACCTGCTTCAGGTTATTTCTGGAAAAGGGTGCTAAAAATTGCTTTTGTTTGGAATAAAAAAGATAAACTTCACCTCTCATTCTCTGTATGTATCTCCCATAATCTTCAGTTCCTAAGTTTTAAGTTCCCTATGTGGGTTCTATAATTATATGATTATGTCCTACAACACAGTTTTATTATGATGAGGGCATAATTAAAGCAATTGACTAGAATGGTTGAACACTATATGTCAAAACCTCTTCCAAATGCTCTATGTCCAGTACTTTATTGAATTTTCACAATTTCTGTATGTTAGGTCTTCTTGTTCCACTCACAGAAATTAAGTCCTCTACCAGGTTTGTTCATTTAGCACATGGCCAGGCTAGTGTTTCATCCAAATTCATCTTGAGTCCAACGCCTTAAAAAAAATTGATGACACCTTCTTTCCAATGGTTTGAATTTGCTTTCCTTACCATAAAATACTGCCTTATCACAGAAGTAACAAGCCTTCAGAATCTCTAATTTTGAATCTGCTTACATTATTTTTTTCAGATTCCTAAAACAGCACTTACCAGTAGATGAGGTAGCCCATTTGATTATTTATATTTTGACATAAATGTCTGTAAACATGTCATGAAATTTTATTGATCTGCATCATTAATGCCTATCACTTATTTTCCCAAACTACCTTAAATGTTGAAGTTACAAAAACTGGCAATGATTGATGTGAAAATGGCCAAGACATTCTACTTTATGATCTCCACATGACATCTAGTGGTTGGAAGTGGAATATTTGAAGAAAATTTCAAGTATAGTGCCAGCAGTGGGAGAAATCCCATGTTAGTCTGGAATCCTCAATCTCAACATCAAAGGGAAGGAAAGTGACAGGAAGATCACTTACTTCCAAAGGCTTATTCATTTTTAGCTCTGAGCCTATGTGTCAGAGCCTAGCAATCTGCCTTGTGTTAAGCAATCTGGGTTCACTTGGGCTTGTGAAACTTTATTTGCCTGTTCTTGATGCTCACTTCTGATGGTTATGAGTCCGGTAATCATTATCACATGCAGAAATGAATAAAGCTTTTCAGTTTTGTTTCTCAATTTCTGTGTAACGAGAAACATTCTATGTATACAAATCACTTACAGTAACCTCTATGCATATATTAACATCTAGGGGTTTGCTCTTTTAGATTTAAAATAACATTTACATACACATTTTGATCTTTCAAAAATGTTATAAAACAAGTAATTGCTAAGCTTTGAGTCATAAGAATGACACTGGGTCCTGCTCTGCTCTGATATGAGGTCTAAGATGTACTTCCAGAAACTTTGAGTCAGCTTTCATGATGACAATAGAAAGGGGCACATGACATGCATGTGTTCAAATGAATGGCACAACCATTACTGGGAGATACAATAGATGAAAATCAGCATAGTACCTGTCGTGTGAAAAGTTAAGCCATTTAATTACACATTAATGTATAGGAAATATATTTAGATCAAATACTGCTCCCTGAATGTGTATGAAGGGAAACAGACCAAGAAAAATCAAGGAATAATAATCACTCTATTCCTGAAACCAAGGATCCCCAGGAGAATTTATAAATTGATCTTAAATATTTTCTGACAATCTTTCTGAAATTATACATATATATGTATATAAAGTGTATATATTATACATACTACTGAATATTACATTTTAAATCACACAAATGGATGAGAAGTATGTGAAATCTAAGAACTATAATAAATACTATTTTAAAAAATTACTTTTGGATTTTAGAAGGCAACATCTTCTATTACCTTCATTTTTATTTGTGGAGGTGAGTACTGCTCAGGCTATTTACAGGGGTCAAGTCTCTCCTTCCATCACTTGGATCCCATGAATTGAGCTCAGGTTATCCCACTTGGCAACAAACACCATCTTACCAGGCCTAAACATTGCTTTTTAATTCTATCATTCTATGATATTCTTTTAAGCACGATATGAACCAAATTACATGTTGTGTCTCCTGAATCATAGTTTAAAAAAAAAAAATCAACACTAAGAACATTACTGTAATTGCAATAATTTTCCAGTGAGAGAAAGTCAGCAAGTGTGTAGATTTTCAGAGCCTATTGTTCAAGATTATGGTATCAGCAAACCCTGAAATTCACCCCTGGGATGAAGAGTAAGAGAAATAATCACTCCACATGAACTCAAAGAAGACTTTTGTTGAAGAAGTGGGTTTCCCGTGGTCTTTGAAGTGGGTTCTTGTTAAATCCAGGGGCCTTGTGATGAATGAACTACAAGAGAGATTGCTGACAGATTTAAATCCCACAGTGGCTGTTTGTCCTTTGCTTTGAGAAGGCTGCTGATTATTCAACTCCTTTTATGGCAGCCTTTGTTCTTAGCCAAGTATCTAACCTCAAAGGCAAAACCATATAGGCATTTATGGCCACTACTAAAGTTGACTCTTCCCTGCTTTCCCCTATGTTCTTTAGTCTTCCAAATGTGTGTAGTAGTCATTGAAGTTATTTCGGGGAAGTGATTTGGTATTTGTGCAAGTTTGCATATAAAAGAAGCAACAGACAGACAGACAGGGAGAATGACCCAGAGGTGTACATGTTTATGGAAGTGATTCAGGAAGGTTCGGCTTTAAGCTTCTCAGGATCATTTAGTTTTAAAAGACCATCTTTGCCTCTGTCATTTATCAGCATGAGATAGTTGACCAATTTAAGTGCTGATCCTATGCAAGGTTGGCATGTCCACCCTTGATATTTAACAGACCTGAACTAAACAAAGAACATTTAGTTTGACTCATTTTAAATATGTGGCCACTTTTTAACTCCATGTAAACTTTCTGGTTTAACCTTGTTTCAAATAGTGAAAGAAATATAGCTTGAATGCACTGTTTGGTTTAGGACAGTTTCTCAAAAATATTTTGATTGATCGCTGCCAAAGGTAGGATATGCTTGCTGATAAAGGATTAACAGACTTAACAGGAATATGTAATATAATTTTTAATATGAACCAAACAATAGCACTATGCACAGGTTGTCTCTATCTGCATCTTCCTTGTAATTGTTGCTGCTTTATTAAAATTTTGCCTCTCTTACATAGCCAGGAACAGACTATACATTAAGTGTCCTGTGTCAGCCATCCACCAGCAGTACTATCAACATTTTGAGCTTCTTATTCTTTAAAGTGAGCTGGAACAAGTTAGTCATATTAACTATTTGGGTCAAAATCAGTAACTTATTTATTTTCATTTGTTTGTTTTACATCTTCGTACTGTGCGGTGTACTTTCTCATTACCAAGTTCTGTATTTGCTACACTTTTTCTATTATACTGGCAATGGAACTTTAGTGGAAAATGCATTATATAATAAAGCTTATGTTGCTAATATTTTAATAGTATATACTTTTTGAACATGCCAAACTAGAGTTGCATGAAGGACAACATTTCACCCAAACTTTCACATCATAATGTATCCAACTTGTGGAGTAATTCAGTGGCAATAAGCCTGAGCTGAACAAACGCTCATGTTTGTCATCTGTGACCTAGAACAATTGATTAGAGACAGATGGCTGATAAAAATATACTGAAGAAGGGTTGGAAAGATGGCTCAGTGTTTATGAGCACACATTGCTCTTGCAAAGGATCAGAGTTCAGTTCCCACTACCCAACTCAGGCACCTCAGAACTACTGGTTCCTCCAGATCCAGGGGATCTTATGCCCTCTTCTGTCCCCCTTGGGTACTGTACTCATAACCTGAACACAGGTACATATGCACATACTAAACATGATATCTCTAAAACATATACTGAACATATGTATAATGAATAAAATCAAAAAGAAAATTATTGTTCCTTATACATACCGATGTACATATACTTCGTTCTGTGTATGTGGTAGGGAGTGGCTTCATATGAGTTACTTTGAGTATCTGGATTTATTTTATTTTATGTCTTGCCCTGCTAAATAAAACCTGATAACAAGTCAATAACCAACACCTACGTTTTTAACACATGAAAAGTTTCAAGTACTAGAAATATAGTTCAGTGGCAGAGCATGTGTTTAACAATCTCAAGGTCACCAGTTCAATCTCTAGCATACCTACAGAGAGAGAGAGAGAGAGAGAGAGAGAGAGAGAGAGAGAGAGAGTGTTCTAAATGTAATGACTGCTATCCACCAGCAATACCATCAACATTTTGAGCTGGTGGATAGTTTAATGACCAGTGCTGGTGGACAGTATAAAGACTGAAGTCCAATCCAACATAAAAGATTCAAATTGCAAACAGCATGTTGATTTTTATAATTATTATTTTTATTTTTTGAGAATTTCATGCATGAATTCTGTATTTGCATCATTTCTACACCCACTCTCCCACCTCCAACTCCTCCCATGTCTCCTTCCCAACACATACTCCATCTCAATTTCCTGACCTACTGACTTCACTTAATATTGCTCCTGTGTATATGTGTTTAGGCCTGACCATTTGGGATTGGATAATCTATCCAGGGGCTTATAACTGAAGATCTCGATCTCTCTCTCTCCCTCCCTCCCTCCCTCCCTCCCTCTCTCTCTCTCTCTCCCCCCAGCAGGCATTGAGTGCCTGCAGCTCTTCATCAAGAATTGGAACTCTGTGCAATTTCTTGTGAGTTAACTTTGGGATGTCAACCTGTATTGTCATTATGCAGATCTTGTTTAAGCAACCATAATATTGAGATTTCATGGGTGCAGCTCCCCTGTCATGTCTAGAAGACATTATCAAGCAGCAGACAGTCTGGTCCTCTGACTCTCATAATCTGTCTGGCCCCTTCCTATGATGCTCTGAGCCTAAAGTGTAGGGGGTACACTGTAGGTGTTATCACTTAAGGCTGGAAACCTTACCATCATGTATTCTTTGCAATTTGGAAGCTGTAGATCTTTGCAGTAGCCTCATACTGCTGCAAAAATGAGCTTCTTTGATGTGAGGTGAGAGCTACACTCATATGTGGGTATAAGGATAACCATTTAGAATATAGTTAGAAAATACACTGGTTTAGGAAAGTGAGAGTAGTAGGTTCTCCCGTAGGATATGTGTCCTCTTCAGCCACAGTTATTGGGTGAGTTCACAGTACCAGGCATAAATAGCATTCTATTGATCAGACCTTAAGTCCAATTAGACATGTGTTGGTTTCCCCAAGATAAAAGTGTCATCACTGCAGCATTAGGGCTATCTTACCAGGTTGAGCATTGCTGTGATTCATAAGTTTCATAACTGAGTTAGGAGTATTGATTGATTTTCTCCCTTGGCAGTTTGAAAAGCACCT
Organism: Nannospalax galili; assembly: GCF_000622305.1. Lineage (NCBI taxonomy): Eukaryota > Metazoa > Chordata > Mammalia > Rodentia > Spalacidae > Nannospalax > Nannospalax galili. The sequence continues at coordinate 86,315 of NW_008331036.1, read as the reverse complement.
TCTGATGCAGTGACAGCTAAATCCTAGGGGAGGAGGCTTCCAGGTCAGTTCCAGCTGATTATTCCAGTTCCTGTCCAAATGTGTAGTGTCCTTAAAAATAGCATCATACCTTCAAGTTCTGGGAGCCAACACAAGACAATGGCAATAACCTATGTTCTTTTAGGAATCTCTTGGAATACCCTGAAAAAAAAAAAAAACTCACAGGGGGTTTTCCCATGCCTGGCACTAACTTTTTTGTTAAATAGTCTATGGCTCCTGGGGTAGCATTATCACCCCATGTGGCATACCTCCATTTATATATGATTTGTATTTTCAGTAAGTTTATAAAATAATGTTCCCTGTGACTTTCTCAAACATCCTTGGTATTACTTACCCTCTTCTATTTCCGTTTGTAGTACCTCCCATAGTTTAAGTGCCCAACCTGTATTTTTTTTCCATTTTGCCCTTTATAATGTGTGTGTCTTACTATCCTTCTCTCTACAGTTCCTTCTCCCTCTCCCCACAAGGTGGGTTTTTACTTACCTGACTTCTGAAGTTACTTCAGGATAATATACTCACGTCTAAAACTTCAGAGCTAGGATCCTCAAATACCAGATTCATGTGGCGTTTGTCTTCCTGGGTCTGGGTCGTGTCACTCAGTGTAATGTTTTCCAGTTATATCCGTTTATCTGAGAATTTCTTGATTTCACTTTTCTTTACAGCTGAATAGAAACCTATTGTGCATATTCACCACATCGCCATTCTCCATTCATCAGTTGAAAGGCATTTCTGCTGCTTCCATTTCCTCACTGTGCTATAAAGAGCAGCAGTGAACATTAGTTTCATACCTCCCTTATCTTGGACTTGCTCAGTCTTAGGGGCACATTCATGATACTGAAGTCCAATGCCTTTCTTTGCCTTCCCTTGCTTCTTCTCTACTGCATAAGCCACTTCCATATAGGTCTTCAGCCAGCTCAGGTGAGAGTGAGAAGCATGGGCTTCTGTATAGGGTATATTGGCAAGATAGTGTTGGAACTTGGGGGTTTGAAAGTAGAGATTATCCCTAGTCCAATGTCAGTAAAGGTCCTGAGAGAACGCTCATGACCCTCAGCAAGGACTCTTAGAAACAGATCATTAGAATGCAGCCCATCTTTCCCTCTTCTTTGAGAAATTTACCCTGTTAAGGTCCTCCTGATCAAAATACATTTTAGAGTAACACAAGCCAGCATGTTAAACTCCTGGGGAAATCTCTATTTTTACTTTATCATTATAAGAATATTACAAGCTTACTTCATCCTTGTTTAGAAAACTACACCATACTAAGTGTCTCCAGAAATCATGAGTCAGATCAAAATCCCAGAGATCAGAAATGGGAAGATTTTTTTTCTTTTTTTTTTTTAAACCTTGAAATCTCCCTCATCACTAGATCTAAGCTAAGGGAAATGCCATTTTCCTTCACTTCACATGAGAAGATGGAGGAGCAGAAGGACAATCACTCTGATCATTTCTTCATAGTAAACAACTCCCAATTCCCTCCTGTCCCATTTCCTATGCAATAGATAATACATGAATATCATCAGAACAGCCTTGTTAAGTCTTGGATGGATGGTCTAGCATTTATTTTTAGAATGATGTGAGTGAGGGTATGTGTGAGTTGTGGGAGAAATTTTGCAAAGATATTTTTGTGCTTAAATGAGGTCTGTGGATAGCATATAAAATGATGGTTTCTGGAACACATTTGGGAAGCTATAAAGTCATCTGTATTCATGATTACATACAGACCTAATGTGAGTGTTTAAGCCTGTAGCCTTCTTATGATGAATGTGCCTGGGCTCAGGCTTTTACTTGTCCTTACTTTCTTTGTTTCTGTGGACAATCATTCCTCATACGAAAGGAAAGAAATAGCCACAGTTTAAGATATTTCTAAAGTGATCCCCAGTAATTATGCTGGCATTCTTTCAGTGAGGACAGATCAAAGCAATACTGAGACGGATCTGGTGCTAGCAGCTGAGGATGTCAAAGGATAAGGCTCCATGAGAAAGGGCCATATCTGCAGTCTGAGTTATGGGAACCAGGGAGTGAAGCCGAACAGTGGAAAAATATAGTTAATTCCATAGAGTAGACAAGTGCTGCCAGGCTTGACATTCTTATATGGAACAGCACTGAAGCAACAGGCAACCTGAACATATTCACCTTATATGGAAAACATTATTCTCTACTGGCCTGGAGATTAAGAAAATTCAAAAATCCTTCAAATGCAAAATCTAATTTATTCTCTTGTTCTGTGATTAATAAATGATATTCTCAGAATTTTAAATATATGGGAAATAAAAACAAAGTATAAACATCATATATTAGGATTAAATTTATAATTCTTCTGCCTCAGCTGCAGGTTGGCACTGACTCCATTTTTTCTTTTAAAAATCTCGTTTAATAATGGCTTAGGTCTAAGAATCTAAACATAATGAGACACAAGAGCTATATGTTCTCTCCTTAATTTGCTCTAAAACTTAGGATGTGTTTCAATACAAGCTATTATGAAATTGACATAGTCACAGATATTACATATAAGAGCTTAATGTAAACTCTTTTGACATGAAACTCACTGAGAGCTAACCAAGTCTAATATTTTTGACCCTCAAAAAAATTAAGACATACAGTTAATTTGATTTGTAGCGAATATATAGTTTCCTAAAAGGGGTTTATTACGGTGCTAAGCCCATTGTATTATTTTATAAACATAACCCACCTCTGAAAGACAAATGAGGTTTTAGTAGATGTTAAATCTGAAAGTTTTATTAATGTAAGACAGTTGTGCAAACGGGGACCTTGTACAATAAAGAATGTTGCATTTTTACTATCATTTGCTTTAACATTTTTATTTAATTTTTGTAGTTTTGAGCAACTGAAGGTCTCTGCATCCTAGGCAAACACTGGGCCATGCACCCTTGCATTAATCCTGCCAAATATTTAAGGAAAATGTAAATTTGCAGTAGCTTAGCATGCAGCAATTCAGATATATTTAGGGTTTCTGTACTTATTTTGGAAAAACAATATCATATAAAAAAGATGAGTATTTTCTATACTCCCTATTCTAGTCCTTTATACATTTTAATAATACATAATTCAGATGAGATTATAATATAGGAAATAGCACAGGAAGTTTAAGAAATAAGAACAGGCATTAATGTTCTGCCCAAAGTCAAAGGCTACCAAGAAGCTCTTACCATGAAAGGGCCTAAAGGGAGAAAGAGAGTGACTATGTAGTCACTCCCACAGAAAACAACTATAGGTCAGAGTTCCTGAAAAGAAACTCCGACAGTCAGTGGAGTCATGTCCAAATGCATTGTCCTCTAATAAGCAGGATGAAAGATAACTTTCTTTTAGCCAAGGACATGGTCGTGTACACAAAATTCTAATAAATCGATTGCAAAAAGTCTTTTAGATCCTATGCATGGTCCTATACACTTGTATTTCCAGAAACATCAGAGTCTGAGGCAAGGGGATGTAGTACGAGACCTCTCTGGACCAGCAAGATGACTCAGCAGGTAAAGGCATTTGTTGCCCAGTTTAATGACTTGAGTTCAATTCCTGGATCCCACATGGTGCAAGGAGAGAATTTAAGAATCCACGCAAGAAAAGGGAAAATGAATGTTCCTGAAAATATTTGCACATACAAATTCAATGCAAATTTATTCAAAACAAGAAGTGATGGAAAGAACTCCAATTTCCATTAATTAGTAAATGTATAAATAAAACATGACATACACATATAATGGAATATTTCCAGGCAAGAAAGTAATGGAGACAACATTCAAGATATACTAAGCAAAGCAATCCAGTAAGAGAGAACTATGTACTGCATGATTTTATTTAGAGACAGATCTGTAGTTTATAAATGTAAACTTGTGGTTCCTAGAACTTATGGAATTAGATCATCTGGAAAAGGAATTAAAGGTCAATTTAGGGGAATTGAAAATATTCTAAAATTAACTGTAATGAGACTAACTCTTTGTGTATAAATAAATATTGGTGAATTGTATAATTACACAAAATCAAAGATAGAGAATTTATCCTTCAAGAAAGTTGCACTTGAAAAGTTTTAGATAGCTGTACAGTAATAAAGCAAGCTTATATTAGAGCACATCTCTTTAAAAAATTTATTGAACTTTTGTACATTTCATACAATAGTTCTTAGTCAAATTCAGACCCCCCTCCCCCAGCCATGCTTTGCCTACCCCCACAGCGGACATCATGTATTGCACCATATGTGTTAAGACCTATTCAGTAAAGCATTTGTACCCAGATGTCGCTCAGTGCAAATTCAAGTCTAGTCAGCCCATCTAGAGATCACTGGTAAGGCCTACTTTCCCTCACCTAGTAATAATCAGTCTCTAGTAGCTCTGAGATTAGGGCCAACCAGTCACCCATTTCCCTTACTCCAGTCTGAGCAGTTGTCTGATTGAGTTGGCATGGGTCCTGTGCTTGATGCCACCATTATCACAAGTTCACATGTGCAAGCTTCCAGTGGCCCTGGCTCTTAAAATCTCTGCCCCATCTTCTACAATGGTCCCTGAGCCATGGATGTAAGAGGTTTGAAATAGGAGTCCTATACAGGGACACACCCTCTGCAGTCTCTTAGTCTTTAAAAGTTGGCCAGTGTGCTGATTACTCCCAAGATAAAAGTGCCACTACTGCACCAATGTTGGTTGCTGTGCTGGTCATTGATGTGGTTTTCAGGCTTTGAAGCTACACTCACAGACTCATGTAGAGAACACACACTCTGCGTTCTCTTAGACTTTAAAATGTGGCCTTTGTGTGTGCATCACACTCTGTTGTATAAAGGAAGCATCACTGGTGAGAGTTGAGGAATGCAATAGTTTTCTCTCTACACCCATTCCACTATGTTCCATAAGTCTTAGGTATAGAGGTTCCACTGTAGATATGTCACCTAGGACTGAGTATCTCTCAGACATATATTCTCTGTGTCTGACCAGGTGTGGAACTCTTCAGTAGCCTCCATCAGTTGCAGAAAGAAGCTCCTTTGATGAGTGGTATTTGGTCAGAGTGGTTCAAGAGACTCCCAAAATAACACAGGCTTATTGCCAGGGCTCTTGGTTATCTCCCAGAACTGGAAGATAAGACCTTACTGCAGAAGACAGGACATACTTCAGACATAGGTCTTGGAGCAATGAAGCAGGAGCTGACCTGGAAGACTTCTACCTGAAGTTTGGCTCTCATAGTTCTGTAGGATACTGTGCAAGCTGTTAAGGGAGAAAAGTCAATAAATGGTCCAACCCAGTTCTAAAGCTTAATATCCATAACAACCACCACAACAAACTATCTCTGTTCATGAGTAAGGGCACTGTTATCTGGGGGTAATCAACAGCTATCTAATTGGGCTTAAAGCCCTCTCAATGGGAGTGAACTCATTGGTGGCACTGTAAACACAGCCAAATACACATGCCTGGAGAGGTCATAGATCCTAGAGAAAACTTTATCTCTTCATATCGCTAGACAATGACATTTCTTACCATATGCTGAATCTCGAGCCTTATATTTACAGACAAGTACATCACATACCACTCAAAAAAGTGCTCATCTCTTTAACAGATTTACAACTTAGCATGATGGTAATTCCCCTCTCTAACCAAATCCTACCCAGTGACAACCCCCTTGATTCCAGCATCAAGACCCATCTTAATTTCAGTGATATTCAAATTTCATTGATGTGCTCATTGAAGAGCTTTGTGGTGATTTAAATGAGAGATGTCTTCCATAGGCTCATGTATTTGAACACTTGCTTGCCAGTCAGTGGCATTGTTTGGGGAAGTCATGAAACCTTTAGGAGGTGCGGCTTTGCTGAAGGAAGCATTTCACTGCTTCCTGTGTGTGGATAAAAACATGATCAGCAAGCTCCTGCTCTAGCTGCCTGTTGTCTTCTTTCCTCCGTCATTATGAACCTCTCTCTGGAATTGTAAGCCAAAATAAGCCCTTTCTTCTGTAAGTTTCTTTGGGTGATAGTATTTCATCATAGTAAAAGAGAAGTAGGTAATACAAGATTTAATCAACAAATTCAGTTTGAAACCAGAGAGAAGTGGATTAGTCTAGAAACCTACTGCAAAATGACACATATACTATCTCTACATAAATCTGTGAGTATAGCTTCAAAGCCAGAAAACCATATCAATGACCAGCACAGCAACCAACATATGTGCAGTAGTGGCACTTTCATCTTGTGGGTAATCAACAGCTGCCTAATTGGACTTAAATCCCACTCAATGGGAAGAAACTCAGTCTGGTACTGTAAACCTAGCCAAATACATATAGCTGGAGAGGTCCTACATCTTCAAGAAAACCCCAAGGCTCTTATATTACTAGACAAAAGTAATTTCTTACTATATGCAAAATATGGATCTTTATATATACAGACAAGTATCCCAGTCACCATGCATCAAAGAAGCTTCTTTTTCAACAGACAGAGATTATTAGAGTTCCACAACTGGCCACACACAGAGATTCTCTTTGAGTTGCCTGAGCCTAAGTAGCACATCCAGGATGCAACTTCTACACCTAAGACTCACAGAACATAGAACAAGGGATGAAGAGAAAACTATGCATCTTTCAATTCTCATCAATGAAGTTCCCTTATGCAACGGAGTGTCAGGAGCACAAAAGCCCACAAATGGCCAAAACACAGAGAATAAGAGTCTCAGAGTGTGGGTCCTTGGACATAATTCCTATATTGGGGTCCACCCACCCAGGGCTCAGGGGCCATTGTGGAAGAGGGGGCAGAAAGATTGTAAGAGCCAGGAAGGAAGTGCATGACCAGACAGAAATAGCCCTACAGGCACCTGGGACTCTTCTTATACAAACCATAGAAAAAGTGTCAGCATGCACAACACCCATGCAAACATGGCAAACAAAAACCCAGCACATAACTGTGGAAATGAACAGCAAGCCCCAACTGAAGTCAAAGAATTATTGGCAGCTGAATACTGCTGGGTGAGGAAAACTAATCGTCTTTAAGGGAGAGACTCTAGATAGACTGACTAAACCCCGGTGGTTGACAGACTTGCGCTGAGGGATATCTCAGGACATTAACTTTATATAATAGGACTTAATACAAATGACAGAATTTATGAACCCCCATGGGGGTCTATGAAGGGTGCCAAAGGGAAAGGGGAAAGGGGATATGAAGATGATTTTACATATGACATACACAAAAATTCAATACAAATTTTGTTTAAAAAATTCAGATTGTCAGATATGGTGGTACACGCATTTAATTCTAGCATTCTGGAGGGAAGGGCAGGCAGATCTCTGTGGAATTGAAGCCAGCTTGGTCTACATAGAGATTTCAAGGCCAGTCAGGGCTATAGGAAGATCCTGTATCAAAAGGGAAGGTAAAATTTGATGTATGCACTAACCTGTATGCCATAACCCTCAACCTGTGCTGAGGGATTATCACACAACACTCAGATGTCTGATAGGGTTTCCAAATCCAGTTGGCTCCATCTCAGCTCACTATTATTCTAAAGTGGATGACAGGAGTTATATATCTGCTAAAATGATTCTTTACACAATTTCTTCTTTAAAATGCTTCAGGAACATGAAAGAATAGGCATATGGAAGCCTGAACATGGCTAGTGGATGATTTAACCTGTCTGAAAAAGTCAGCTCTCTTCCTGTAGACACATGATGCTGTGTTAACGATGACAACACTTACAATTATTTTCAGTACTAGTTAGGTTGCTTAGCCATGTCACTGAATTAGACTCACAGAGATATTACTGATACTTAAAAAGGCAATGCATATCTCTGACCACTCCTCAAAGAAGCTTCTTTTTGCAACAGATGGAAACGATTACAGAGTTACACAGCTGATCAAATGCAGAGACCTGCCTATGGGATACCTAGCCCTAAGTGACACATCTACAATGGAACCTCTAGACCTAAGGCTCACAGAAGATACTGGAGTACAGAGTAGAGAGAACACTAATGCACCTCATACCTCTCACCAGTGAAGTTCCCTCATACAACAGAAGGTGATTAACATAGAAAGGCACAACTGGCCAAAATGTAGAGAATTAGAGACTTCAGAGTACATGTCTCTGATAAGACTTCTATATTTAATCCTTGCCAACCTGGACTTAGGGCTATTGCAGAAAAGAGGATGGAAAGACTATAAGAATTCTGATTGGTGGATGATCATTCTGCACATGTGTAAGAATCTGTATAGATTGGAATCCATATAGACCAGAATAACTTCTGTACTAAAGAAAAAACATAGCATTAATGTGCTATTCATCTTAATGAGTATTGTGAAATCATCTCTTCTCACAAATTCTGGAACCATTTACAATTTTAGGATAACTTCAAAAACTGCATTTTTTTTTCACATCTTGTGCAATATCATCTTTAGACTTGCCAGTGCAGTCATGGTGAAATATGAACAAATATATTAGCAATGCAGCATTTTTATAATTAGGTATAAAGCTAAATGTTTTATAAATTTATTGATCATTCATACTTATTTGATCATACATTTTGCCACTTTCTGTTTTGACTGTTTTTATACATTACTTGTCTTGATGTTTTTCTTCTGTGTTTTGTAAACATTCATATGCTGTGTATATTTCTGAAATACACTAAGACCTCATCATTTTACTCATAAATATGATTTCAGAAATATTTTTATATTATTACTGTATCATCTAATGGAGTTCTGGATTTCATCTCTTAATAAACTGTTAACTTATGAACTTTGTGTGTTTAAATTATGTCTAATCATTTTGCATATTTCTTTTGTTTTATTTGAATATCTGTCATTCTCTTTATTAACAGGAATTTTATTACGGTTTCTTACATTTCTAGTACTAACAGTTCTCAAATGTTGATGGACATCAAATTTACCACAGTGCCTGCTAAGGTTTGGAAAATACTTATACATATATACATATATGGGATTTATTAGATTGACTTAGGCAATATGGTCTTGTTACTGTCTAGAAGTCTTGATTGGTCTTGTTTTCTCTTAAAGAATTAAAAGGCAGGAAATATTTCAGACACAGACAAAAGCAAAGATAATGATCTTTATTAAAAGTAAAGAATCTCTCTCTTTCTCTCTCTCTCTCTCTCTCTCTCTCTCTCTCTCTCTCTCTCTCTCTCTCTCTCTCCCTCCCCTCCACCCCCCGCCCCGATTCTCCAGAGGAGTAAATAAGATTCTGAAAGAAACAACAACAACAAAAAATTTCCAAAGTCTCCAGGAGAGCTTGGAGTATTTTAAGTGATTTTGGTGGTGTGGGGTAGGTCTCTCTCCCCCTTGAGTTGGTCAGCTTAAACAGGATGTGCTGATAGAGCACATTCCAACCTTAGATAGATATGTCCAGGGATATGTGACTCTAAGCATTTCAGTTAAGGGGGACTTTTTGGAGTTAGACATCAAGCCTTCCAGTTGAAGTTAAGAAGAAAGTCTGCCGAAGTTTGCTGTAATCCTATCCTTTATCTTTTTCCTGTTATGGTGTTTATCTACCTCCATTCTCATCTTTCAGTCAAGGTGGTCCAACAATGGCTGTCTCACACTGGGGAAGCTGAGAATCTGGTGACTGCTCAGCTCATGAGCCTGAATGTTTCAGCAGCAGTCTAGGGCTGAATGCCTGGAGGTTTCCTGGAAAGCTATTGGTCTTCAGTCTACGTGGGAAGCCTGAAGAAGCTGGTTCCAATAGCAATGAAAGAGTGCTGCAGGAATAGGACTCATGAACATTTCAGGAGTGAAGGCAAGCAGGCCAAAGCAGTTTCCTTCTATCTCCTTTTATCTGGGCTGCCAATGGAAAGTGCTGCCCACATTTAGGGTCAGAATTCTGCTTCAAATAATCTGATCACGAATGTCTATCACAGAAGTACCCAATGGTTTATGTCTTAGTCAATTCCAAGATTCAGTTTTACTTAGTAATAATGATAAGGCTCACTATGTTACCATCCTGAAATATAAACAAATGTACCAGTAAAGATAAGTTCCATACCTACAAGGATTATCTTTTAAGCTAGATACCTGTTCCCTTTACTTGGACAATTCTGACAGTGTGGATGCATGGATTTACTCACAGAGCACTGTCTCTGGACAGATCCCAGTGAGTGTTAGAAGTCTTGAGTTCTCAAATTTCTTTAAAGAAATAAGTGATGGAAGATTTGAAGTGTATTAAAAAGCATGCCAAATATCTGAAGGTTATTGAAATTCAGAAACTCATGCATTGCCATATAAGAATTCCTGTATTTTACAATAGGGATTCAATACAGCAGGGTAACAAGCTCCACTATTTTCCCATGGTCCAAGATTGCTGAACTGACTCAGATGACTTCCCTGTGCTTCAAGGTCATTACAGCATGGCTGAGTGGTATATCAAGGAGAGCTACTTTTATGCTCACCTTAGTTCATATTTCTACCTTTCTTCATCTTTTTCTCTTTTTCTTCCACTAATACCTATTAAAATTATTCCTAACTCAGATACACTGATCAAGAAAATACCACACAAGAGTGCCTAGCAGCATGGGTTTTAGTTGATTCCAGATTCAGTCAAGTTGCCAACCAAGATTAGCCATCACACACAGAATCTACCAACATAACTGCCATTCTCCCTGAGAAAGAGGTAAGTCTTTGTCACTGAATCTAATTGAATTTTACTTAGGAGTAGAGATGCAAAGCCATTCCTAATAGCTCTGATTTGACTATGTCTAATTATTTTAAATAGATTTGGAAATTTTTTACCTCATTTAAAAAATGTAATATGCAGTCTTTTCTATGCTTCTCCAATACAGTGTGATCTTCCAGAATAAATGAGATTTTTCTTAAATGCAATTTCATTTCTTGGAGTGCATAGGAAAATATGTAGCTATAGTTGAAGATGAACAAATATTTCATGCTGTCACCATTGCTGTGAGTTTGTATGAGTAACTAACCAGTCAAAGACATTAATTTTTTTTAAAGTTTCAAATAAGGGATGAGTGTTTGGAAGGTGGAAAGAAGGCTAAATGTCAGAGAATAGAGAAAAATTAATGACCTATAGGAATAGAGAAAAATCTCCTTGAAAATGGTGGCATACAAATAGGATAAATTCTAAGTACTGACTTAAAAATCTGAAATGTAGAAAAAGTACTAATAAAAGTATTAAATGTGATGATGGAGTTACAGATGGCTATTAGTGACTATGTGGGTCCTGGGGATCAAACCAGATTCTCTGATACAGCAGTCATTGCTGTTAACCACTGACCCATCTCCCCAGTCACTTTTTAAGTTTATACCTGCATAAAATTTATCAGTAATGACAAAGCCACAGATTCAATATTAGCCTTGAAATCTCTTCAGCCAAGTCAATCATTCCATTCCATTTTCATTTATCTTCTTTTTTTTTTTGACTGCTACATATTTTTATGTTATCTCTTAATTACCAAAATAGTTGTGGCATGATAGATACAACTATGCAGTTCACTACATAAAAGAGATGAAGTTTGTTTATTTTTAAAAAACAAATCAACTTGTTTTCGTTTTTGTTTTGTTTTTGTCTGTGTCCTGATTCTCCATCGGCATTTGGGTAACCTCTTCAGAGGATGGTGTGATAACAATAGGATGTAGGAATTGGCTAGGCAGCTAGGGTAAAAAGACCCCAAAGAAAAGTAGCCTCAGGCAAATTCTTAGACCTCAGGCAGAAGACACCAGATTCTTTACTAAAATATGTTGTTTAAGACCTTGTTTCTCTCTCTCCCTTTGGAAGTACATTCTTCTCAGCACTATTTTCTTTCAGGCTCCTGAGAGAATGGCCCTTTAGGCTCTATTTAAGCTTTGCTTATAACATTACTCCAAAAAACTTGTTTCATCAGAGCAACAGTCCACTCTCTAGTACAAACTTCTGTATTAGTTAATTTTCTGTTGCTGTGATAAAACACCATCCAAGGCAACTTATGTAAGAAAAAATCATTGTGCTGTTTCACTACATTTTCCCTTCCCCCTTCTTGAGAGAACTGTGCCCTTGCCCTCTGAGGCCCCAGAGATAACAAACTAACAGAATGTCTTTTATTTGAGTTTTAGCATGGCTTATATGACATCCGGGAAAGGGTGACTTACAAAGCATAAGCTCCCATAGCCTATCTTCTACATTTTGACTAAGCTTTGAGATCCACACCACCATAGTCACTTTGTAAGGCCATTCCCTGCCCAAAGTTCACCACCTGTCCATGCATTGTCTCACCACATGGGGTCTGTGCAGGATCCATGGGCTCCTCGTGGGTCCACCATGCCACATGGGATCCAAACATGCTGTCTTGCGTTTCTTGCCTGCCATTCACTACTCATAAAATGGTGCTGACTCCTCCTCTTTTTTCCCAGTGTGCTCTTGTGGGGACCTAAAAGCCTCACCTTGCATAGGTCCAAAAGGAAGTTGCTGGGGGGCGCAGCCTGGCTTGCTTTAAAAGTCTGAAGAATACTTCTGCACTTCTGAGGAGTGCATGATCAGCACGTGACCATCCTTAAGATATACCCTGGGGGGGAGGAGTGGGGAGTTCCAGGTGCCTTTATAAGCTTTATAACACCTGCAATAAATGAGTCCCTGCCTGACTAGACTCCCCTTTGAGTCTGAGTGTCCCCGGGTAATGGGGGCGGTGTGGGCTGGCGAACGGCGTGCTTACTCATCCCCAATCATCACTCCACGGGAGGTCACTGGTTCGAACTCCCGGGAACTGGCACCCAGCGTGGCACTCGAAAGAAGGTGAAAAGAAGAAAAGAAATAAGAAAAAAAGAAGGGAAACAGATTGGGGCCAATCAGAGGAAGTTCAGGGTAAGCAAGACCCTAAAAATGTGAGTAATGCAAATTTTAAGTTTGAAGACCCAGCGCTTAAAGCACTGAGAGATATGCTTAAAATCAGGGGATTGGATTTGTCAGATCTAGTAGCTCAAAAGGTTTGGGCAGAGGTGATTCATTTGGCTCCCTGGCTACTTGGGGATAATATTTTTACTGGGGATACATGGGAACATGTGGAACATCTAGCTCAACAAAGGGAGGTTCAATTGGGGGTTGATCCACCACTGAAGTTCTACCCTATTATTTTGGCCTTAAAGGCATGCTTTTGGCCCTAGAGCCTTAAGCCCTTGGCACCACCTCCTGACGAGCCTTCAGAGACCCCGGCATGAGAATCATGGGAAGAGTTTGAGGAAGAATGCAGAAATGCAACAGACATGAACCCAAAAGTGGCCAAAGTAACAAGTGGCACCTTGGGTGTGCCCTGACCAGCTTCAGAGTCTCCTGGGCAGAAGGGCAGGGCAGAGCGGAGCACATGAGGTCGGTGGTGAAAGCCCCCACCAACAGTTGGGTATGGCCTTATTCACTATTAATGTTCTTAATTTTCAAAAAAATCAGGTGGAATCCCAGTTTCAGAAGCATTGGGGATGACAGGAGCAGAAACCTGAGGTACGGGTAAGATGGAAGGACCCCATTACAGGGCAATGGAGAGGCCCAGATCCATTGCTAACCATAGGTCAAGGCTTTGGGTGTGTCTACCCTACAGGAGATCAAACCCCGTATGGGTGCCTGTGAAAAACCTTAAGTGGGTAGGCCAGGATCCGACTGACTAGCATGACAGTCCATGGACAATAGTTCATGAGACAAAATTCCTCTCTTACTTGTATCCATCTGAGGTAAAGGACTCAGTTCCTTGGCTTCATTGCCAGTCAGCCTCTTTGACAACTGGCTGATTGGCTAAAAGGTATATGGTCTCAACCTGTCCTACGCCATGACTTGCTTTGTTTCTCTTGATAATGCTTATCTTTAAGTGTCTTTACCAGATAATTCAGTGACAGAGGACCCTTGGAACTGCCATGGCCCACCTCCTCATGATTACGGACTCCCCCAGGAACCCCTTCAGTTGCCCACGCTTGGCTGAGTTAGGCAAAGACTAAGATTGTCACAGGCTGGCATTACCCACGCAGCTGCCCTTAATCAGGACACATTTTTAGCCAAAGATGGGTAAGATGTCCCATGACAAATACTCCTAAGACAGGACATGCACATGGCCAGGTGCATGATCCAGTGACAGGCAAGGCTTGATCAGAGGTGACACAACCTAAGACAGGCAAAAATGCATAAGATTAGAGGAAGGAGATAGCCATCTCTCCTCAGGGAGCCACCTATGAGGTGGGTAACCTGTGAAATAGTCAGTCTGGCCTTAAAATAAAAATAAAAAGGGGGATATGTGGGGACCTAAAAGCCCCACCTTGCATAGGTCCAAAAGGAAGTTACTGGGGGTGCAGCCTGGCTTGCTTTGAAAGTCTGAAGATTACTTCCACACTGCTGAAGAGTGCATGATCAGCACCTGACCATCCTTAAGATACACCCTCGGGGGGGGGGAGTTCCAGGTGCCTTTATAAGCTTTGTAACACCTGCAATAAATGAGTCCCTGCCTGACTAGACTCCCCATTGCGTCTGAGTGTCCCTGGGTAGTGGGGGCGGTGTGGCCTAGCAAACAGCGTGCTTACTCATCCCCAGTCATCACTCTGCGGGGGTCACTGGTTCAAACCCCAGCATGCTCTGGTTCTCTTTGGGTCTCTAGACCCATCCCCTCTTTTCCTTGGAAGACACATTTAACCAGCACTTCACCCCTTTCTCTGGCTTTTACAATCTTTCTGCCAATCTTCTTCAAGGGTCCTTGAGCCTTGTTTTTCCTTTCATTGTGATGAGATATTGAACTCCTGGGCCTCCCCATCATTTATCTTCAAGATGTGGCCACTGATCCATCTCAGTGGTGTCTCCCCAGCTATAAAGACAAGCGGAAGGAAGCAGACACATATAAGCAAACATGGGTGCAAATGCAGATATCTAGAAGATATCCCAGTAGGTTTACCATATTAATCAAAAAGTATAGTTGCACAGCTTCCCTGTGGGGGCCTATAGCCTTCCCTGACACAGGGGGTTTGCCTGGTCTACAGCACCAGATATGTGTTCCACCCCTAGGAGCAGGCCCTATCCAATAAGAAATTTGTCAGTTGTATGTATGTTAGTCGAGCCATTATTGCACTAGCAGGTGTTGCTTGACATGTCAATAGTGTGCAGCACATGGGGTCCACTGTTGAGCAAAATCATAGGGGATCCTTTTTCCCTAACCACCTGCATAGTGCATTCTGGTACTATGAAACCCATCCATCCAGTGGCATAGAGTTTTCAGCTTAGTCTTGGCTTTGTCTCTTCTTCTCCCATGCTCATACCATGCAGTGTCTTCAGCAATATGGCCTTACCAACCTTTCTAGTGTACAACTGACATTAGTGGCAATAGCCTTGATTATTTTCAGGACCTCTAGGATCTCTCTGACCAACAGCTCATAAGGGGGTACTGTAGCTTTTTTCTTAACAGTTTTACTTTTGGGATCCTTTGTTTTATTTTTATTATCATCTTTTTTGGGGGGGGGTCTTTTTGAGACAGGGTCTTCCTGTAGCCCCAGCTGTCCTGGAACTCACTATGTAGAACAGGCTGGCCTTGAACTCACAGGGATCTGCCTGCCTCTGCCTCCCAAGTGCTGGGATTAAAGGCATGCACCACCAGGCCCAGTGTTTGTCTTCCAATTGGCTAGTTCCTCCAAGGGGCAGGGCCTTCCACAGAAGGTGGACTACTGAGGGGCTGCTGGGAGTCATCTGAAAATGGAAGCCTTGAGCCATAGGGAAGCACATGGCGTGGAGGATGCACAGCTGTGTGCAGCAGCTGAAGGACAGAATGTCCTGACACTTATGAACCTGGAGTGAGATCGCTGGCCCCTGAGGCGTGAGCAAATGCTACTGGTGACTAAGGGCATGGCACGGCCTGATACGGCCAGCTCTGAGCCTGGCACAGGGCTAGGCACTGGGTACTCATTCCTTTGTAAGTTAATAAATGCACATAAAGATATGTTATATGGTTTGCTTGATACCACAAGAGACCCAAAGGGAACTCGAGGGACAGAATTGGCATAGCCTGGCAGGATATGATGAAACTGAGAATGAGTTCTGGAAGAGCACTGATGGCGGTTTTGATGTGGTTTTTACAGTAGGTTACTAAAAAGAGGCCAGCCACACAGAAGCATGGGCCACAGCTATGGTGTAAATGTCAAATATGTTGCAGGTGTGTGAAGATTTGTTAAGCATTACCAAATGGCTAGAAAATATTTTACATGCTCTGGACCCAAACTGAGTACCCAGAGAGAGAGCGTGGCCACTTTGCATGATAAAGGATGTTCCCCAGGCAGGGAAAGCTGAAAAGGCTGAACTGCCAGACCCAGTTGCAGAGCTGAAGAAAAATGGTGGGACACTTTGACTTGTGAAGGGTTCAATGACTCAGAGGAAAAGAGAGATAATAGTAAAAAGGAAAAAAAAAAAGCTAACTGTGCTGTAGCTAGGAAATATTCCATGCTAGAACAGTTAAAACTAGGAAAAAACTTACAAGCAAGCAAGCAGAAAGCCCCTGGCCATGTGGATTGTAAGAGTATGGGACATGGGAGCAGATGACATCAGTCTAAGTCCTTCAGAAGCTTCACAGCTGAGTTATATAACCACCCATCCATCCTTGCGATATAGGCTGTTCAACCTAGGCCAATGCAGGGGGGAGCAGTCCTTAATGGGGTGGCTGATTGAAGGTATTAAAGATACATGGTTGTCACCAAGGGAGACTAACATGATTAGCAGGGGCTAGAGGACTATAAAGGAGGGGCAGGCATTACTGAGAGAACCAGGTATGAGAAAAGCAACATATGATGTCCAGTTCACTGGACCAGATAAGACTATGTTCACCAGAGATATGAAAAAACAGCTTAATTCAACTGGGACCTTGAGAATGGTATGGGGATTTAATGGTTTTTCTAAGCCCTATGATTAGACAGAATCTGTGTAAAGTGAGAAAGGCTTTGGCAAATCTCATTGATTCTGACCAGCATGTGAAACATGTCTGTAAAATATCAGAACACCCTATAAGAGATATAAAAAAGATAAGACAGAAGAAATGGTCCACTTGGGTTACTCGAAGACAAATGTGGCAAGACTTATGTAAAGCCAAATCCCGAGAGGAAAAATTGATAGAAATCCAAATTCGGTATTAAGGCATTTTACAGCTATGGTGTCTTTAGGCCATGGCCACTGATCTATCTCAGTGGAAGGTTTTAAAACCTGAAGAACAGTTTACAAAGGACATTCAAAGGATAACAACTGTATAAGGGGTGGTTAAGAATCCCCAAGGATTAAATAAGATGCGTTTCTCTTCTGGTAAAGGCTATACTAGGGGTGGAAACAGGTTTTCCCACCAAGTTCTCCCCCAGCAACCTGGTGTGGTCAATGGGAAGATGACAGATATAGCTACAGTCAGGAGGCAGACCCAGAGCTTGCCTGACTCAGGGAACCAAAAACTACAGTGGGGACAGGAGAAACCCCCTGCCTCCTTAGCCCAGTGCAGGGTCAGTAAACTGGAGCCAGCACCTGTAAGTGTATCAAGAATAAAAGAATCCAAAGGTATAACTAAAAATGGTAAAGAGCTAACCAAATTAATGCCTCAAACCTATGCTATTGTACCTAACCGGGATCTATGGAGAAAACAGTTAATATGAATGGACAAAACATTTCCATGATGTGTGAGACCTTGTCTATGATTGATTTAATATATAATGTTAACATTCCTTTGAGTGTTTTACAGATGTGAAACCCATTTGAAAGATACCTGAAGAAGCAAAGGCCAGCTATGGCTGTAAGCTTCTTGGGAGTTTTATGTTTGGGTAAAATAAAGACAGAGACTCCCAAACTATACAACTGTTAAGAAAATCTACAGTACCAGGGGTGGGTTGCCCCCCTATGAGCTGTTGGTCAGAGAGAAATCCTAGTAGTCCTACAATTCACCAAAGCTATTTCTGTTAATGTCAGTTGTACACTAGAAAGGTCAGTAGGGCCATGTTGCTGAAGACACTGCATATTGTGAACGCAGTAGAAGAAGAAGAGATGGAACTGAGACTAAGCCAAAAAAACACCATGCGACTGGAAGGGTGTCATTCATATTGCCAGAAGGTGCTATGCAGATGTTTGGGGAAAAAGAATCCCCTATGATTCTACTCAACAATGGACCACCACATGCTGCACACTACAGACATGCCAAGCAATACCTGCAGGGGCAATAATGGCTCGACCAACATACGTACAACTGACAAATTTCTAATTGGATAAGGCCCCCACTCCTAGGGATGGAACACACATCTGGTGCTGTAGACCAGGCCAACACCTTGTGTCAAGAAAGGCTACAGCCCCTAGTGGAGAAGCTATCACAAGTATACTGTTTAATGACTATAGTTCACCTACTGGGATGTCTTCTAGGCATTTGTATTTACGTTCATGTTTGTTTAAATGTGTCTACTTCCTCCATTTGTCTTTATAGTAGAAGGAACATCACTGAGATATATCAGTGGCCACAGCCTAAAGACAACTAAAGGGGAGGCCCAAGACACCACTATCTCACCATGAGACAAGAGAAATTGCCCTACACTTGTCTCCCCCCCCCCAATGCTCAGGGACCTTAGCGGAAGTTGGAGGGGAAGATTGTAAGTGGGGAAGAAAGGGGTCGAGTGACTCCCAATTGGCTAGTTCTTCCAAGGGGAATGGCCTGCTGAGGAAGGTGGATTACTGAGGGGCTGCTGGGAGCCATCTGAAAATGGAAGTTACGAGTCATGGGGAAGTGCGTGGTATGGGGAACGCACAGCCACATGCAGCAGCTCGAGGCCAGAATGGCCTGACGTTAATGGCCCAGGAGTGAGATCACTGGCCCCTGAGGCATGAACAAATGCAAGCAGTGACTGTGGGCATGGCATGGTCGGATATGGTGGGCTCTGACCCAAGGCGTGAGGCGCGGAGCTAGGTACTAGATACTCATCCCTTCGTAAATTAATAAATGCACATAAAGATATGTTATATGGTTTGCTTGATAGCACAAGAGACCCAGAGGGAACTCAAGCGAGTGTTGTAGGCTTTCCCCAACTATTTTGGTGGGTATTACTTGTGTCTTGTGCAACCATTAAGCTCCCAAGCATCTTACAGCTATAGCTGGGCTTTGTTTCCTCAGGTGTATTTGATATCTTTCAAATGGGTTTCACATCTGTAAAACACTCAAAGGTTAGCATAATATGTGAAATCAATCATAGACAAGGTCTAACACAATGTGGACAGGTTTAATCTATTTGTATTAATTGCTTTCTCCATAGATCTCTGTTAGGTATTACAGTATGAGAAAGAGGCATTACTTTGGTTAGTTATTTACTATCTTTGGTTATCCCTTTGGAGTCATTCTACATTCTGGGGAATCTTACATGGAGTCTCTTTGTATCTTCTTATCCTTGATACATTTACAGGTGCTGGTTCAAGTTGCCTGACCCTGCACCAGGCTAAGGAGGCAGATGGTCTCTCTTGTCCTTGCTGCACCTTAGTTCCCTGAGTCAGGCAGTCCCTGGGTCTGCCTCCTTGCTCTAACCATAGCTGCGCCCACCTCTGCCCTTCTGGATTTGGGAATCTGAACCTGGCTCTCTTTCAATCGGCTCACCCAAATGCTGCTGGAACTGCTATGCTTTCCCAGGCCCATATCCCCATGTTTTTCCCGGACTTTTGTGGTTCGTCTAACCAGCCACACTACACCAAGTGTTTCACTACATTTCACCTCCCCATTCTTAAGAGACTTGCACCTGCACTCTCTGAGACCCCAGCCCTAACAAACCCACAGAATATCTTTTAATTGGGTTTTAGTATGATTTATATGACATCCAGGAAAGGGTGACTTACAAAGGATAAGCTCCCATAGTCCATCTTCTACATTTTGACTAAGCTTTGAGAGCTGCAGTACCACAGCCACTCTTTGAGACCATTCCCTGACCGAAATTCACCAGCTGTCTGCACACCATCTTACCCCACAGGGTCCTTGCAGAGTCCATGGCACCCCTGGGGTCCACACAGGCTGCCTTTCCCCATTCATTTCTCCCCAAATGGCACTGACTCCACCTCCTTTTCCCAGTGATCTCCACTTCTCTCTGGGTCTCTAGACTCACCCCCTCTTTTCCTAGGAAGACGCATATAACCAACATGGGCTTACAGTTATACAGGGAAAAGAGTGCATCATGGCAAAGGAGGAATGGCAAGAGGTATCCAAAGCAGAAAACTGAGCACGTTCTTCTTCAAGTACACATAGGAAGCAGAGGGACCAAGCTGAAAATGGGAGGAGGCCATGAATTCTCAAAGTCCACCACCAGTGACATACTTCCTCCAGTAAGGTCACACCTCCTAAAGGTTCCATAACCTTCCCCAAACAGAGCCACCACATGGGGAATATATGGCAAGTGCTCAAATACTTATGTCTATGGGTAATATTTCTCATTCAAACCACCACATCTAGCATGTATGTTCCTGTGTGTTTGTGTATGGGTGTATGAATGTGTTTATGAGAGTGCACACACATATGTGAATGTGTCTGTGAAGACCAGAATGAGCATGTTCTCCACATTATTCCTTAAGGCAAGGTCTCTTGCTGAACCTGGAGCTTAAAGTGTCAGAAAACTAGCTGCTAGCAGGCCCCAGGGATCTTCTTGTCTGTGTTGCCAAGTGCTGGAATTAAAGGTGTCTGCCACCATACCTGTCTTTTTACATGATTCTTAGGTACAAACTCATGTTCCCCAGTGCTTGCATAGCAAGTGCTTTACTAGATAAGCCATCCCCTAGTCTTCAGATGATGTTTTTAATATTTTATTTATTATTATTTTTTCTTAGGAGTTGATTTATCTCAGGAATTTAGTTACACAGACAGAAACAGACTTTTTTCCTCTTTTTTTTTTTTTTTTTTGGTTTTGGTTTTTGGGTGTTTATTTTGGTTTTGGTTTTGTTTTTCGTTGGTTTTTTTTTTCTTTGATTTACTTATTTTATGGAGCTTTTGGCTACTCTAAAATTCCCCCTCTGAAGATGTAACCCTAAAATCTTTTAAGGATTAGATACAAGCTCCCAAATACTTTCAACATTTTTGGCCTTTGGAACAGAGTATGGTGCTAAGAAGCCTTTGAGAGGGAACTGACACTGATTCTAACCACTCCAACAGCTATCAAAATACCAGATAGCAAATCCTGAATCCATCACTCTAAAGTCCAGCCTTGGAAGACAAAAGAAAAATGAGGAGGAACCCAATAGAGGGATGCCTTGGAAGCCTTGTCAAGATATTCCAATGAGCTAATATGAAAATATGAAAATTGCCCTGTTCTGACTTTCTAGATCTCTGGGTAGAACTTGTAATGCAAATTACTCTTGCCTTTACTTCTCCTTCACATTTCCTATTCATGATTCAAGGACATTCTTTGCCCTTTAGAGATAAGAGTTATGCAATTTGAGAGTCTTTTAGATAGACCCACTGAAGGGGTACTTCAATTGCCTCACTCTGTGTCTCTGTCCAGCATGGAAGAAGCCAGAGCAGTCTGTGTCCCTATTCCCTATTGGCAATTTGGGTATTCTCTTCAGAGGATGGTTTGATAAGAATGGGAGGTAGGAATTGGCGCGGTTAGGGTAAAAAAGACCCCTAAGAAAGGTAGCCAGTTTCTTGCCTAAAAGTCAAAATGTCCTTGGACCTGTATTTATTATTTTTATTTTGTGTGTATGAGTGCATTGTCTGCATGTGTGTGAGTGCACCCATGTTGTGCAATACCACGGAGGTTGGAAAAGGGCTTTGGATTCCCTTAGAACTGGAGTTAAGGACGGTTCATAGCTACCTTGTAGGTGCTGGGAATCGAACCCAGGTCCTCTGCAAGAGCAATCAGTGCTCTTAACCACTGAGCCATCTCTCCAGCCCCGAGATGGTGTTTTTAGATGCCAGCATTAATTAATATGCTGTACCAAAGGCAAATACCCCAGCATTCTTTTTCAATATGAAGTAAATTTTTTCTTTCAAATCTGGTGTTAACTATGGTGTTGGCAGTTTTTAATTTTGTCTCCTCATAAAAATATTTAAACTTTTTCTAAGCCTCCAGTTAATACCTTAAGGCTAAGACGATTTTCCTGTATTTTGAAAATATACTCATTGAGCTTTATGCAATTCATATAATAGATCTTAATCACATTTAAACCCTGCATCTATGCTCCCCATAGCCCTCCACTGGATTTAATACATTCTGTCATACATATTAAGTCCTATCCAGTCAAGCATTTGTACACAGATGTCCCTCAGTTCAAGTTCATTCACTGGAGTATATTCTGCATATCCAGAGTCACTCCCTTAAAGAAGATCTACTCTCCCTCACCCAGCAGTAATCAGTTGCCAACAGTTCCTTGGCTAGGGTTAGAGCCTGCTGCCTATTTCCAGTTCCTTGGCTAGGGTTAGAGCCTGCTGCCTATTTCCAGTTCCTTGGCTAGGGTTAGAGCCTGCTGCCTATTTCCCTAGTTCTATGCTGGGTTTTTGTCTGATTGAGTTGGCATGAGTTTTGTGCATGCTGTCAGCATTACAAGTTTATATGAATCAGTTCCCAGAGACGTGAAAAAACCTCTGTTTTCTTATATTCGTATACCAACCCTGGCCCTTATAATCTTTCTGACCCTTGTTCTGCAATGATCCCTGAGCCATGGGAAGGTGAGGTTTATAAGAGTCCTATCCAGGATATATATATACTGCAGTCTCTTATTCTCTAAAACTTGGCCAGTTGTGTCCTTCTGTGTGCATCACACTTTTTGTATGAGGAAGTTTCACTGGTAAGAGTTGTTAAAGGATGTAGTAGGACCTCATTAAACTTAAACTAAAAAGCTTCTCTATAGCAAAAGAAACAACCTCTTCCTCAAAAGTCCCTGAGACTTGGAGGGGGTGGTAGGTGTGGAATGATCTTCTTCTCATTGTGGCAAGGCACTGAACTTTCAGGTCTCTGCATCATCTCTTTTCCGTGAACTGCTGGCCCATTTCAGTAGGATTACATTTATAAGGGTTTGGTGCTAGGATCCACCAATGAGGGAGAACATACGTCTTCTGTTTTTCTGAGTCTGTGTTACTTCACTTATTATAACAGTTTCTAGAACCATCCACTTACCTGCAAATCCCATTATTTCATCTTTCTTAACTGCTGAATAGAATGCCATTGTGTAAATGTTCCACATTTTTGTTAACCGCTGGCCAGTTGAGGGGAACTTAGGTTGCTTCCATCTTTTAGCTATTGTGAAAAGAGCAGCAACAAACATAGTTTTAGAAGTGTCTCTGCAATAGGATGAGTCCTTTGGGTATATGCCAAGGAATGGTTTACCTGAGTCATATGGTAAGTCCATTTTTAGTTGTTTTTTTTCAAATATTTTATTTATTCTTTTTATTTTATGTATATGCGTGTATTGCCTGCATGTAGGTAAGTGCACCCATGTCGTGCAAAGCCCACAGAGGACAGAAGAGACTGTTGGATCCCCTAGAACTGGAGTTACAGACAGTTGTTAGCTACCATGTAGGTACTGGGATTTGAACCTGGGTCTTCTGCAAGAACAGTTAGTGTTCTTAACCACTGCAATATCTCTACAGCCCCATTTTGTTTTTTTAAGAGTTCTCCACACTGCTTTCCCTGTCTAACCTCCTTCCCCCCTCTCCAGTTTAAGTGCCCACATTTTCCCCATTTTTTCCTTGATAATACCTGTCTCCTATTATCTGCCATCTCTTGAGTTCATTCTTCCTCTTTACCCCTGTGGTTTCTTGTAAGCCCTTCCCTCATCCCTTCCTAGTTGAATATTCCCATTTTCCCCAATTTCCCCTTCATGGCATCTGTTTCCTGCTATCTGCCTCTCTGAGGCTATTTCTTCCCATTTACCTTTGCTCTTCCTTTCCAGTTTCCTGGTTCCTGCTGTAACATCAGGATACATACTGACTTATAAGGGATCGTTGCTAAGATCTGCAAATAAGGGAAAACATATGTTGCTTGCTTTTCTGAATCTGTATTACTTCACTTAATATTCTGTATTTTTTAAGGCTGCATATACAAACCATTAATTAAAATAAATTTGGTGTTATTTTTCAAAAATAACCCCAAATTTATGTTAGAATTTGGGGTTAGAATTTTCAAAAAGAAATAGAAATACCAACCTTGAACATCTTTTATAGGGCTTATGTGGACACTAAAAATCTATAAGGATATTGAATGTATTACCCAGGCTTGATTTCAACCTTGAATGACTCAAGTCATTCAATTATGAGTGTTAAATGAGTTTTGGAATTTCATACTTTTGACGAATTTGGTTTGGGCTGCGGAAGACCTGATCCAATGGCACTACAGGTTTTCCTAGTGTTTTTTCCTAGTCATGGAATTGTCATACATGGTGGGTTTATCCAGTTGGCACACTTTGGCATACCATTGGTGGTAGATTTTGCTTCAGGTCTGTGGAGCTGCTCTTGACCTCAAACGTTCTATAGTGCACCCTTTAGCTACATGAGCAAGGCAAGCAAGTCCAAAGAAGTCGGTGTCGTTATTCAAGCATTTCAGACTTTCCTTTCAAAGACAATACTTCACTAAGATACTTGAAAATAAAGTATTTGTTTAGAGAGTTTTTCCTTCAATTAGAAAACATGGCAGAGAGATCAAGTATTCCTCTGCCACCGAGCTCACGCTTCCCATTTGCTTTGGTTGATTCTCTCTCCCATTTCCTTTCATCCAATTTTCCTTGATTTGGGTGAGACGAGGAAGTGGAAGGTGTAGATTTAAACAAGACTCTAGTGATGTCCTAATACTTGAACTCCTTAGATGTCTACACTACTAACTCTGTCTTAATTAAGAGTATTGTGTTCATATGTTCATGTGAATATTTGATTCATTTTGCATGCTTGAAAGCTTAATTTTAGAATGATTCCTCTCTTGGGAGACAGTTTTTGGACTCCTGTTAGAAAAATTTGGAATTTCATTAACAATGTAGTCTTAGTCTGATAATGGTTTCAGGTGTTCCCTCCTAGCAAAGATGACTCAGGGGACATGCAATCATCTTGATGTGCTTTATGTGATTCATATGCAGTTCAATTCTGTTGGAGCTTGAGCTCTTAGCAAAATACCACTTCCTGTTTTTCAGGGGGAAATGGTATAAAAAGTCATATAAAAAGACTCATAAGGTTCTCAGACATCAAATAACTCTTACAAAACAACATTTTAATGAATTAAGTGTACATGAATCAGAAACATGTGGGTTGAATTTCCCTTGAAATACCCGTGGGCTTAAAAATTTTTTAAAAAAGAATTACTTGGCAAAGAATTGTGTGCATTTTATTGAGCGTAAGCATTTTGGGAAGAAGAAAAAAAAAACAAAAACCCAGAAAACTAGAGCAGCCTTAATTTGGTTGACTGAATTAGAAAACATTGATGTAGTCTTTATTTATTTTTAAATTCTATAAAAGTCAGATTGAAAGTATAATTACATTTCATCTTGGGTGCCAGATACATTTATGTTAGAGTATTTTTCAAGTACAATAAAATTTTGATTAACCAGAACTCTCAGTAGTAGTTGTCTTTTCAAGGGCAGAAATCTCAGCCAAAGGAAAAAACTAAAAATGATAGTTCAAGTCGAGTTCATTGGAGCTGAGGTAAAGAAAGCACAGTGGCCATTCAGTTACTAACCAAGAAGATGCTAAATCCAAAGGCACAATGAGCCTAGTTCGCTAACGACTGGACAAAAGACTTGAAAAACAGCCATGCAGGTGCCAGAGCTTAGAGGATAAAGGAATTGGAAATGAATGGAAAAATCTATAGAGTAGGAGGACTAGCTGAGATAAAAGGAAATTACTGAAAAAGAATAAAAACAATCACCAAGTTTGAAAAACTCTAAGAGCTAATTGAGAGTAGCCAGATTAAAAAGCACAGCCAAAGGAGTTGGAAATGCAGAGACAGGAAAAGCAGGGCAAAGAAGAATAATCAAAATGCAAAGCCTTTCTATGAACACATAGAATGTGTAACTGGGAGCTGCCGGCCATGCCATCTTCTGCACAGCTGATGCTATAATATGAATCATTGTACCTATGAAATAATTGCTAGGTTAAAGTATAGTGAAATATTAAAGTACAGGTTCACATGTAATTATTGTATGATTATTGGCATAAATATAATGTATTGATAGATAAAATATATTCATAACTTGGTGCAGTGAAAGCTCTAAATTAAAAGAGCCCAGGAGATCTACATTCCTGGTAGAGAAAACGTTACTTTAGGAGAAATGTGGAAACTATACATAAAGATCAGGTTGTTGGGATCACCCCTTTTCTAGTCTAGAATAAAAGGGAATCCATACTTTTTCAGTAGGTATTCTAGGTTAACTGAGCTAAATGTTCAAAACTTTTCTGAAATATTTTCCATATTAATAGACAGCTTTTTTGGAAATGAATTAGTCAGATGAAGTCTTTATAAAAAGTAAATCTGACATGTTTCTAATTGCTAATAGTTTGTTGATATATTATCGTGTTAGATTTTTTCCTATTGGTATTATTAAAATACTGTAACAGCAGCAACCTAAGAAAATGTTTTAGCTCACAGGTTAAGATCATTATGAGGAAATGAAGGCAGCAGAAGCTTGAAGAAGTTGATGGCATTAGTCAGATGAGAGTGATGAACACACGCTCGCTCGTGCTCAGCTCATGTTCTCTTATGTAGTCTACAGCCAAGTCAGGATCATCCAAGACATTCAGGAATGGTTCAACATAAGAAAACTAATAGTCATAACCAAACACATAAATAGAATCAAGAAACAGAAACCACACAACCATCTCAGTACATGCAGAGAAGGTCTTCAACAAAATGCAACAGTCTCATAAAAATGCAGCAGGAGGCTCTAGGGCATCAGGGACAGATCTCAACACAGTAAAGGCAATAAAAAACAAGTCCTCACACATCATACTAAATGGAGAAAAACTGAAGTATTTCCACCCAAATCAGGAAAATATCAAGGTGCTCACTCTCTCCATTCCTGTTCAGTATAATGCTTGAAGTCTTAGCTAGAGTGTCAAGAGGAGATAAAAGGGATATAAAGAGGAAAGAAAGGACTCAAAGTGTCCTTTTTGCACAGATGGTATAATTCTGTATATAAAAGACACTAAAGGCCCAGAAAACTCATAAAGCTGATAACCACTTTCATATACATATAT
>NW_008331036.1:46901-59180 GCF_000622305.1 Nannospalax galili | reverse complement strand
CAAAATCAATAAGCCAATAACAACTGAGAAAAATATGTAAATAGTCCCATTCACAATAGCCTTGAAAAACATCTTGGAATAAACCTAACTGAAGGAAAAGAAAGGTATGTACAATGAAAAGAGTTAATACTGAAGACAGAAATTGAAGAAGACACCAGAGGGTGGAAAACAACAAAGCTACCAAAAAACATTCTACAGTTCAATGCAATCCCAAGCAATATTCCCATATAATTTTTCACAGATATTACAAAAACTATCTTAAACAAGGTGCTAGTCAAACTGAATAGCTACATGTAAAAGAATGAAACTAGATCATTATCTCTTACCCTGAACACAACTGAACTCCAAACGGATAAAAGACTTCAACATAAGACATGATGACTTGAAAATGCTAGAGGAAAAAGTAGGGAATACATGTCAACTTGCAGATGCCAGAAAGGGCTTTCTGAACATGATCACAGCAGCACAGGAATTAAGACCAACCATCCAAAAATAAAAACTAATTAAATTAAAAGGCTAGCATTCAGAAAAGAATGCCAGGAAGATGCAGCCTAAAGAATGGGAAATCATCTTTGACAGCAATACATCTGACAGCAGATTAATGCCTAGAATTTGCGAAGAACCCAAAGTCAAAAAAAGAACAAGAATATAAACAACGAGTTTAAAAACAAATGGCTTGTGGAACTAAACAAAGCATTCTCAAAACAAGAGATACAAATACCTAATATTTTAAAAATACTCAGCAGCCCTAGCCACTAGGGAAAGATTTCATTTTATTCCAGTGAGAAGGCTGAGATCAAGAAAACAAATAGCAACAAATGCTAAGAGAGCTTGTGGGGGATAGGAGGTCCCTTATTCACTCTTGGTAGAAATGCTACCTGTTGAAATGCTGCACTGTTGGTAGTGCAGCTACTATGGGAATCAGTGTAGAGGTTCCTCAAAATGCGAGAAACAGACCTACCATTTAACCATTTAGCACAGTTACACCTTTCCTGGGTATATACCCTAAGGAATCTATAGCCTACTAAAGAGATACCAGCTTTTCAATGTTTGTGCGTGCTATATTTACAAGAGTTAGGAAATGGAAGCAGACTTAATGTCCACCAACTGATGAATGGAAAATCAAAGGATATTCAAGACCCAAATTATAAACTCACATCTCTCCTAAAAAGTAGTGCCAAAGTCTTAAAAGACACATGATCAGGCTTATTACAGCAATGATCCTACTATTTGCAACAATCTCTCTTAGGTTATTTAGTTGTTACTGTTTGTAGCATAAAACTATTGGGAACGTCAAGCTATAGACAGCCTTCTTCCCAAGCTTTGTTGCACCCGCTTGCTTAGGATCTTCACACAAAAAACCTCACTGTTGATGCTCATTAAGGAGGGACTAGGAGAGTCAGCCACACCTCACAACCAACCAGTCAGCCCAAGTTGCACAATGGGGGGGAAGAAGGACATCAATATGGAGGAAGCTGGTAGGGAGGAGCTCTTGCCTTTTTGGATGGCTGCTGGATAGTCATATATGGAGACTTCTCAGTGTGGCCTTGCTGGAGTAGCCCCCACACTCCTGAAAGTAACCCCTTGCTCACTGCTCTGAAAGTAAGCCAAAAAACTCACTGATTATCCAAAACGTAATTTGGAGGTATTAGACCTCAGTTTGGCATTGGGCCAGACAGCATTTGTGCCTCCCAGAGGTAATTTCAGCAACACTGTGATAAAATAGACATACCAACAATTTTCACAGAAAAGCGATTTATTTGGTTCACAATTTTAGGTTCCAATCAATTATTGCAGGGAAGTGAGTGTAACAGGAATGTGAAGGAGCCAGTCACCGTATATCCATAGGCACTAGCAGAACACAATGAATTAAGGCATGCATTTTAGCACCCAGCTCACTTTCTCAGCTTCATACAGTCCAGGGTCCTCAGCCTATGGAATGGTTCCACCAGAAATCAAGACGGGTCTTCACAGTTAACTAATGTAACCAAGATAATCCCTCATACATATTTCCAGAGGTCCATCCTCCAAATGTTTCTATATTGTAGCAAGTTGACAATTAATACTAACCATCAGTTATGTGTTGATGATATGTACATGTAAAGATTTTGTTCAAATTATCTGGAAAATGCACTTATTGAGGAAGCAACACAAAAGTTTTGGGAAATCCAAAGCATATTTTGTCTTTATGTTTTACCAACTGAAATAAAAATGATACAAAAGACAATGCTGATATAGAAAAGTCACTTTCATGATACAATGTCAAAACCCTTAAAACTTCAGACACAGCTAATGTTGTTCATATTGTCATGAGGAGGGTGAGGAGGGGTTCTCAGACCTAGTTGTCCAGAAATGAAAGTCTTACAGATTTTGTACTTTTCTCACAGAAGTCATTTTAGAATCTTTTCAAGACTCCCAATTTTCTTCAGTAGATACTGCTTAATGACATCATCAAGACAGAGGGGTACAGATTTTTTGTTGGGATTTGGCCAAAAATGATCAGAATCTAGAGCAGGGCCATGTAACCCTGAAGACTTCCTAGTGAGGACAACAAGAGTCAGCCTGCTCCATTCCAGATATGCTGGCTGTCCCATGATCTCTTAGCCAACTGCCTGTAGGCTAAGCTTCCCTTTCCCCAACCCTAATCAGGTTCCTTGTAAATCATGTGACCAGACAACAGGACAGAAAGTTGGAAATCCCCTCCCTCCCCCTACCTGCCTGCCTACCAAAACCCCAATCCTGCCTCTTTGCCCATGAAACTTTCCTATTAAAAGCTTCTGCTTTGCCATGTTAGAATGAGCTGTCCACTGACATGGTCTCCCAGGTATTTCTTCCCATCTTACTCGTGGCTGCCCAAGACCTTCCTCACCCCCACCGGCTTCTCCCTTGCCCAAGACCAGTGCTCAAAGGTGCACAACGGCTCCTTGGCAACTGCGAGGACCAGTCGGTGTGGAGACTGACAATTTTTAACTTGGGTTTATTTTTCTGCAATCACTAATTTCAACTGCTTTTCATTAATAGTTCTTACTCATCTTATTATGACGCTTAAAAAATTCTAAAAGGTTTTGGAAAACTTTACTGTTTCAAACGTAACCTCAATTTCAAATGTAAAACATCAACATCTCTTCTTACATTGGACTGAATTTGGGCTGAGAACAAGAGGTTCATTCCAGGCTGGAGCTGGATGAGGTGAAAACACCTCTTCCTTGCTTTCTTGAGAAAAAGCTCCTGCAGAGCGGCTGTGTGAGGAACACTGCAGGGACTGTCAGGATTTGCCTCCTGTTTCTGTGATTCTTCTTTCTGTCTCTGCTTCTCCCTAGTAATAAATAGGCCTCGTGAATGACCCTCGCACATTGGTGAAGGAACCTTGGTTGTAATTGGAGGTTAAATTATAGTTGGTTCCCTATTGAAGAGATGGCAGAATGTATAGGCTGCTCAAAAGTTAACTTTAACATTTAAGTAGATGATGACCTCTACAATCATGACTGCTATAAATCTGATATGTGCTTATGTTTATTTTAGAATACTTGGATCCAGTTATAGTTCATAGTATCCACTTCTGTTTGGCCAAGTCTATCATACTAAGATTTACACCTGCTTTTTGAAACTTGAGAGAAGCTTCTGAAAAAATTGATGAATCTGACTACCAAAAGGTCAGACGGCAGAATTATTTCAGAACTTATTCTTGCATTCTCTTGACCTTAATAATTTTTATTCTTTGGAAGCTTAATATGTTTATACAATGTATATTGATCATATCCATCCAAAAATAACTCCTTCCAGCTCCCCCAGTACCCTCCAACCTCCCTCCCTCCCTCCAACCTCCCTCCCTCCCTCCCTCCCATTTTCATGTCCTCTTTTTTAAATTAAAAAAAAAGTTTATCTTGATAAAAATATTTTGCCTATATGTATATAATGCACTCATTCATGCAACAGAAGACAGAAGTGGGTATCAGAATCCTTAGAACTGGAGTCACAGATGGTTATTAGGTGCCATGTGAGAGCTTGGAACCAAACCCAGATCCTCTGTGAGAGCAGTTAGTGTTCATAAGCAAAGAGCCATCTCTCCAGTCCTTCATGTCTTCTTTTCATTGTTATCAATAACCCTCTGAGTCCAGTTAGTGCTGCCCATGTGAGCATGGTTATGTAAAGTATAAGCAGCCTACCAATGACCACGTGCCCAAAGGAGAGTGACTCTCCTTCCCACAACAGCCATCAACTTCCAATAGCTCCTCCAATAGTGGTGAAGTCTCATAGGCCCCTCCCCACATCTATGCTTTAATTTTGACAGGCTTGATCTTGTGCAGGTAACCATAGCAGCTGAGAATTGATACAGGCAATAGCCATGTCATGTTCATAATTCAGCATTTTACAGTTCTTTCCATTTGCTGGCTCTTGCATTCTTTCTTCTCCTCTTCCACGAAATTCCCTGAGCCTTAGATGGTGGATAGTTGACAACCAGGCACTCAGTATCATTTATACTGAGCACTTTAGTTATGAATCTCTGCATTCAACAGTACTCACTGTATAAAGAAATTTCTCTGACCAAAGTAGAAAGCAATACAAATATATGGGAATAGAAAAATGTATAGGAAGAAAGCAGTTGGAAAGCATAACAAATTAGAAAAAGACTAATTGTAGGTTCTTCCTGGGGCCTGTGATCTCTCCAGTCATGGGCTTTTGACCAGGTTTACAGTACCAGGCATGGAGCTGATCCTATGGAGCAGGCCTCAAACCAAACCAAAAAATAGTTGGTTACCTACATAACCATCATGCCACTCTTGCACCTATGAGCACGTCTTACTAGCAGGTCTGTATTGTAGCTTGCAGGTTCCAGTGCTGAGTTTGATCATTGTTGTCTTTTCTTCCCCAGCAGGCTGCATAGAAATTTCTGGCACTATGTAAACTAGCCAGCATGGAGGAAGTTTACTGGTCATTTTGAGGTTGATTTCTCTAGGTCCTGTATCCAAAAGGAGTGGTGTCTTCGTATTCAGGTCTTACCATCTAGTTATGGTAGACAACCAAGAGCAATGGCAATAGCCTGTATTATATTGGGTGCTTCTTGGGCCTCCCTCAACAATAAGTCATAGGAACGTAATCTGTGCCTGGTACTGAGAAGTCTGTAAGGCTTCTTCATGTGTTTTTAGTATTGGATAACACACTCACTTTCTCCTTTCCCCAACACCAGTATCTTTAACCCTGAGTACTTCACCCTTTTTAATTAATGTTACCCATGTTCTACTATCCTTGATAACAGAAAGACTTTATGTGTTAGAAAACTATAGGTTTCCATATAGCTTTACCATGTACTCTTCATTTTGGTTAAACCTTCCACCAGTTCCTCATTTCCCAACATCCTACTCCAACTCCATGCTTTAACCTTTCTGCCACAAGTATGCACTTTCTGTACTTTCATTATTACCTATGTCTTACTCCCCTCTCCATGAAGGTATCCAGACCCAGCAGCCCATTTCTTGTTTCCTGGATTCCACATGTCCTCCAGTATAAACATACAATACCCAAAATTGGAAGCTAAGATCCACATATGAGAGATAAAGAGAGCACTGTCATTCTATTGACGAGGTTATCTTACTCGGTATAATTTTTACCAGTTCCATCCACTTATCTTCAAATTTTATTATTTCATTATACTTTACAACTAATAGTCCGCTGTGTATATATCACATTCTCCTTATCTATTCATCAGTTGATGGATATCTTGATTCTATTTCTTAGATATTGTGATTTAGATTCTTGCACTCTTTATGAATTATTTTAAATTTGTATCAGTTGAGTTGCAGTTGAATGCCCTTGGGTTGTTGGGGGAGCTTACAAAGTGTCATGAGTGAATATCTGTGCATACATGAGTGCATGTATCTGTGTGTACATTACATTTGGAATGGAAATTGGACTAAGAAACCAAGTCAAAATGATATCTGTAGTCACATAATCACATTTGTAATCCTAGTAAGGAGGCTAAAGCTGTAGGATTCTTGTGAGTTTATGGTCACTCTCATGTACATATTGAGTTTTAGGAGAGCCTAAGTGTCTAAAAAAAAAAAAAAAAAAACTCCACCTAAACAAAATCAAGATGAGTATCATTGGATGTAGACATAAACAAACCTCTCATTCTCCTTATTAAAAATTGCCTTCTGAAAAAATATTAAATCCTTTTAATACAGTGGGAAGGAAATCAAATCTCAATAGTATGCAAATTCTTGATATTGTTCCTCAAGTGTTGGGAGCCCTTTATCTGCAGAGTGCATCTCAGCTTACTCCAGGGTTGTTTAAGAACTTGATCCTTGAGAACACCTGTTCTTAACATGGCTTGACATTCTCTCTGCTGTATTTCCTCTCCTTTTGAAACCAGTTTCACCAGTTGCTACTAATTAGAAAAACAAAGCAAAGCCCTCTCTAGGATGCTGCTTTCTGGAGAAAGACACAGGAACATAAAGCCAAACTATATCATAAACCTTTTTGTTTTAATCAAGAGGCACACTACATTATACTCCCCTTGAAGGCAAAATCACAGGAACAGATTCATACCACTAACCACCAGAGATTTGTGCATAAAGGTGGGGGAGAGAATGAGAGGAACATTAATCCAGGATGTATGACCTTATATTTTCCTCAAAAATTTTAAAAGCCACATGTATTTGAAACAGTGCATTATAAATGTATCAGCCTAACAAGATGAATAATTTACTAAATGCCAAGAGCTGAGAGTTTTCCCAGAAATTTCTACTTTTAGCACAAGAGATTTTCACATATTATACCTAGATAGACATTCAGTAGAGAGCAGGCCAAAGCAAGAATTCAAAAAGAGACTGGAACTCTAGCACTAGATAAGCCTGCATTTTCAGTTAAATATTAAATTTTTGATATTTAATATTAATAATATTAAATTTGTGTTTTAACATGTTGCAAGTATATTTATGTGCATGCACGCAATATATTCAGGTTATATGACAGTTAAACAAAAGTTTTGCAAAACAAAACCTCTTATTTTATTGCTTAAATAATTATAAAATGAGCAACAGAAGCAAAATGAATATTTCCCATATCCTAAATACTTTTAAAGGAAATAAATCTGCTGGGCAGTGTGGCGCATACCTTAGGTAAGCCAGCCCTCTGTAGGCAGAAGCAGGAGGATCTCTGTGAGATTCAGGTCAGTGTCATGTACATAGTGACTTCCAGGAATGCTGAGACTAGGGAGACCCTGTCAAAAAAAACGAAAATCTGTGTTCATCTTCATGTCATAACATGCTTAAATGCTTTCTTTTGTTTTGTAAAATAAAGACTTCTCAAATATCTAAAATATGTAGACATTTTGCAGTAAAGAAGAAAACTGTGAATGAGAAAACATATTAATAAGCATTTCTCAAGACTAGAGTCATGATTCAAAGGGTAAAGTGAAGTATATGCATGAGGACCTGAGTTTGTGTTCTCAGAACCCATGTAAAATCCAGGTTTGATGCAGAATGCCTGGTGTTGCAGGACTTAGAGATCAGAATTAGGCAGATCCCAGTGCTCACTGGCCAGCAATCTTAGCTCCAGTTTCAGTGAAAGACCTCACCAATAAGAAGAAAAGGGGTGGGGAGAAATACACTCAAATTAACCTCCCATTTCCACATGCACATTCCAGGTAAGCCGACTCACATAAACACATGCATACAGTTCTCTCAACTCTCACCAGCAAAGTTTCGTCATGCAGCAGAGGGCAATGAACACAGAAAGCATAACTGTCCAAAGTGAAAGGAACAAGAGACTACAGAGTATGTGTCCCTAGATAGGACTCCTATATTAAAGCTCATCCACCCAGAGCTCAGGGACCATTCTAGAAGGAGGGTAGAATTATAAGAGTCAGGGTTGGTAGATGACCACAAGAAAACAGTCTTTCAGGTTTCTGAGAACCAGCTCTTATGAACTTATAGCAATGGTGTCAGCATGCATAAGACCCATGCAAACTCAATCAGATAAAAAACCCAGCGTAGAACCGAGATACCAAATCAGAGAAACCATGCTTTAAATTTTGCATTTAGATTTTTCAAGTCTGCACACTGTTCAGAGTGTTGTGATGCTGTGCAGTTGTAGTGAGTCACAGGTTCCAGTCACCATACAATCATGGGCTAAACAGCTTAAATTCTACAGTGTGTTGTGCTATCAGTGGTTTTAGATGCAAGCATTAAATCATATGAGATTAGGAACACAGTACTATAGGATAGGTTTCTGTTAAACGATTTTCCTAGCTATAAGTTAATGTCAGGTTTCTAAGCATATTTAGGGTAGGCTAAGTTGAACTATGATATTTGGAAGGCTAGTCACATCAAGTGCTTTCTTGACACCACATTTTCAAATCATAATGGATTTATTGGGATGTTGGGATATATAGGGTCTGTTATAATCTGTTTCATTTTTCCACCCCAAGGATTTGAGCACAAGTGGGAAGATTGTAATGACTCACCATTTTAGCTGTCAAAATTCTAATCTGTTTTCAGGATTTGACAAGGTTAATTGGGATATTATTATAGAAGGTCAGTACAGTCATAGTTAGATCTGATATAGGACAATCAAAACAGAAACAAAGGAAGGAAGAAACTTAAACAATTCTAGTGTAATTAAAAGGATATGGTATATGCTGGATAGCTTTAGTGTCAACTTGACACACCTGGGTTGAGGGAGCCTCAATTGAGGAATTACCTCTATTGAACTGGCCTATGGCCATGTCTGAGGGGCATCTTCTTGATGAGTGATATGGGAGGGCCCAGCCCACTGTGGGTGGTGCCACCCCTGGGCAGGTGGGCCTGCTGTTGCATAAGAAAGAAGGCTGAGCAGGGGCCAGGGAGCAAGCCAGTAAGCAGCATTCCTCCATGGCCTATGCTACAGCTCCTGCCTCCATGTTCCTGCCCTGAACCTTGGGTTCCCAGATGAACTGTGACCTGGGAGTTGTAAGACAAATAAACCCTTTCCTCCCCAAGTTGTTAGTGGTCAGAGTGTTTTGTCACAGCAATGGAGAAACAAACCAGAACACAGTGAAAAGATTTATTATCTGTAAGAAATGTATAATGTGCCTATGAGAATGGGACTTCCATAGATAGAAAAAGGAAAGTCATCAAAATATCAATGGTTAGGTGGATGTTCTTGCCCACCTCCCCACTCCAGGCTGGCTTTTTGTCTAGCTTGGTCATGTCTTGCACATGTTAAATACTATTGGCAATTGGTAGTTGTTGGGAGAGAGAGATTCAGTTTTCTTTGAGGTATGATGCTAGGTAGTTTGATAAAGCTCTAAGGAATGGAACCACACACAACAGCATTTTGGGCACACAAATCAGGTCCTAGAAATTAAGAGAGGCTATGAAGTGAGAAGGGAAACATAGGTGGAGTGGATCTGAGAGGAGATGGGGGAACTGAATATGACCAAAATACATTGTATTATTATCTAAATCTAATTTTAAAATTGTGTTTAAAGTTGAGTGTGGTGGTACATGCCTTTGATCGCAGCACACAGAAGCAGAGTCAGGAGGATCTCAGTGAGGTTGATGCCAGTCTGGCCTATATAGTGAGTTCAAGGCTAGCAGAGCTACAGGGAAACCCCGTCTCAAAATTTTTTTTTTAAGTTGTGAATAGTGAATGTTCATCTAGCTAAAGCTATTTCCATTATTTTATTTGGATAAACAATAATACAACAACCTAGTTCATATTCAAATACCACAACATATACTTCCATACAATTACACACTCTACCAAAAGCACCTGGAAAGTACGACAGAGTTAAAGGCTCAGTTAGCAATTTAACATCCAATGAAACTACTAGATATATGTTTTGTGTTTTATGCAAAAGGTGCTATACAATATTGGATACTTATTGGTTTTAACTTTTATATTATAAGTTAATATGTAAGGTCTGGAGAAATGGCCTAGTGGTTAAGAGCACTGGCTTCTCTTGCAGAGGACCAGAGTTTGGCTCCCAGTACCCACATAGCAGCTAACAACAATCCATAAGTATCCTGGAGATCTAATGTGCTCTTCTGACCTCCAGAGGTACACCTACCTACATGCAGGCACATAAAATAAAAATAATAAATAAAATATTTTTAACAAAATAAGTTGGTATAAATTATACACATACACACATGAAGCAATGCCTAGGCTGGACTGTTATCAAGGTATATTACAACCATCACCCTTACAGACAGCTCCATTATTACTTACTTGCTAAT
This sequence comes from Nannospalax galili, assembly GCF_000622305.1. Taxonomy (NCBI): domain Eukaryota; kingdom Metazoa; phylum Chordata; class Mammalia; order Rodentia; family Spalacidae; genus Nannospalax; species Nannospalax galili. The sequence continues at coordinate 48,960 of NW_008331036.1, read as the reverse complement.
TGTTAGGTTCTTGTCAGCCTCCTAAAGTGGCAGCGCAGCTCCCAATATTCTAAAATAGTGAGTTCAAACTAAGCCTCAGGAAAGTCCCTCTGTTTATTTGGAAACCAACCAATTCTGAGCTTAACTGCCGAGCCCACATCATGAAAAGTTACCCAACCACCTAACTGCCATTGTTTCCCTGCTCCCTGAGAGGCAGCCCAGTCTGTTTGCTGTCATATAAACTACTGCCTCCCCCACCCATGGAGTTGTCTGGTCAGTGGTCTTCACTGTTATGCTTCCATACACTCATAGAAATAATTAAGTTATCAATTATAAGAATGATATTTAATAATCCTTGATAGCTCAATTTTAACCATATCCTGCTATATTCAACATTTACTTATTAAAAACTCATAACTAATTTATCACTAGTTTCATTTTAAATATGAGGAACCTGTGGCCACAGAAGTTAAATATCAAAGCTCCCCGTAGGTCTGTACTTGAGGTGCAGTAAAACCCGTTTGGATTTATACTCTGGCATTATGATGCAAAGACTTTTTCACTTAACCTTCAGAATCTCTAACTAATGGAAGAGGAAAGGCCCTCCATTCACATAGGTCTGTCTTTTCAAAATAGAATATAATGTCATCACAGCCACAGTCTGGCTCTTCCTATTTGGAGCATAGAGCTTTGACTGAGCAGGTTTGCCTCTAAGGATTTTTAGTAGGAGTAGTGAAAGATGTTCTGACCTGAGAATTATTGTTAAGTTGGTGCCATGCTAGGAACTATTCAACACATCACTGGAAGTTCAATAAAGTGTCTTTTAAATGTTTCTAAACAATTTGCCTAAATACCAGTTACAAAAGTCATGGAGAAAGGTTAGAAGCCAGTATGTTCTCAATTTGCCTAAAGTGATGAAAGGATCTTATGTTTTAATTTGTGTCCATGTGGTCAGAGACATCATAATCTGATCTGCTGTCTCATTTGGATATGTCAACTCCCCACAGATGGCAAGGAGAGTGTTTGGATCCTGATAAGTCAGTTATTGCTCCGGTGTGGGTTACCCAAGTCAAAATCAAATCTCATCCATGTCCGAAGCAAATATTGGAGCAAGATGAAAGTTCCTGTGTACCTATAATGATCAGGGACATGAAAATGTGACCCCAGGACAAGATATCATAAAAGAAGCCTTCTGTGGTAGAAATAATATAAATAAAGGAGATTAACTGTTTACAATAGCTCTTTGAGGAAGAGAGATGATCCTCCCATTGGCACCACATGAAACTGATTTTAATCACTGTAATGGGGGACATAGATGCTTTATGAAAGGAAAATTCTATAATAGAACATTTAGAAGGAAAATTGTTATTTTTTTTTTTTCTGTGTAACTAGAAAGTCTCCTAAAAGGAAAAATCGGGTAACATGGTGTATGGACTCAGGATAATTGCCATTTGGTGAAAGAAAAGCTGGGTTCAGGGAAAGAGCTGCTCTAAAAAAAAACTGTGATATCAGCTAGTTTAACCTGCTGCAAAATAGCTTCCTGTTATAAAGTACCAAAAATCAAAGAGGATACATTTTGGTCAAGGGAAGTTGCACAAAACAAATATTTTTAAAGATCCCTAAATATCATATTACTCCTACAACAAGATGAAAACAAAATACTGAATCATTGAGAAAATAAATCTATTTCTTATATTTTTAGTTTTCTTTTTGAAATTTGGCAAAATGGAATGACACTGTACCACCTCAAAGAATTCACTCGGTTTCAAAGGCTGTTTCTTTATTAAACTTACAGTGACAAAGGGAAAATAAATCTATTTCTTATATTTTTAGTTTTCTTTTTGAAATTTGGCAAAATGGAATGACACTGTACCACCTCAAAGAATTCACTCGGTTTCAAAGGCTGTTTCTTTATTAAACTTACATTGTGACAAAGGAGTGTCACATAAAAAACATGAATAGATTGTTATAACCGAATTTTTTTTCATACCTAGAGTCTACATTTTTGAAGCATGGTTCATCATTTCTAACAGGTAAATCACTCACTAACCACTAGTCAGCTAGCAATAATTATAGTTAG
>NW_008331036.1:36757-46859 GCF_000622305.1 Nannospalax galili | reverse complement strand
TATATAAAGATTTATTTAAATAAAAAATTTAAGTAAATATTTTTATATTTATTTTTGTTTATTTTTATAAATATAAATATGTGTGCGTGTGTGTGTTGGTATGTGTGCACGTGTGCCTAGTGTCTGTACAGGCCAAACATATTGGATCCCGTGGAGCTGGAATTACAGGAAATTTTGAGTGACACGTTGGTGTTGGGAACCAAACCCAGGCTCTGTAAGAGCAGTGTGAATTCTTACATGCCAAGACATCATTGCAAGTTAATGTAATGCTATTTATTGAAACCCTAGTTTCATGACTACTAGGCAGGCAGTCTACTAAGTGAGGTCTATTCTCAACCCCCTCACTTTAGATCTTGACCAAAGCAAAATCTCTTACATTTAAGTACATTCTAATAATCAGAGTTATGTTTAGGAAATTATAATCAATTTTAAGACCTAAATTTAATGAAATTTCCAAAAGCTTCCAATTACAAGGCAGATTACATTTTAAAAGTTAAACATAAATGGAAAGAAGTAGAAGAAATATACCACTTTATTTTAGTTCCATCATTCTATTTAATAATTTCAAGGGAAATTGACATTTCTATGAACAAACTCTCTTGTTCCTCCACTGTCTTCACCGATTTAGATTTAAAGTTCTTGCTAGAACACAACTGAAAATTTCAGTAAGAAGCACACATCACCAGAAAACTACAGATGAACTTCTTAGGAGACAATTAAGCCTGTCTTCAACAATGACTTGTAAAGAAACCCTAAGAGGAAGCAAAGCGGAAGAAAAAAGTTGACATGGGGACCAAACAAACAAGATTCTACTTCCACTTCATTTTTATTGAAACCAGGGATGAGACAAAACTGTCCACTAGCACCACTCCTTTTCAATAAAGTGCTTTAAACCCTAGCTAGAGCAGAAGACAAGAGAAGGAAATTAAAAGGGTATTAAATGGAAAAACAGCAGCAAATTATACTTATTTGCAGATGGTATTATACTACACATAAAAGAGCCCAAAAATTCCAACAGAAAATTTCTAGAAATGAACAACTTTCTCAGCAAAGTGGCAGGATACAAAATCACTTTACAAAAATCACCAGCCTTTTCATATAATAACAAGCAGTCAGAGAACGAGAGCATACAAACACTCCCATTCAACATAGCCTCAGAAAAATTAGGGATGAACTTAACCAAAGACAGTAAAGATCTCTAATATGAAGGCTTTAAATCTTTAAGAAAGAGACTAACAATGACACTGGAAGATAGAATGGCCTCCCATGATAATGGATTAGTAAAATCTATATTATGAAAATTTTAACAAAATCTTCATCCTACCAAAAACAATCTGAAAACTCAATGCAATCCCAATAAAAATCTCCATGAAATTTTTCGCAGAAATAGAAAAGTCATTCTAAAATACATAAGGAAACACAGAAGACCCAAGATAGCCAAAGCAATTCTGAGCAAAAAGAGCAATGCTGGAGGGATTATCAAACCAGATTTCAGAGTGATAGTATTCAAAATAGCATGGTATTGGCATAAAACAGATATGTGGGTCAATGGAACAAAATAAAAGATCCAAATATCAGTGCACACTATAATAAACAACTGATATTCAACAAATACACACATGGGAGGACAGACAGCATCTTCAACAAATGGTGCTGTGAAAACTGGATCTACACATGTTGAAGAATGAAATCAGATTCATATCTGATAGCCTGTACAAAAATCAACTCCAGATGCATCAAACACTTCAATGTAAAACATGAAACACTGAAACTGTTAGAAGAGAACATAGGCAGTACCTACAAGACACAGGTGCAGGAAACAAATTTCTAAATCAGACATCAGTTGATCAGGATTTAAGGACATCACCTGACAAATGAGGCCTCATTAAACTAAAAAGTTTCTGTGCAACAAGGAAAACTATCAATCAAGTGAAGAGGAAGCCCACATAGTGGGAAATTCTTCGCCAGCTGTAGATCTGATAGATAATTTATTTCCAGAATCTACAAAGAATGCAAAAAAAAAAAAAATCAAGAAAGCATATGATCCAATCAAAATGGATTACAGATCCAGAGTTCCCAAAAGAAGAAATAAAGATGACTACAAAATACCTTAAAAAGCATTCAACATCCTTATTAATCAAGGAAATAAATTCAAATTTAATTAAATCAGCAGCCATTTTTACTTTTTTCCAGAAGATTATATGGGAATACTTTATTTCTTTCATTTCTTCGATATACATTTTATTGAATTTTTGTTCATTTCATATATACATCTTAATCATATTTAAACCCTCCCTTATCTGCACTTCCCCATAGCCTACCCAGCAGCTATTTGCCTTACAAAGTGACAATGGGTCTAGAAATGTGCACAAACTATAAGGAGTGTTGGGGCTGCAAATGAATCATTATGAGGACTTTTACTTCACGGTAACTACTCTTTTTGATAATTCTATGCTATAAAATCTGAGTAGCTGTTTTGATTGTTTTTCTCTATTGGCATATTACATACTATCTTCTGATATTATGGGAACTAGTCTCCCAAGAAGAAATTTATGTATAAATGGGGCCTCATATAGATTCTATTCATGATTCTGAACTTTGCTATGTAAGTAAAATAATGGTTTAAAATTATTACAATTGTAATGTATGTAAAGAGTTTGTTTATGAACTTCATAAATAAAACTAAAATGTAGATTCACATATTTTTCTTGCTGATAAGTGAGTCTAGCTTTACTTGCTATGATAGTTGGCAGTAATTTGATAAAAGATGCCAACACATTGTGTTCCTGGCTTCATTGACTCTAAAACATAATTAGGAAAAATTATGTTATTAAGTTAAAAATTTTTAACAAATCCAAATGTAAACCTGATTTTCAGAGGATTTAGTTTAGATTCTTTTATGACCCCAGACCCCAACGCTTTTTATACTTTGTTGCATGAGCAGCAACATGACAAGCTGATATAACTTGGTTAAATTTGAGCAAAGGTGTGACAGACCATGTCTGTGCTTTGTGCAACGTTTCATAGTCTTCTTGTGTGGAAACCTATTTAGCAGTTTCCACAATTCAGTTACATTAAAAAGTATAGGCAGATGCATGCTTTTTACTCACATACCATGGTAATAAATCATGCTGAATATTAGCTGCTAGGTATTCTATGGAATGCATTAGAAAACATGATTTATATTGGACAGAAAGGGGTGATCGTTGTAAGAATCTGTGGTTGGAGAAAAAGTGGAGCTCTTGTTTCTTTGGTATATTAAGTTTTAAATTTTTCTTCACATAATAGCCAATGAACACAATTTGCTAAAAATTCACTAAAAATTCAAACAAAATAATGTAATAGGTGAATTCAATTTATTCATAAAGTCTTAGTAGGCCTACAGCAGAAAATAATGTATTCATTAATTACTATAACATAAATTTGTACACAAGAAGGTATTTAGCATTTTCCTAAGGAGGATTTTCTTATATTTACCCAGCAAAATATCTTTATTTAGTACTCAAAGCAAAATTCAACTTAACATGCTCATCTTAACATAATTCATTGAAAGAAACACCATGTCTCTTCCTTTTTCTAGGTTACAAACATGATAAAGGTTATATTCTTTGCCTCTCATTTCCTCCTATTATCTTTGTGTAGCCATTTTCCTAAGAGGCCCCACTGAAAGCCTAACATCCTCTGGTAATTGTTACAGTTTCATTTAAGCACTCAGTGTTTCTCAAGACTTCCATTGCATGCTTCTGAATGTATTGTGCTAGCCTGTCTTCCTAGCTCCTCCTTTCTATGTGAGCTCTTTGAAAGCAGGATCATGTCTGACTCGTGTCTTTATGTCCTTACTGTACCCTACACTAAGAAACTCACCAGTCAGTAGCAAAGCAAGCTTATTAGGTATGTAAATTAGTGAAGCAATAAAAAATATGAAAAAGGATATGTCGTTGCTGAGCTCATTCATTCACTCTTGGAAAGGTTATTTATTAATTTTGGAGATGAATCATGCAAACACCTTGACTCCACCATCTATTGCCATCTCCATTTACAGATACCACCATGAAAATTATATTCATAAAGGAAATGTTTACAGTTGGGTTTATCTTGCCTAGGAATCATTTGTATATTTAGAAAAACAGTAGTAGAAACATTTATTGTAGTCTTCCAGCCAGTGTTCTCATGAAAGCTATGCTAAATTTGTAATTATAAATTTATAGAGAAATGGACATGTTCAAATAAAACCAATAAGGTATTTTCTTAAGTTTGAATGTTTTCTGAATAAATTTTCTTGGGCCAAAGAAGCGCAGAATGTTCTTTTGTGCCATCTGAATTCCGAAATGCAGCCTTCCTCTACGCTCATGAATGCACAGGGACTCTTCTTTCTCTGCTTTTCCCATCGTTCTCCCAAATAGCCCAAATAGATGAGCTCTGAACACTAGTTTGAATTTAGAACACCAGCTCTCTGAACATTGTTTGAATTTTACAAAAGACGAATACATTGAAGACTACATGAACTGCATGTATTATCACCATCTCCATCACTTTTGTGAAGTTTTGTTTGAATTTCCTTGATTCTACACAAAGTCTCGACAGATTAATCAAACGTACAGAATGGAATACAACACTGTCATTTAGAGATAGGATATGGGACAGAGAGATAGGTATCTTCCTGAAAATTCCATAACTGTTCTTTATGGCTGAAAAAGAATCACTTGTTGTGTGTCACAGTTTATCTCTTCCTCTCCTGGTAGACATAACCTAGTGAGGACTACCGCAGCAAACATTTGCGTACAATAACTTAGTTCTTGTGCACAGTGCTGCAGTAAGCATTAATTGCATGTATCTCTTTGATAGATCACCTGGAGATTTAGAAGAAAATAATGAGGAGTCATACAGCTGGACCTTGTCTTAAGTCTCTTTTTACTTTATTAAGAGATCTCCACACTGGTCTCCATAGTTTCTAGATGAGTTTACATTCCTGCCAGCATTGTATAGGGATTCCTTTTTGTCCATTCTCAAGCATTTGTTATTATTTTTCTTAATGACTGTCACTGTGATTGAGGTAAGAAAGAATTTTAATGTAGTTTATATTTTCATGGTTCTGACAGCCAGTGAGGTTGAACTTGTTTTTCATATGCTTTTTTGGTCATTTATGCTTTATCTTTTGAGAACTGACTGCTCACTTCATTAACTCATTTGTTGATTGCATTGATGATTCCTCGTTATTTCTTATTGGCTATCTTGTCATTGAGTCATTTTTATATCCTAGATATTAATCCTCAGAAATTTAGGAATCAACATATGCAAATCAATAAATGTATCACATTTATTGATATAAACATATTTATTGATATTTATAACTGATATAAAGGTCAGAAATCATGCCATCATTTCAATAAGTGCAGAAAGGGCTTCTGACAATTTCAGTATGAGAATTTATGATAAAATCCCTAAAGAAAGAACCATGTGTGCTGTGCATACGCCTTTAATCCCAGCACTAGGAGGCAGAGGGAGAAGGATCTCTATGAGATTGAGGCTAGCCTAGTCTACATAGTTATTTCCAGGTCAGCTGGCTACAGAGTACCCTGTATCAAAAAACAAAAACAGAAAAGGAAAAAGGAAAGAAAGAGAGAGAGAAAAGAATGAATTTTGATACTATCCAGATCCCCTTCCCCACCTGCCTCCTCCCCTTACCATGGCCACTTATTTCAAGATATCTATTTTACTTTTTAAAGACCTATTAAATCTAAATTTCATTCCTCAAATACTTTTGGATGTGGGTCTGCTGCTTAGAGTCTGGTAAACCTACCTGGCATCACACATTTAAAGAAAACTGACTCTCCCTCTCAAAGAAGCTATCCATTGCCTCTAGTTCTTCAGCTAGGACTGTGGCTTCTTACCCACCTCTCCCATCCATGCTGGGTTTCTCTCTAGGTTGGGCTTGTGCAGGCCTTGTGCATGCTATCACCAGTGTTGTGGGTTCATGTGTGCAACTGCCCTGTTGTGTCCAGACAACAAGGTTTGATTTTATTCATTCACCACGACTGTCTCTTAGGATCTTTCTGTCCCCACTTCTGTAATAATCCTTGGTTTTTGGAGGAGATAATGTAATACAGAGAGAATGTGTCCAATTTAGGGTTAAACACTCTGCAGTCTCTTAATCTATGAATGTTGACTTTAGTTAATAACTACTGCAAGAAGAAACTTCTCTGGTGAGAGTTGGGACATGCGCTAACATATGGACTTAACAATAAAGAAGCTTCCTAAAACATATGTGTATGGGCTGGGCGTGTTGGTACATTAATTTAATCACAGCTCTCAGGAGGCAGAGATAGGTGGATCTCTGAGAGACTGAGGTCAGCCTGGTCTACTTAGTGAATTCCAGGCCAGCTGGTGCTACTGGGAGACCCTGTTTTAAAATCTATATGCACGTACAATATGAAAATACATTAAGTGTAGTTATGCTATAATGAAGGTTCAGTGGCCCTACTAGTCACCACAGGCTAGCAAATAAAAAGGCTGATTCCAGGAATGGACTCCCTCTTTGGTGTTGTTGACCAGAGGTTGCCATAAATCCCCAAATAATACTCATTATTGCCACTGCTCTTGGTTACCCTTCCAGAACTTGATGGTAAGACCCTACTGTTGAAGACACTACATGCAAGCATTGTAGAACAACCATGGAGGAATCACTTTGACACTGACCTCAAAGCTTCATGTCTTTTGACTAGCTTTCATGGAGCTGAAAGATGCTATGCATGCTACTGGATGAGAAAAGTGATCATCAACCTTATCCAGCTATGAAGGCTGTGAGTAAAAATAGTGATTGGCTTGGTAAGATATGCCCATTGGTTCAATAGTGGCCCAAATATTATGATTGTGCTCAACCCCTTTCTGATTGGATTTATGGCCTGCTTCACAAGATAAAGCCCATACCTGGCACTGTTATCCAGGCTAAGAACCTGTGTCTAGACAGGATGCACACTATAGGGGAGAACCTACCAATATTATTCTACAGGGATTTATTTATTTTTATTTTATGTGTACAAATGCTTGCTGAAGGAGTGTATGTGTACTACATGCATGCCAGGCAACCTTGGAGGGCAGAAGAGAGTACTAGATCCCCTGGATCTGTAATTATAGAATGTTGTGAGCTTCCACATGTGTGAATTCTAGGACCAAATCCTGGATCCTTTGTGAGAATATCAAGAGGTCTTGATCACTGAGCCATCTCTAAAGCTCCCACATATGTTATTCTTATTAAAATACTAATTATAAATATCCAGAATGAAAATGAGTATTTCTTCCTTTTTCCATGCCTTCCAATGCTGCTGCTGTCCTCAGAGGGAAACACTCACGGTATGAATTTTGTATGGTATGAATGCTTACAGATTTTTCAATACAAATATTTTCTGAGTGAGAAAATTTACTTTACCAAAAACATTCTGTTTAAACACATGAAATCTGTGTATGCTATCAGCATATGTATACATCAATTTTAAGACAGAAGACAATAAAATGGACCCTCAGTGAATAGATTCATTGTTAGTAATTAAATTTTTGTGTAATTGTTCTTCAAAGACACTTTTAGCTTAAGCATGACTAAATTATTCCTCATGAGCTGAACTGATGTTAGCTAGTAAATTGCTGTCCTTCACTGCAAACAGTCTGTAGGTCAATGTTCTCTATATGAAGGCCCACATGTTGGGCACAATTTTGCTGAAGTTATATGCTTTGTATAGCCTTCTAAATGTCTTTACTGAAGTTATTTTATAAAGGAGAATTTATACTATGTTTCTTGGCAAAAAAAGAGAATATAAAATAAGCAGCACAAATGCATGTACAATGAGCCAATGTTGATAACTTCACTTAACATTTAATAGCTTCATCTTGCAACTAATTAGTTCTTCCTAAGTTTTCTTGGACCAGTAGCTTTGTAGAAAAAACAATAATGGTATCATTAATCAGTCATTTGAACTTTCTTGATGATGATAAAATGACTTTCACTCTTGAAAGATTACTTACATTATTGTACTTGTATATATCATGCATAATACAGTTAAGAAATAAAATATGGGATGAAAATGATCTTAAAGAATAAATGTATTGGTCATGGAATGTATTTGTAATGTAAAGCCCATTTTGTAAATTGTGTGTTAATGTTAAGACACTATAAATTAACATTATAACATTAAAGCATCATTCATCAAGCGTTAGGTTATGATTTTGGTGGTCTAGCTAATTCTTTCAGATACTCTCTTTCTTCAAATCCACTGTCAAGTTGCACTTCCAAATGTTTGACCAAGTAGCAAATGGGAACGCAATAATCTTCATTATTGTTCAGGGAGCTTTGATGAAGCTATAGTTTTTTAAAACCTTAAACATAGACAAGGATACAAAATAGCCAAAGCTGGTGTTTTATCTTATACCAGCCATAATATAAGTCATCCAAAACACTTTACTGTTCCAAATAGTACCAGGCACAGACACAGACATACCTCAATATTATCATTTGATCAATATGTGAAAACACAACTTCAGAATTTATTACTCATCAAGAATACTAAGAAAAATGCTGCTATAAATAATTGATCAAGTCATATTGAAACCTGAACTACCTTCAAAAACTAGTAACGGGGAGAGAGATTTTTAGAAGATGGGCATGGTGATGTGTCCTTTTAAAAAACATATTTATTTAATAACCATATTATTATAAGAAGCATTTCATTACAACAGCATTGACATATTGAATAACAATTTCCAGAGCTAAGATGCTTATCTTTCAAAATTGGCTGTAATTATTACGTTTACAGTTGAAGTAATACAGATATACAGTATAAATACTGTAACACATAAAATTAAATGAGGTTTTAAACTTTGAAAAAGATCTCCATTTCATTATTAAAATGCACAGTTTCATACAGAAAAATTCATTTTTAATACAACTGACGCTAAGATGCATATGCATTTCTAATCTCTATATATCCAATTATTACTAGTCATAGTCAGTTACTATCTGAGCTCCTTAGCATTTGAGCATGGATATAAAGTCATCAGGTAGATTTTAGTGGTAATGTTCTTCACATCTACTAGTTATTAAGGAGCAAATTTTTATGCTTTGAAGAATTTTTTTATAGACCCACTTCCCAAGGTAGCACCCTACCATAGCTTCCCTCCTCCCACTAGAGCCCTTATACTGTGATAATCCCCGCTACTGTCTGCTATGTTGTCGGCACCCCTAGCCATTCCCCACTACTTGTCCTACTGGTGAATCTAGTCAGCCTATCTAGAGGTCTATGTTTTAGGAGGGTCAAGTGTTCCTCATCTAGCAGTATTCAGTTGTCAATATTCCTTTGGATAAGATTGGGGTCTGGTGTTCAATTTCCAAGTTCTATGCTGGGTTACTATCTGAGAATCCCTTTGGCCACCCTGGCTAACAAATCAGAAGGAGGTATTGCCTATCTGGCATTGTTGCTTGCTGTGTAGCCTTTAGCTATACAAATGGTCTCTTATGAAATTATACTGGACCCTTTAATCTTTGGTTATACTTTTGTTTTGGGTGTTTAAGGCCACACAGTTGGTCCAGATAAACCAATTAATTTTTATTCTTAAGGTTGTTTAAGGAGCTGTTCCTCACGGGTCACAGGGCTTGGGAGGGCCACTGGCTCCTTTCTTTTACCAGTTCCACCTATGTGAAGGTAAGTCAAAGGTCCTGCTCAACCATGGTTGGCTTTGCTTTGAAGCATGGAGGAAATGATTCTTCTGTGTTAACCTTCCTCTTTATAGACTGGACACTGGTTCAAGCCCATCTGGTGGGGTCTCCTCAGCCTCCTTGATCAAGAGGACAGGTGACCCACCACCATTATAGGACATTTTGAGAGATACTCATAGTCCCCTGGAACTAGTTGACCTAGGAGGGCAAGGAGCAAAAAGTGTCCTTTATTTCCCTCTGACCAAATTATTATAGACCTCAAATTATGTCTATTAAACACACAAGAAGGTTAATCCCACAAGTCTGGTATTTTTTATTACTGTGTGTCATGTAGATAAATCTTGGGCAAAGACCAATTGTTCTCAGATAAACCTTACCTAGACATATATTTCTTGATCT
>NW_008331036.1:34940-35630 GCF_000622305.1 Nannospalax galili | reverse complement strand
GTTTAGAAAATCCTTTCCTACACCTGTATCTTGTAGGTTATTACCAATGTTTTCTTCTAACAGTTTCAGAGTCTCAGGCTTCCCATTGAGGTCTTTGATCCATTTGGAGTTGACTTTTGTGCAAGGTGAAAGACAGGGGTTTAGTTCCATTCTTCTACAGGTGGAGATCCAGTTTTGCCAGCACCATTTGCTGAACATGCTTTCTTCCAGTTAAAGTTCTTGGCCATTTTGTCAAATATCATGTGGCTGAAATTGCATGGTGGATGATCTTTTTGATGTGGCTGAAATTACATGTACTCATATTTGGGTCTTCAATTTTGTTCCATTGATCTATGGGTCTATTTTTGTTCCAGTACCATGTTGTTTTTATGACTATAGCTCTGTAATACAGCTTAAAATCTGGTATAATAATCCCCCTGGCATTGCTCTTAGTGCTCAGTGTTGTTTTGGCTATCCGAGGTCTTTTTTGCTTCCATATGAATCTTAGGATTATTTTTTCCAATTCTGTGAAAAATATCATTGTGATTTTGATTGGCATTGCATTGAATCTGTAAATGGCTTTTGGTAGGACATTTTCACAATATTTATTCTTGCAATCCATGAGCATGGGACATCCTTCCATCTTCTGATGTCTTCCTCAATCTCTTTCTTTAAAGATTTAAAATTTTCATTGTAGAGTTTTTAATGTCT
>NW_008331036.1:34621-34909 GCF_000622305.1 Nannospalax galili | reverse complement strand
TAGAGCTCTTTAATGTCTTTTGGCAGGTTTACTCTGAGATATTTTATTTTATTTGCAGCTATTGTGAATGGGAGTGTTTCCATGTGTTCTTTCTCTGATTGCTTGTTATTGATAAATAGAAAGGCTATAGACTTCTGTAGATTAATTTTGTAGCCTGCCACTTCATTGAAAGTGTTGATCAGTTTTAAGAATTTTCTGGCCGAATTTTTGGGATCTCTTATCATATCATTTGCAAAAAAGGATTAATATGACCTCTTCTTTTCCAATTAGTATCCTTTATTTTCCTTC
>NW_008331036.1:34119-34585 GCF_000622305.1 Nannospalax galili | reverse complement strand
ATTGCTCTTGCAAGAGTTTCAAGTACTATGTTAAAGAGAAGTGGAGATAGTGGACAGCCTTTTCTGGTTCGTGATTTCAATGGGAATGCTTCCAGTTTTTGTTCATTTAGAATGATGTTGGCTGTGAGTTTGTTATATATGGTTTTAATTATGTTGAGTTATATTCCATCCAGTCCAATTTCCTCTAGGACTTTGAACATAAATCCATGTTGAATTTTGTCAAAGGCCTTCTTTGCATCTATTGAGATGACCATATGGTTCTTGTCTTTGAGTCCATTTATGTGATTTATGACGTTTATTGACTTATATATATTAAACCATCCCTGCATCTCTGGGATAAAGCCTACTTGATCATGGTGGATGATCTTTTAAATGTGTGTCTGTATGCTGTTTGCAAGTATCTTGCTGAGAATTTTTGCATCTATGTTCATTAAGGATATGGGTCTATAGTTTTCTTTTTTGGTTG
>NW_008331036.1:32965-34007 GCF_000622305.1 Nannospalax galili | reverse complement strand
CTTCTTTAAATGTCTGATAGAATTCTTCTGTAAGTCCATCTGGTCCTGGGCTTTTAGTTGGGACGTTTTGTATTACTGTTTCAGTTTCTTTTTGTGTTATTGGTCTGTTTAAGCTGTTAATCTCCTCTTGGTTTAGTTTTGGTGGTTCCCATGCCTTTAGATATCCGTCCATTTCTTTTAGGTTTTCAAATTTAGTAGCATATAGGTTTTGAAAGTATTCCTTTATAATGTTCTTTATCTTTCTGGTTTGTGTTGTGATGTTTCCCCTTTCATCTCTGATTTTGTTGATTTGGGGGTGCACTTTCTTTCTTTTGGTTAACTGGGCTAAGAGTCTGTCAATCTTATTTATATTTTCAAAGAACCAGCTATTGGAAGTTGTTGATTCTTTGTATTGTTTTCTTTGCTTCAATTTCATTCATTTCTACCCTGGTTTTTGTTATTTCTTCTTGTCTCCTGGGTTTGGGTTTCATTTGCTATTGCTTTTCAAGTGTGTTCAGTTGCAATGTTAAGTCAATTGTTTGTGTTCTTTCTGATTTTTTGATGTAGGCACTTAAAGCTATAAACTTCCCTCTAAGGACTGCTTTTAGTGTCTCCCAGAGGTTTTTTTGTGTTGTATTGTCTTTTTCATTTAATTCCAGGAATACTTTTATTTCTTTCTTAATTTCTCTTTTGACCCATTCATCATTCAGGAGTGTATGGTTTAATCTCCATGTGATCATGTGGTGATTAGGGCTTCTTCCAGTGTTGATTGTAAGCTTTATTGCATTGTGGTCTGATAGACTGCATGGAATTATTTCAATATTTTTGTACATGTTGAGGTTTGTTTTGTGGCCTAGTATGTGGTAAATTTTTGAAAAATTTCCATGGGGTGCTGAGTAGAAAGTGTATTCTTTGGTGTTTGGGTGGAATAATCAAAAGATGTCTGTTAGGTCCATTTGATGTAAGGTATTGTAAAATTCAGATGTCTCTCTGTTATTTACCTGTCCTGTTTACCTATCTAATGGAGACAATGTGGTATTGACCCCCCCTACTATAAAGGAGT
>NW_008331036.1:31804-32722 GCF_000622305.1 Nannospalax galili | reverse complement strand
TGGGTTTTGTTTCTTAATCCATTCACATAGTCTGTGTCTTTTGACCATGGAGTTCAGTCCATTAATATTTAAAGTTGTTAATGAAAGATGGGTATTGAAGGCTGTCATTTTTATTTCTGTTTACATTCTTGATATAGCTGTACTTTTCCACAGTTTTATCTTCATTGGATTTCTTTCTGCAACCCGTTGGGTAATGTCATTCCTTTCTTCACACCTTTGTATTGCTTCCAGAACTCTCTGAAGGGCTGGTTTTGTGGCCATGAATCCCTTCAGCCTATTTATGTCATGGAAGATTTTTCTTTCCCCTTCAACTATAATAGACATTTTGGCTAGATATAGTAATCTGGGTTGGCATCTGTGGTCATTTAACACTGGGAATACTTTGATCCAGGCTCTTCTGGCTTTCATAGTTTGCATTGAAAAGTCAGCTGTGATCCTAATGGGTTTTCCTTTATATGTGACTTGTTGTTTCTCTTTTGCAGCTTTCAGAATTTTCTCTTTATTTATGCGTATGTGTGTGTCTGTGTCTGTGTATATATGTCACATATGTGGGGGGTATTTGGGAGGTCAGAAAAGGGCATCAGATCCCATGGACCTAGGAACTCATGGAAGATCATAGAACAAGGCATAGAGAAAATACTAGTGAAAATACTATAGGCAATTGTGAGCCACCCAGCATGGGTACTAGGAACTGAACTTGAGTCCTCTGCAAAAGCAGCAAGAACTCTGAACTGCTGAGCCATCTCTTCAGCTCCTGGAAGGATTTTTTTCTAGTATAACATACACAGAAGCTAAAGAAAGGATCCCTTGTATTCAGTGTCCCTCATAAAAGCAAATACGGTTTTCTCAGAGAATGCTTAATTCAGACATGATATAAGATAGTTGGGCAGAGAAGCTGAAGCTCTTATTCTACATGAA
>NW_008331036.1:25701-31647 GCF_000622305.1 Nannospalax galili | reverse complement strand
TA
Organism: Nannospalax galili; assembly: GCF_000622305.1. Lineage (NCBI taxonomy): Eukaryota > Metazoa > Chordata > Mammalia > Rodentia > Spalacidae > Nannospalax > Nannospalax galili. Next base: position 31,645 of record NW_008331036.1, on the reverse strand, counting down.
TTTGGTGGGGATATGTTATTTTGGTTTTTCATGTTATTATTTTTTCTCTGTGATTTTGGCATGTGAATTTCTTTTGTAATTTCTGATTCTTCTGAAACTCAGGCCTTCAAGTTTGGGTCTACTTCTTTTGATGAACTTTATGTGTCTTTATGGTTTACTTTTTGGGCAAGAAAACCTGGTTCGTCTAAACTTCGGGTTCTCTCTCTTGATTTTATATTGGAGTGGCTGGATTGATTTTGTCTTCAGGGGGTTCCACAGGGGCCCAATTCAGATGAGGGTCAGATGATTTCAGCTTTCTCCTAAGGTCTGGATCCCTCCAGGACCAATATTGGCCTCAGCAATTTGGGGAGTGGACTGGCCTGGGAGCCTGGCCCAGAAAAGATGCTGGTCTAGGGCAGCTGGTGGCCCTGCCACCCAGAGATGCAAAGGCAGATGGGCCGGGAAGAGGCCCCAAGGACTCCTGGGGACTGCACTGAGGAGCTGGGTTGGTCTGGATGCAAAGGATCAGGAAGAGGAAATGTCAGCTTCCACATCCCAGAAAGAGGGTTGCAGGTGGTACACGCCCAGGGAAGCAGGGGGAGTTGTGGGCCGAGCCAGGTCCAGAAGTAGTGCTCCTGGGGCCCAGAGAAGGCACTAAGTTGGTCTGTATGAAAAGGGTCAGGAAGCAGTATTGGTTCCCCAGGTGTCTGGGGCCACAAGAGAAGGAAAGGGCAGGCTTGTTTATTATTTTTATTGTATGTGTGTGAGTATACTACTTGCATGCATGTATGCTAACCCCTGTTGTGCAATGGCTGCAGAAATCCAAAGAAGACATTGGATTCCCCTGGAACTGGAGTAGTGGACAGTTCTTAGCTACCTTGTGGGTGCTGGGAACCAAACCCAGGTCCTCTGAAAGAGCAGTTATTACTCTTAACTGTTGAGCCATCTCTCCAACCCCAGAAATTTTCTTGATTAATTGCATCAGTATTAGAAAATTGAGTATGTTTTTCTATGGTTTAGTCAATTAGTAGGTACTTTGAGAGCTTAAGAGCCAGTGCTACTTTTTATAGATAGTCTTGCAGTTCCTGCTTCTGACAAATGGTTCTGTTGAAGCTACAGTTATATCTACTACATATTAGCAATATTTCTATACAATGCAGCTATGCTGCAAATAACAGTGACAAGAAAAAACTGAAATTGAAGAGCTCCCTGAACTCATAGATGTCTGTCCTGTATCCTATCTGAAACATTTCAGACAGAGAAATGAACATACTAACCATGTGACCTATTTTCCTCATGGTTTAAAGTCATCTCGCAGATGGTGTTAATGCACCAGTCCATAAGGACAACATATCCTTCAGGCTCTTATTATTTCAAGTAAATACTTGTTGTATGATTTTGTGTTTATTGAAAAAATCTTTCATGGTGATGCTAATTCCACTTATATGAACATTCTATTAAGGACAAAAAAAGAAGAGCAAATCTATTTTAAAAATTTAACATCATTTTTTTTTTTTTATTTTTCATGGACAATTAAGAGTAAATCTGTTATACAGTGCTAAACTTAGTCTTAATTTGAAAATTAAAAGTTCATATTCACCAAGTTTTAAAAACCTGATTAACCAAATTAAGTCTGAAGTATTTTAAAGCATCTTATAAGGTTTTTGCATGCAAAATAATACTACTTTGATATGTGTACAAACACAAGAAATCTATTTTCCCTCAGTATAATATAGAGCACATAGTATTTTTTATGGCTGTCTATGGACCTCTGAAATTACCTTGTGGCATAGATCTATACTGAGATTCACTTTAAAGCCCACCCAAATCCCCCATCAGAACTGGTTTAGGGCTTTTAGCAAACACATTCATTCACAAAGAAATCCAGTATTATATTTCTGTGGAACTAAAAAATAAAGTATTAACGTAGCAGATAAAACTCCAGAGCCACAGTAAGTAAGCGAATCTCATTTTCCAAGCCATGCACCACACAGCCAAATTTGCCCTGGGAACCTTAATAGCAATCTCATTATTGTTTGAAGACAGAAGCACATGCTATGTTGATACCATAATTTACCTGTTTAGATTGCACTGCCTGATTTGTTCTATATCGTATTATATATTTTATTATCTTATATGGTAGACAGATAATAGATAAAATGCTATAGCAGTAGATGTTTGATGGATGTTACAATGGGTTCGTGAATAAAACCCAGCTTTTGTTCATAAACCTCATCTAGCCAATTCATGATGAATTTCTATGTTTTTGACTAAACCCCCAAAATAGAGTCATATTTTCCTAAAATTTCCCAAGGAAGCAGTTGATGAGAAGACCAAGTACAAGAGAAGACAGGAATACTGACTCCCTTAAGAGATAATCAAAATATGAAAATATTGAATGTTCCTAGAGTACCAGCTTTTGTTCATAAACCTCATCTAGCCAATTCATGATGAATTTCTATGTTTTTGACTAAACCCCCAAAATAGAGTCATATTTTCCTAAAATTTCCCAAGGAAGCAGTTGATGAGAAGACCAAGTACAAGAGAAGACAGGAATACTGACTCCCTTAAGAGATAATCAAAATATGAAAATATTGAATGTTCCTAGAGTACTTGGTCAGCGACAGCTGAGTACTCACATCTTTTAGTAACACCGAGTTTTTCATTCCTGAGTTTAAGGAAATAAATTCCCATTGGAGGGATAATAAATGATTTTGTGAAATTTTTAAATCAGGAGTTTAGTAAGAAACTGATCTTATCTCATCTTAAGAGAGTTGAAATAACTAAGGCTTAAGGAGGCACAATTTGATTTTAGAAGTACATGGGCTACTTTCTAGATCCCTATGCACTGAAATAAAAATCTGTGTGTCTTACTCCACTCAGAAAGGCAAGATCAAGAAAATGAATGGCATCCAATACTGGTGGGGATGTAGGGAAAGGGGAACCCTCAGTCACTGCTGTTGGGGCTGCAAACTGGTGCAACCACTGTGGAAATCAGAGTGGAGAATGCTCAAAAAACCTGAAAATAAATCTACCACATGATCTTGTCATATCAATCTTTGGCAAATATCTAGAGGACTCAACAAAGATACTTGCTCAGGCATGTTTATTGCTGCTCTTTTTTCAATAGCTAGTAAATGGAAACAAACTAAATGTCCCTCAGCCGGTGAATGGGTGATGAAAATGTGGTACCTTTACACAATGGATCTCTAAACAGATGTAAAGAAAGATGAAATTTGGGAGAAATAGATGGATCTAGAACCCATTATATTAAATTAAGTACCACAGACTTAGAAAAACAAGAGACATATGTTCTCTTTCATCTGTGGATCTTAGCTCTAAATCCTTACATATGAGTATATATCCTGATGTAACCATGGGAAGAAAAAATATGGAAATGTACCATTGGGGGAAAAGGAGAAGAATGAGGAGGCTGTAAGAGGGAAATACTAAGAGACAGGTGTTATCAGGGGAAAATGGTGAAAACAGGGATATTTTAACGACAAAGGAAATTGGAAGAATCATTCAGGAGGACAAAGAAAAGAGGTAAATGACACCAAGTTGTTTGAAAAAACAGAAGGAAATTTATTAGTTCAAAATACTACTGAAAAACACATACTAAAATATGTATATATATTATATATATATAAAATGTGTGTGTGGCTGTGTGTGTGTGCAATATGTGTGTATCTGTATAGCTTAAGGCTATATAACAAAAAGCTCAGGGCTGAAAAGTGGGAAACACCCTTTGATTTGTTGGTCAGCATGGTTCAAGAGACTTCCATATTAACATAGGCTAATGCCACAGTCAAAGATTGCTTTCTAGACACTGAAGGTAAGACCATATTGCTGAAGATTTCATCATGTGTGGGGCTATAAATACAGCCAAATACACATGATTGGAGAGATTGTAGATCTTAGACAAAAACATACTTCTGTCACTTCCCTAGACCAATATAATTTTCTAACTGTATTCTAAACATTAATCCTTATTTTTACAGACAATTATACCTCTCACCATTCATCAAAAAAGCTTCTCTTTGTAACAGATGGAGAGTATTACAAAGTTCCACAACTGGTCAAATGCAGAGAATAAGTGTCTGTGAGGTTCCTAGCCCTTACTGACTTAGCTACAATGCAACTTTTACACTTAAAGAGCGGGGAACCAAATAGAACAGGGGCAAAAAGAATACTAATTCTCACCAATGAAGCTTCCTCATGCAATAAATGATTAACCCAGAAAGCCACAACTGCACAAAATGCAGAGAACAAAAGACTACAGAGAACTTGTCCATGAATAGGACAGCTGTCTCAAACTTCTGCCACCCACAGCTCAGGGATCATTGCAGAAGAGGCAGCAAAAAGATTTTAAGAGTCAGAGGTGGTGGATGACCACAAGGAAACAGTCTTCCAGACTGCTGGAAAGTTACTCATATGAACTTATAGCAAAGCTAATAGCATTCACAAGAATCATACAAGCTGAACCAGATAAAAACCCAGCATAGAAATGTGGAAGTGGGTAAGAAGGCCCAACCTTAGCTGAGGAACGATAGGCAACCAAGAGAGGGAGAGAGAGAGTCTGTTTCTTTTAGTATGTGGAACTAGATAAGTTACCAGACTTCAGTGGATAAGCATACACTGAAGGACGTACGGTGAGACAAACTTGCCTCAATAGATCTTAATATACATAACAGAGTACATGAAAACAGGCAAGAGCGTGCAAGGAGGTTGCAGATACGATCAAAATATATTGTATGAAATTCACAAAAAGTGAATATATTTTTAAATATATGCAGCCCTTAATATGTCTCCCATACTTATACATTGTATAAATTGAAAATGTGGGGAGTGTCGAATTTCCAGATAACTTGCTGTAAGATTAATGGGTAAAAAACAAATATGACTAAGTGACAAGTATTTAAAATCTAAGATACCACAAAAATAATGGAAAGCTTTGAAATATTTAGAAAATGCTCTTTAAAATATTTGTAGAAAAGTTTCTATGAAAATGAATGGTATTTATATTTTTATCCACATTAAAAATATTCATTAGCTTATAATTTCAAATATTTTGAAATAGAAAATTTATATTAGCAGTTACAATTTACCAAACATCACCAAATTCTGAAAGTTAGTAGACTTTTGAGAAATGTGCTATCACTTTTAATTCTTACAACCTACCATGTCAAATATTGATCTGAGCGTTTTACATATGAGGAATGGGCTGAAGTTAATGAAAGTGTCAGAAGTCATATAAAAGAAGAAAGGTGTGTAAGTCATACATGATAATCAAATCACTGGATTTTAGTAACTATACTGTCTTGAGTTCAAGCGTAAAATGAAGTGCATTTCAATAGATAACATCTGTTATTGTCTCAGTTCAATCAAAGCAAGTAGATAGCCCATTTTTTTTTTTAGGAAGAGTTGTTTTTCTTGGGAACTTTTATTTAATTGTTTAACAACATGGTTAATGTCATAAGATTAATACATTTTTAATGTTTCCCTATAAAAGCCCAGGATGCAACTTGTCATTTAAGAATTTAAAGCATAAATTTAATACAGTAAAATATGGATTCTCAAGTAATAGATGATTAAAAGAGGCCTTTGAAGTTTTTCAAATTATGGTTTTACAATTAATAAAAATTTTGAAAATTTGTCTTTTAACTTAATTCCTTGCTATTTGAATTATATATTATCCTGAGGTAAACAATATTTTATGTGTCTCCTCACAGCAAAATCATCTTTTAAATAATATGACCCAATAATCTTGTTCCCATTGAATTTTCTTAAGAGAGCTGTAAGGCTATTCTATTGACCAAATAACTGTGTCTCCTTGAGTCTTGTTTCTTCAACTCATATACTCCCTCCACATATACATAATTTGGAAAACATTAAAGGAACAAATGAACACTGTAAAATATACAAAGCAAGGAACGAAAAATCATGCCCCTGACTGTAGAAATAC
>NW_008331036.1:20637-25237 GCF_000622305.1 Nannospalax galili | reverse complement strand
TCATTTATTTAGATAATAGCTTAGTTGGACTTTTTCCAGTATCCCATTCGTAGAATACAAAACATGAACAAATAATTTCTCAAATTCTAATTATTTCCTTGTGAGAGATGTCCAGAATTTGAATGACTTTTTCAAATGATCCATATCATTCTAACACTACATTCATTGTAACTGCATCAGGATTAGTACTTTAAAAACAAATTATTGAATTTATGTGTATTTCATACAGAACATCGTAATCATCTTTATTTTTCCTTCCCCACTGGCACCCTCCCACAGCCCCTCAACTGAATTTCATGAATTCTGTCTTTGATGTTAGGGTCTATCAAGTCAATTCAGTGTCCTCAAACATCCCTCACTGCAATGGCATTCAGAGATCTTAGAGAGTCCCGCCCTCTAAGAAATTCAGCTATTCCTCACCCAGCAACAATCAGTTACCAATGTTTTGGTTTGTTTGTTTGTTTGTTTGTTTGTTTGTTTGTTTTAAGATTGGGTCCTGCTGCCCATTTCCACAGTTCTATGCTGGGTTTTGTCTGCTTGGGTGTCCATGAGTCTTGTGCATGTTGCTACCATTATTTTAGGTTTATATGAGCAAGTTCCCAGGAGCCTATAAGACTCGATTTTGATATGGTCATTCACCTCTTCCCTAGCTCTTATAATCTTTTGTCTCTTCTTCAGCAATGGTCCCTGAGCCCTGGCTAGGTAAAGATTAATATAGGAGTCCTGCCCAAGAACCAACATTCTGCAGATTCTTATTTTCTACACTTTGGCCATCTGTGTCATCTTGTGTTCATGGACCTTGGTTGTATGAGGAGGTTTGTTGATTAGAGTTGAGAGATGCATTAGTATTCTCTCCAGCCCTTGTTCTGCTATGTTCATGAGCATTAAGTGTAGAGGTTCTATCATAGATGTGTCACCTAGAATTGGGCATTTCACAGACAATCTTTGTGTATGACCAGTTGTGGAACTCTGTAATAGTTGCCATCTGTAGCAAGCAAACTTTCTTTGATGAGAGGTGACTGGCATACTTTTCTACAAATATAATGATCCATATTTTGCACACAGTAAGAAATTACATTTGTCTAGGGAGATGACATCCTTATGGCAATAGCCATGTGTAATTTGGGAGCTTCATGAACTACCCTAGCCAATAACAAGAAGGGAAGCCTCTGCCCCTGTTCCTTGATATATTACTTTCAGCTATGCACATGGTCTCATGTAGAGATATTGTATATGTAATTTTTCAGTGGATTTTTGAACTAATATGTTTCCCTCTGGTTTTTCATACCAGTTAAGCCTTTTGAAAAAGATGATTTATTTTGAAATTTTTATTGAACTTTTACATTTCATACAAAACTTCTTATCAAATGTTGATGCCTTCCTCCATCCATGCCCCCACTCCCTACAACCAGACCTCATGCATTCCACCATAAATGTTAAGTCCTATCTGGTCAAGCATTTGCACCCAGATGTCCTTCAGTGTAAGTTTATCCACTGGAGTCTAGTTAGTCTGCCTAGAGACTGTAAGGAAGGTGTACTCTCATTCACCCAGTAGTAATCAGTCTCCAACTGTTTCCAGGCTAGGGTTGACCCACCATCCATTTCCCTTTTCTCTCTCTCTCTCTCTCTCTCTCTCTCTCTCTCTCTCTCTCTCTGTAATGTTCCCTCCTCTCTCTACCCAGTTAAAGTACCCCCCATTATTTTTCCCATTTCACCCTTGATAATACCCCCTCTCCTGAGCTCCTTCTTCCCCTTTACCCCCATAGTTTCTTGTACAAACCTCCCTCTCCCGCTCCCATTTAAATACCCCCATTTTATCCCTTGTCCTAGTTTGTTTTCTCATTGCTGTTACAAAACGCTCTTACCAATACCAACTTGGGGAGGAAATGGTTTATTTTATCTTACATCAGGATATATACTCACATATAGGGATTTGATACTAAGATCCACAAATGAGGGAGAACACATGTCGTTTGTTTTTCTGAGGCTGTTACTTCACTTAGTAAAACTGTTTCCAGTTCCATCCATTTACCTGCAAATTTCATAATTTTATCTTTCTTTACTGCTGAATGGAACCCCAGCATTAGTACTTTTAAACTGTATTCATGAATGTCAATTTCACCTAAGAAACTAGCATTTTATTTGGATCTGAAAATTATTCATTTCTATTACTACTACTCAGAGAACCATATTCCCATCCTTCACTGTCTTTCCTATTTATATAAAAACTATTACTAAATATTTTACATTAAACACACATTTCTCACAAATATTTACAGTTCCTTTACCTTTTAAATTTTGTATACTAGAACAGTAAAATGACTCAGTGGATAAAGTCTCTTGATGCCAGCCATGATAACTTGATTTTGGCCCTAGAAATAAAAAGAGAAATAGGAAGGGGAGGAGAGAACTGACTCTCACAAGTTGTCCTCTAACCTCCACTTGTACACCATGGAGTGAACTTGCACACACACACACACAGACACACACACACACACTAAATATAATTTAAAATATTAAATTACATATATGTTTTGGCCATGCAGAACGTTTTTTCCTCAATGCTTCATTCTTTATTTTGTACGCACAAAGGCAATGCAAATCCAAAGTTTATATTGTCGCTAAGATTACTGTAGTTTAAATTGTTTTTAAGAGTAATACAAAAGGATCCAAGTACAATTTATTTTGTTGATGTATGGCCCAGACATGATTTGATTTTATTTCCTCAGTCATTTTTCAAGCATAGCTTGCCTAATGAGAAATGTCTGTCTCAGACTTCGATGCTTTTTAAAATCACATACTAGGAATTTAGAAAGACAGAAGCTGTCTATGGGTTTTTTCTATGTCTTCCAGAATGTTTTGGCAAAATCAGTTCCTTGTAGCTCTGTCACACTAAAATTCTCATTTTTCTTGTTTTTGTATACCTTACTGGTGTAAATTAGAGACACATGGCATATTTTAACAATGTATAGGCATCTAGTAAATACTTTCAATAAAACATCTTTCATAACTTGACTCCATAGGCCTTAACAACAATGAAAGAATGAAATCCAGGGTGGGAGAGCACTGTGGGAGGGTGCCAGTGCAGAAGGAGTTATAAACATGATTAAGATGTTCTCTATGAGTTATACATGAATACAATAAAAAAGAATTTTTAAAAAAATCTTTCAGTGCATTCAATACTTAATATCTACAGTTCTTATAAATATTTCTGTAGGAATCTTTTATATGTCACAAAGATTTACTTATACATTCATATATTTGACATGTACTTACATATTTTCTTCAAATTCATACTTATTTAGGAAATAGTATCAGCTTTACCTTTGAAACTTGCAGCTAATTTCATTTAGTAATTTTTAATTTTAATTACCTCTTATTTCTAATAAAATCATTCAAATATCCCTGAAATCATAATTTCATTCCAATATCTAAATATTTTGTCAATGAAACTTTTTAGTTCCTTTGTAACAAATTAAATCAGAAAATATCATTTCATAAGCACATATATCAATAGCTACTGACTTCATTAAGTCATGATTAAACATATTAAAAAGCTTTCTGTTCTCATACATTTTTCTTTTGTTTTGCTTTGTTTTGTAATCAAAATAGACATCAAGGGTTGTTTTGTTTACTTTAATAATCTATCAAAATGACCAGATTGGTTTTCTCTTTAGAGTTGATAGTATGATATTACAGTAATTAATCTAATATTTTCAACATGTTTCAGGCATAATTTATCTAAACAAAATGGACAAACTTTATGTGTGGGATTTGATGCATTTTGACAAATGCATTAAATCTTTTTATTCAATCTCAGTCATTTTCCAGCACTAGGATACTAATGGCATAGTTGAAATGCCACGCCATTGGGCCCTCCTTCACACACTCTCTTGTGATTGTGTTCTTTCTGTACCATATTGCTGATGGCATCCATCTGTGTTGCTGCTTGCACTGGGAGATTTTCCTTTTTGAATATGAAGTGCAATTCCACAGTCTTCTTATTAACTCTCCACTTGATAACTATTTTCATGTTTATTTTCTAATCTTTTGTTATTTTGTGTAAAGCTGGACATTTTGTTCATCTCTTTTTTTAATTTTTAATAACTACATGATTAGAAGAAGCATTTCATTACAACTTTAACATATTCAGTAACACACTCCAGAGCAAGAGTACATCTCTTTTACAAGTGGGTGCAAGTTTCTAGGTTCACAGTTGAGTAAAAACAGTTATGCAATATTGAACTCAGACATACTTTGAGGCCTATAATAATTTGGTCAGAGGGACATAAAGGACAGTTTTTTCTCCTTGCCCTCCTAGGTTGACTAGTTCCAGGGGACTATGAGTATCTCTCAAAATGTCCCGTGATTGTGGTTGGTCACCTGTCCTCTTGATCAAGGAAGCCGAGGAGACCTCACCAGATGGACTTGAACCAGTGTCCAGTCTACAAAGAGGAGGGTCACCACAGAAGAATCATTTCCTCCATGCTTCCAAGCAAAGCCAACCATGTGAGCAGGACCTTTGACTTATCTTCACATAGGCAGAACTGGTAAAAAGAAAGGAGCCAGGGGCTCCTCCCAAGCCCATGTGACCACTGAG
>NW_008331036.1:11885-20560 GCF_000622305.1 Nannospalax galili | reverse complement strand
CCAAAAAGGAAAGTATAACCAAAGATTAAAGGGGCCAATATAATTTCATAAGAGACCATATGTATACCTAAAGGCAACATAACAAGCAACAATGCCAGACAGGCGATACTTTCTTTTGAGTTGTTGGCCAGGGCGGCCAAAGGGATTCCCAGATAGTAACCCAGCAAAGAACTGGGAAAATGAACAGCAGACCCCAATCTTATCCAAAGGAATATTGTTCAAGTCTTTTAAAAAAATTTAATAACTACATGATTGGAAGAAACATTTCACTACAGATTTAACATATTCAGTAACACACTTGAGAGCAAGAGTGCATCTCTTTCACAAGTGGGTGCAAGTTTCTAGGTTCACAGTTGAGTTAATACAGGGCTTATACTGAGTTTAATATTGTTCAAGTCTTTTTATAGAAATAAATCATCATAGGGAAGCTATATGTTTAACTTCATAAGCAATGGATGTATCTTTTTACAAAGTAACTGTACTCGTTTCTACCCCCACAAACAATGTATGAAGGGGCCAGTTGTTCCACATCCCAGTCAATACTAGAAATTATCGATCATTTTAAAAGTAGTCATTGAGATGGGCATAAATAGCTTTAAGGAATCCTACCGTAGTACTTTGTGTGAGAGAACAGCTAATGTAAACACAACGAGGTCAAGGAAGAATTTCTAGAGAGGAGATTCGTTAAGGAAAATTCTGAGACAAAGTCATGTTTCAACAGGTATTTCTCTCTTAACACGAGAACTCTTCAAATAGTTTGACAAATTTCATGTTTGAATGTTTCTTAGAAGTTTGTAGACCTTTGGATTTTGTTTCTGTTTCTCTGTCTCTCTGTCTCTCTGTCTCTCTCTCTCTGTATCTCTCTCTTCGTGTGGTGTGTATGTGTGTGTGTGTGTGTGCTTAGACTTACAATAATTTCAAAAATGTATTCAATAACTTTTCAGACATGCTTATGAATTTTTAATTGTGGATTGATAGTGGTATTTAAATTACAATGGTGCAGAACAGGAACAATTCTGTTGTTAGAAGTTTTCTCGGGAATTTATGAAATAGAATTATAGAATCTTTGATGATATGATATGGCAATGGAGCACATTATGACTTAATCTCAAATAAACTGTGCCAGTAGTGACTAGAAATGGCCATCACTTAACATACTTTATAGTATCTGGAAACCTGTGTCTGTGCCATGCTCTGAGTGACCAAGAACTGCCTAGGGTTGTCTTTTGTGATTTCTCACTACTACTTCCAAAAGACAGTTATTAAAATTATTTGAACTCAATAGTATAATGATGACTTTGGTCGAAGCATCTTAAGGAATTAGTTTGCTCATTATTTCTAAGACAAAACTTTGATTTTCTTTCTCAGGGGTCTTCACTTATTTAAAGTACAAGATCTACTAGTGCCCAGATATATGGTAGTCAGGTATAATAAGTCTTTATAAAACCCATTGTACATAATTACACAAAAGCTCCCCAGTAAGCTCAAACCACTTTAATGGGATAGTAGCTTTCTTTAAAAGAAATTTTATATACAATGGAAGAGGACAAATTACTTCCATAATCCCATTTCTGTCACAATGAGTTAAATCATCAGATATGTGGTATACGTGATAGAAGGATAACATTCAACTTGATCTAAGGAAACAATCCTAGACACAGTGAGAAAATGCAGAGAGCCTTGAAGTTCCTTCATTCTATAAAGCAAATACATGATTTGAAATGAATCAGAAATTTCCCTAAAGTATATTCTTTATATTGCTGTTTAGAAGTATAAAAGCATTAAAATAAAGTATACTGAAAGAACATTTTCTTCCTCTACTTTGGCAGGTACACTTGAAGAAATAGCAACAATATCCAAATTCCTGGTTTTTTTATGGATGAAGATTCAGAAAATTTTCAACCCTATCATTAAAAAATCTAATCATCAGACTACTTTTAATTAATGAAAAGTTTGAGTATGTAAAATTCAGGTGATTAAAATTGGTCCCAGTTATCTAAATGATAATCCACCTGTATATACATCACAAATACTGTAGAGATTAATAAATCAGAGGACCCATCACAGTGCTGACCTGAAACAGCATCAGAATCTAGTGAAATAAAGAGAAGACCTATTACAAATGTAAATTATCCCAGAGGCTACCTCTGTAACATTAGAGCAAATAACTGCAGCTCATCCTCATTTTTAACCAAGCATACTCTGCTGAAAAACCAATAATGAAACAGGGCTGTTGCCTTCCATGTGAATGAGCACTATGGCTGTGTTGTCCTGATTTATCTTTCCTTATTTTGTAACTCAAAATATAAAATACACTGAATTGATGTAATCTAAAAATAATTTCTCAGTTTTTTTATAATACTGGCTTTTCTCTAAAGTTCAAACAGTTATGAATTTATTAAAATGGCTTGAATATTTTGTGAACTTGTACATATTAATTCTGAGAGAATGTGAGTATAAGACCTTTGCAAAGAAGAGAAACATTAAACATTCCAGGTAAAAGATGAATTGATATTTCCAAGCATGAATAATAAAAGAAAGGAATATGGTAAAATATTTTACTCAGCAATAGTTAGAGAAAATGAGGCTTGAACAAAGATAATTGTATTGGAAATTGATAAAGCAGACCAGTAAAAAGTGAAGACAGATGGTGGATTTTAAAAAATGTGCATAGAGTGGAGAGAGTTGTTTAAATATTGTCAAGAAATACCTAGACTCATTGGAGGTAGTTTCATCATAAAGATAACCATATTTGGAGATTAAAAAATAAAAAAAAGCATCCAAGAATACAAAAGACTGCGAGAACTGTCTATTGAAACAGAACGTTTATGTTGGAATGATATGAGTTTCAGCTAAGGTAATAGTGTGTAGAGGGAGGTAAGAGGCAGAAATCAAATGATGATAAAGGAACATAATCAAAAGGAAAGGAACTGTACATTTGATCTTCAACAAGCTAAATAAAAAACAAAACTACATGTTCCTCCTTAGAGAAATGAAGTTCATAATACACTACCTCAGCTTATTATCCATCTATCCCTAGCACCTGGCACAAGGCAAGTGTCTCAATATGTATTTATGAAACAAATTAACGCAGATAAAACATTTCTTGTCATGGAATTTACCACCTCTGGGAATAGAATACTTGGAGGTTCATAGTTTATTTTTACCATGGATGGAAATAAACATGCTAATCATTTCAAAGATGAGAAGTGCTGGGACTACAGGTGTGCACAATCATGCCCAGCTTGGGAAAAAATGATGTTTTCAAAAGAACCAATCAAAAATTCATTTCTCAGAAAAAGAAAAGTCAGCATTCAAAATTGTAAATCAAGATGAAATTTAGATGTGTTCATTTCAGTTAGGGTTATAGTTATTTTGCAAAGTAAGAAACAAAATGAAATGAACTTTCTTTCATGGGGATTGAGAATCCTAAACCAGAGAACTAAAAGACTTACCTACCAGGAGCATAAAATTAATAAGAGGCTTCAAAAGGAGAGAGAAAGTATGAAGCATGCATTTTAGAGTAATGACAATAAGAACAAAATTGGCTCTTTGGGAGGAGGAAACATACATTATTAAAATTACAAATGAACCCTATTGTGTGTGAATTCCAGTGGAGGGGACTATGAGCAGGTGCCAGTGGGGAAGGGGGTATAAACATGATTAAGATCAATTGAGATGTTCTGTATGAAATACATAAAAATTCAACAAAGCCGGGCGTGGTGGCGCATGCCTTTAATCTCAGGATTTGGGAGGCAGAGGCAGGCAGATCTCTGTGAGTTCAAGACCAGCCTGGTGTACATAGTGAGTTCCAGGACAGCTGGGACTATAGGGAAACACTGTCTCAAAAAGACAAAAAAAAAAAATTCAACAAAACAAATTTTTTTAAAAATTACCTGGAGAGTTGGCTCAGTGGTTAAGACACCGGTTGTTCTTGCAGAAGACCCGGGTTCAAATCCCAGCACCCACATGGCAACTAACAACGGTCCATAATTCTGGTCCCAGGGGATCCGACAGCTTCTTCTGACCTCCACAGGCATTGCACAACACGGGTGCATTTACCTACATGCAGGCAATACACACATACACATAAAATAAAAATAAATAAGCCAGCGTTGGTGGCAAAAAATTACCAATGAGGATGGTGAAAAGTTACTAAATATGGTGACTATGCATAAATAATAATCCTTACATCCTACCCTTACTCCTTACTCAGGTAGATAAAGAGCCTCAGTAAGAAAATTAGTGATGGGTTAGTTGTCCCCCCAAATATTCTCAATTATAGGTGGGAGATGGAAAATATTCTCTATCAAAATGTGACTGAGAAAAGATTGGTGGCACTTATGTTTTCTAAGCAGTTGCACAATGATAGCATAACATCTTCCAAAATATTGTCACTGCTTACTCCTTACTCAGGTAGATAAAGAGCCTCAGTAAGAAAATTAGTGATGGGTTAGTTGTCCCCCCAAATATTCTCAATTATAGGTGGGAGATGGAAAATATTCTCTATCAAAATGTGACTGAGAAAAGATTGGTGGCACTTATGTTTTCTAAGCAGTTGCACAATGATAGCATAACATCTTCCAAAATATTGTCACTGATCATGGGAGATGTAACAAAAATATAACATTGATAACTAAACATATATAATTATATTTCCCTAAAAAAACACTATAGATAGTAAACTAAAATTACCTTTGTAAAGTTATCACATTGTATAAACTACATTTCCTCCCAAACACGCTGAATCACAGGTGTATTTGGGGCTGCTGTTTACCAAGTGAAGACAAGATTGTGAAACTCATGAGTAGACACATGCATACAATGAATTATCTCTTGAGATGACTACAAAAGAAAACAAAATAAAATGGAACAACTGCTTCGCTTCCCTCCTGTGATTCCTCAAACTAGAATAAGATAGCCTTTAGATTAAAGTTGGCATTATAAGGGGCTGGAACTATGAGGCAGCAGTCAAGAGCACTGGCTGCTCTTAAAGAGGACCCAAGTTTTGTTCCCAGCACCCACATAGCACCTAACAACCAATGACACCATTACACATTCAAACACAAGCAGGCAAAACACTCATGCACATAAAATAAAAATAAATAATGAAAATTATAAATGGGCATAATAAGCCTCATCCTTTTAAAATAATTGTTCTTAAGATAATTCATTGAACTTGTAAAATGAATACTGATTAGATTTCAAGGGTTTCTGTCTGTTTGTTTGTTTTTTGTTTTTTTGAGACAGGGTATCTTGTAACCCAACTGGTTGGAACTTGCTATGTAGAACAGGCTGGCCTCATTCTTGAAGAGATCTACTTGCCTCTGCCTCCTGAGTACTGTGATTAAAGGCCTGTGACACCACAAATGGCCAGGTTTCAAGGTTTTTGTTCCTTTAGTATTAGGTTTGCTTGTTTGATGGTTTGGTCATTCAGGTCGTTGGTTAGTTGGTCTTATGAGACAGGTTCTCATGCACTTCAGTCTTCTGGCATCAATTTATTATGAAGCTGAGGATGACCTTAATCTCCTGATCCTTCTGTCTCCAACCGCCAAAAGTTAATATTATTGTAGTGTGCTACAATGCCTCATTTAATATCATATTTTGCAATTATGAACATTTTTAGTGTACTTCAATTTTTTTATTTGCCTTTATTGTGTTTGAGCGTGTGTGTGTGTGTGTGTGTGTGTGTGTGTGTGTATCTGCCATGTGTATAGGTTCCTTTGCAGGCCAGAAAAGGGCAAGGGATTCGCTGGAGCTGAAGGTGCAGACAGTTGTGAACTTCCCAATGTGAGTGTTAGCAACTGAACTTGGGTCCTCTAGAAGACCAACAAGTGCTCTTAGCTGCTGAACCTGCTCTATAGCCCTTGACTGTAATTATTTACTTCTAATTAATCAAAATATCTAAAAATAAGAATATAGGATCCATAACTTATAGAAAAATGAGCGATTACTATAAAGGCAAAACAAATTCTCCAATATTGAAATACGTGACTCTATTGGGTACAGAAGATTAAAGGAATTGTAAATCCTGAAGGTGTTCACTGAATTTGAGAACTAAGAATCATCAATAAATTAAAACTAAAGTGTGGAATGTAAGGATGATATTCATTATAGACAAATAAGGTAAAATGTAAACAATTAGTGTTTATATAATAATGATTCTAATAATAAAATAAGGTTGTCAGCGATTGTTTGCCCTGTTGTTTCCAATTATACATCTGCTACTTATGCTGCAACACATAACTCCACGATTTTGCCTGATGTTGAATGCTAGCACAGAAAGGACTGTATGACTGCTTGGCTTGAATAACTTCTGACTAAATGAGACTAGAGATTAAGGAAAGTACTATTGTAGTCTTTGTATTTTGAGTACATATCTAGGATGTAGTTCTTTGGATTTAGCCTATCTGAGATTCACTAAGTGATTTTGGAATCTGTAGATCTGTTTTGGGTTTTTTGCCAAATTTAAGAAGCGTTAGACTTTTTTTTAATCTTCTAAGGCCCAACTTTCCTCCTGACATTACAGGATTCCAGTGGTCCTGTTGTTCTTATTTCTGGAGAAGTCTCTGAGGTTCAGTTTATTGCTATTTTTTCTGCTTCCTCTGTATTGTTTAGATACCAAAATTGTAATTATTAATCTATCTTCAATTATTAATTTTTTTCCTATTAATTCTTCTACCTGCCTCCAATTCCACACCTCAATTAAACTTTCTTAGCCCCTTATTCTCCTCTTTACATTTATATCTATGTAGTCCATCTCGCCTACCAAATGCCTTCTCCAATAGCCCTTAACTCGTTTACTAACCTCTATGAATTTTCTGATTGGGATACAACTATATAAAAATTCAAAGTTAACATTCATATATGAGAAAGCATAGGTGACATTTGTCTTTCTGTGTCTGGATTATATTACTCAGAATCATTTCCAGTTGAATCCATTTATCTGAAAATTTCATAATTCCATTTTTCTTAAAAATTGAATAATTATACCATTCCACTGTGTAAATGCACCATATGTTCATTATCCACATTCATTAGTTTAAGGATATCCAGATTGTTTCCATTTCCTCTTATGAATAGAGCAATAATTAACATGGATGAACAAATATCTCTAATAGAATGCAGAGGCCTTTGGTTATATGTCCAAGAGTGATAATGGTGGACGTTGTGTAGATCTATTTCTAGCTTTTGAGTAACTTCCAAATGGATTTCCACAGTGGCTGCCCTACTTTACACTCCCATCAGATGTAAATAAGTCTTCCAATTTCCCTACACCATCACCTTTTTATTTTTTTTTTTTTTTTTTTTTTTTTTTTTGGATAGCCATTCTGACTGAGGTGAAATAAAATCTACAAGTTTTTTTTTTTTTTGCATTTTGGCTAAAAATGATGAACATTTAAAAGAATCTTTATCAGAGTGGAGGATACAAAATTAACAAACAACTCATAGCCTTCCTATATACTATCAACAATCATATTGAGAAAGAAGCCAGGGCAACAACCCCAATCACAATAGGATCAAAAATGATCTGGAAACAATTGTAACCAAGGAAATGAGAGACTCACATAATAATTTTAAAAAGAGACTTTGAAGAAATTGAAATAGACACCAAGATGGAAAGATCTCCCACACTCGTAGATCAGTAGGCTCAATTTTCTGAAAATGAAACATACAGATTCTAAACAATGCCCATTAAGAAGCCAATACAATTCTTCACAGAAATTGGAAAAATAATCTCAAATTTCATTTGGAAACACAAAAATCATAGCATAGCCAAAATAATCCTGAACAATAGAAGAAGAGTTGGAGGTATTGCCATCCCTGATTTCCAATTTTAACACAGAGCTATAGAAATAAAAACAGAATGGTGCTTACAGAAAAACAACATTCAGTAGAAGAAAATCGAAGACGCATATTTAGGTCTGCACACATACTACCACCTGACTTTTGAGGAAGGGCCTAAAAATGCTGTTGTAATGAAATGCTTCTTTTAATTAAAATTTAAAAAAAAGAAAAAAAAATATACATTGGAAGAAAGCATGTTCAGTAAATGGTTCTGGTCAAACTGGGTTGGTCCATGAAGAATAATTAAATTACATCCCTGTCTCTCACCACGCATAGAACTCAATTTCAAATGGATCAAGGACCTCAACAGAGGACCTGATACTTTGAATTAGACAGAAGAACAATAGGGAATATATCAGAACCTACAAGAACCAGAAAGCACTTTCAGAATAGGATCACAATAGCATAGGTATTAAAACCAAAACCTGACAAATGGGACCTCATAAAGCTGAAAAGGACAGCAAAGGACAGCAAAGGACATCATCATCTGAATGAAGATGTGGCCTACAGAATAGAGAAAAAAAGCTTCACCAACTATGAATTTGACACAGGGCTAGGATATAGACTTTACAGAGAACTCGAAAAAAATTGCTAAACATAACAAAGCTAAACAATTCAATTAAAAAAGTGGGGAAAGAACCTAAATAGAAATTTCTCATACAATGAAATGGCTAAGAAACAGCTTCAATATTTTTAATTCATTGTTTCCTTTCTTATTCAAGTTAAACCTATTTTTAACCAATATATGCAGACATGAAAATTGGATTTATCTATGAAGTATAATATGATATACTCATGCATATATATACATATATATGCCTTTAAAT
>NW_008331036.1:0-11820 GCF_000622305.1 Nannospalax galili | reverse complement strand
CTGTACAAAAGTGTGGCCACATTTAAAAATTTCTAAGACTTCCAGGTAGCAAACCCTGAAATCAGTGTTAGCAGAGTTGGTCCTTGAGGAGACCCTCCCTGTGCCAGTGGCTGTCAGTGGCTGGCTGTGCTTTCCTTGGTTTTGACCACATCACTCCGGTTTCTGCCTCTGACTGTACAGAGCTGTCTCCGCTTTCCACTCTTAGACAATGCCACTGGATTCAGGGCCCCTAATACAATCTAATACAAACCTAATACAAAGAGATTTAATTTTGGGACCCTTAATTGTATCTGCAAAACCTTTTCAAATAAGGTCACATTCACAGGCTCCAGGCGAACATTTTATGGAATAACAACAAAAAATTAGGGTAAATGCAGTAATAGTTACTTAGGAAATAATATCTTTGCTGAGATCTTTTAAATAAAATTTTATCTTTGAGGCTCAAAACCAGTGACTTATGAGGTCATGTAAATAAAATGATATTTGCTCCTCTCACCCAAAGAAAACGGAAGAGTTCAAAGGTGAGAACTCATTTAATCTAACAGTATTTCGCAAATTAGGGAATATACTGATTGTGAGGGAGAAGTTGTTAGGTTTTTTTGGTTCTATTTTAATTGTTTAAAGTTTATTCATTAGGTTATCATTCCTTTATAAGAAAATGTCATTGTAATGTTAACTGTTTTTTTTTAAGTCATGTTAACTTTACATGTAAACGTAAAACTGTGAATAGAGCTCAGTTTTTAACAGATTTTATCTTTGAGTTTTTTAAAGAAAACCAATTTTCCTCTAAAAAAAAAAGTATTCAAAATCCTTTCTTTTAAGATCTGAAATGTATAACAGAGTTTCATTTTCCCTGGTCTCTTGACCATGTGTCTTCACAGCTGAAACCTATTTTCATATCTGATTACCTAATGATAATCCATTGTAAAATCGTTCTCATTTCCTCACACCCCTCCACTTCTCAGCCTTTAGTGACCACTGTTCTCCTCCCAGTTTCTCTAAGATCTCTTTGTCTTCTACACACCAGTGTCATCATAAAATACTTATCTTTTCTTGATGGGCATATTTTACTTAATATAATTATCCCTGGGTTGATACCAGTTGTCTCAAATAGGAGAATTTTATTTTTTTTCTTTACAGGTAGAGCGGGTATAGTGACGTCACTTATGTACAACTCTATTGTTGCTTTGGTCTTAGACTTCCATCTCCCAGATAGGCAAGAAGGTTTCTTTTTCTCATTTATAAGCCTCTCTTTCTAAATTCCTTTTAATTTAAGTCACTCTATCTATAGTACTCTTTGCTTATAAGTCACACTGTCTATAGTATTTTTATTTATAAGCCAGTCTGTCTACACATATAAACCACATTGCTATAGTATTTTATTTATAAGCCACTCTGTCTATAATATTTTATAGCATCATGAACTGGCCATGTCAGTTTTGATGAGAACTGTGACAAATACTTGCAATTTTCCCTAAGTATCCACGTTCTTCTTCTCCCATAATAACAGAACTTTTTCTAAGCATAGGTGCCATGAATGTTGAATACAGTTCAATCATTTGCTTGTAAGTTTGACCACGTGACCAACTTATAAACTTGTTAAGATATGAGGGCAAGGTGTGCATCTGCCTTGTGACAGGTGCCCTTTGGGAAAAGCTGTGCCAGCCTCTTTCCATCTTTCTCTTCTCTGATTCATATCGAATGCTGAAAAGAAGTTCAGCATCTTAGCATCTAGTCACTAGGTGAATACTGAAAGCGTGGGCTCCTTCTGACACCCATGTGGAGCTACATTTTAGAGAAGAGGAAAGTCATCCTCTAACATGTAACTTTATTCACATTCATGCACCTTTGATTATTCAAGCTCATATCCTAACCCATGTTCAAAGGACCATAGCATGGTGAGGGAGGTTTAAAATTTCTTATAACTTCCAACTAACCTTCCTTCATTGTGTACCTAAGTCAATAGTTGATTGGATTGCTTCACAGCACACTACCTAGAAAATAATGGAACTGTTACTTCACAGTTATGCAGAGGCCAGTCAATAACATTTGTTAGGTAACTAATGATGTTCACATAATTTTGTGATGTCTATTTTCTGTGGCACTAGACTAAATCCAGAGTTTTTCACATGCAAGACAGGTACCCATGTATACTACTAGTACTGTGGGCTTGCTTAATTTGATCCAACAGTGTCCTTGAGGTGAAATTTAAATAATCACCATTGCATTGTAGAATTTTCTTTTTCTTTTGATCCTGTAGGGACTCCAAGATTTTCAAAAATGACTAAGTGTGAATGAACTGATATAAAAGTCAATGAATAAATGTTTCAGTGTATTTACGGTTGTGTCTGCTGATCATGTGGAACACCACAAGAAATCACATATGTTCTTAATACCTGAGGAATGTGTTTTTAGTAAAGAGTGCAACCAATTCAAATCTAATGTGACTATAGTCATATAATTTTTAAATATCTAAAATAAACTTTAGTTAAAATCTGTATCTTGGGGATATATCTTTGTAGTTTAGTTGTTCCTTTGAGTATTAATTTGTTTAATGGCATGATCTGACTTCAGTTATTTTGACTTTTAACTATGACTGAATAGTGTAAACTTATAAATACACATTGAATTAAATTATTTATTTCCCGTGCACTCATAGTGTGAATAATCTTACTAGAATATTGAATTATTGTTTTAAGTTATTAGTTTAATATTATTATGAAAGTTTTTATTGAATTTTTGCAAATTCTATACAATGTATTTAATCATATCTAGACCCCCTCCCATACCCACAACCCTCCCCTTAATATACCCATTTTCATGTGCTTTAGTTTATGGATATAAGAAGCATATTTAGTATGATTCAAACTGGTATTTGATCATGAAAATGTATGTCTATTTTATATTTTAATTTTTATCTTAGAATCTCATTTGAAACAATACTCTTATGTGCTCATGTTTTCATGCACCAGGAATTTGAGAATCAGTTGGGCAGTTGGAACTAACGTTATTCACTTGCTCCCTCACTTCAACATAGAAGGTCTATGAGGTCAATTCATCTCTGGACTGATATAGTCTTCATGTGCCCTCTTCTCCACTTAGGAGGACTGGACTTTTCACACAAGATAGTGGTCATATAAATCTCATACATTACAACCGACTTCCAAGAGGAAGCATACCAATAGAGGTGACACAAGAAGCCTCAGGCTCGACTTCAGCAGAGTGTACCACATCAGTTTTGCACATGATATTGGTCAAAGTCAGTCATAGCATCTATTCCAATTCCAATGGGAAGAAAAGAGAACGCCTCCTCTCAAAGAAGAAAGGTACATAATTTTATACATGAAGAAACCAAATATATTCATAAATTAGAAAACAGAGCATGAACTTCAATCTAAAATTATGCCATCAATTTTTATGCTGCTTTATAAATGTCTCTGTAAATAATTAAATGTTTCAGAAAGATACAGATGAAATTCTAAGGGAACAATAAATACATGGTTTGAATAATACGTTCCTACAAAATGTCTTAAAATGCAGCACCAATGAGAATACTGATTAAACTAAAAGAAAAGTGAGGTCCTTGAAATAGATTTCCAGTTCTTCATTCATGATATGATTTCTGCACCTACTCATTCATGCAGCAAGTATTTCTTGATGTACCATCATGAGCCCCTGGGGTTTTTGTTAAGCAAAGTAACTGTGACAATGAAGAAGCAATTGGGCTTTTTTTCTTCATGATGGTTACAATTTAATAATACAAATTATCCTCTCTTAAAATAATCATTTGACTAAACTCTTGTTAGGGAAAATAACAACAATCTTTATATAATTTGTAAATGAAAAACTGTACGTGAAAAAGATTACTATAACCAAATAATCAAATAAAAGTGCATGGATACATTCAGTTATTTAATCAAATAAGTATAATTTAGGGTTTTGTTGTAACCCCAGTTTATTCGAAACCTTTAGGCCAATGTATAAACCATGTTTTAACAAAAACAGATGCTTCACAGCACACAGGGAAGTTCCATCTGCTCTGTAACTCGACATGGGAATGTCTTCTTATTGCTTACCAGGCCATCCTCTGTTCCAAGAAAACATGAGCCTCTTAAAACAAAGTTGGAAATCTAGTGGCTTGCAAGTCAGCTGGCAACGCTTCTGCATTTTTAAGCAGGCTTAGCTATCAGGGGGAGCTTAGTGTTCACTCTGAAACTGACCGTTCTGAGCCAAGTTTGGAGTAGTGTGAGTTATCAAACCTGACAGCCTTTTGGCACGTCTTTGAAGACTCTTGGGCCAGGCTTCTTTCCAACCTCAGCTGGGAACAATTAGGATAAATAACAGTTCTTGCAATGGCTAGTTCCTACTATGTTTTTAGAAGTATTTAGTGTGCAATAATGGAATTTATGGCTTACCTGTAGCATACTATCCATTCAAAAAAAAAAAAAAAAGGATCAAATTGAAAGGTTAGAATGTCCTGAACATTTCAAAGCAAGACTTGGGGATAAATCAAAGGTCTTTAGAAAATTCCTTACTATTGAAACTTTCTAAGACACAATTAAATATATATTCAAAAATGTAATATTTTTCCCCAAACCTGAACACTAAAACCAAAAGCAATAATTTGAAAATCTTGTTCAAACATACCACATACACACAATAAAGGAGCATACCCACAATCAATGAATTGTGACCACCCCCAGGGACGAAAAACCTGTTAGTTTGTAATGTAGATTTTCACTGTTAGGAAAAAAATTTACCTTACAAATGTCTTATTGGTAAACAGCAAATGGAAGATCCTAGATGGAAGTTAATGTCAGAATAACAGTAAATGATAATTTTCTTTCTTGCTGATTGAGAACTATGCTTTTTTTAATTGGGTGTTTCACTTTATGTATCCTGTGGGTAAGGAAATGCAACTATCTCATGGCTGAAAGTCATAGTTTGTTTTATTTAAAAATAAGGGTTTGACCTGACTCATTAATCTATCATAGCACCTCTTTAGTGATTTTATACATTTGACATCCTCCCCTTATATACATATTTTTATTCTTTGAAGTTTTATTATAAAACATAACAAAATAAAAAGTAGCTAACAATAACAATAATGATATTCTCCTATTCAGCATTTCCAACTTTATATTTTTAACAATACAAATTTACTGTTAATAATTATGACTGAGTTCTTTTAATTTTATTATTTTTACTGTTAATAATTATGGCAGTTTTTTAATTTTATTTATTATTTTTATTTTATGTGTATGCATGTATTGCCCGCATGTAGGTAAGCGCACCCATGTCGTGCAATGCCTATGGAGGACAGAAGAGGCCTTTGGATCCCCTGAAACTGGAATAATGAACAGTTGTTAGCTGCCATGTGGGTGCTGGGAATCAAATCTGGGTCTTCTGCAAGAACAACCAGTGTTCTTAACTGCTGAGCCATCTCTCCAGCTTCATTATGCCTAGGTTTTTAAATTCATGGATAAAATATCATTTATTTGAAGTTGCCAATATAGAAATATTTTCATACATACCAATAATTTATTTTTGTGTGTTTTCCAGGTATATTTTAGTCTTTATATGAGCATAACTTCTGGATAAAAATGAGAGTGAAAAACGGTTGAATATTGTGGGGAATTAATTTAAGTTTTCAAACATCCAATACTCGTCCTGGAGGATGTAATCTAGTTGTGACATGTGTAGCCCCATTGTTTGCTAAAGTTACCAGCTGGAACATCTTGTTTGGCACGTTGATAGTACAGCACTCAGAGTCCATTGTTGAGCAGAATTATAGGGGACAGTTATCCCCTATCCATCTGCATCTCACTTTGTGGCATTATGAAAGCAACCCATCGAGTGGTAGGGAGTTTCCAGCTTAATCCAGGCTTGATTTCTCCCTCTCCCTCCCTCACATTCAGCAATAGGGTTTTACCGTCCACTTATGGTATATAACCAACATTATTGGCAATGGCCTTTACTGTTTTGGGGACCTCTAGGGCCCCTCTGGCCAATAGCTCATAGGAGGGCAACCCACCTCTGAAATTGGGATTTTTATTTAACAACTGTATGGCTTCTGATAGGGCTTGCTTCCACCCCCCTAGGGCTCCTTCTGTGCTTAACCATTAGTATTTTTACTACCCCTTGTTCCACTATGTTACATGAGCCTTAGGTGTAAAGGTTCTACTGTTGGTATGTCACTTAGGGTCACAACTGGACAAAGTGTAGAGAGTAAGGGGTGGCAAAGTATGTTGTCCCTGGACAGAATTCGTATATTAAACCTCACCCAACGATAGTGGTCTCCAGAGAGTAGGAGGGAAGAGTCATAGGTACTGAAAAAAGAGATTCTGAGAGCAGTGAAACTACTCTATATACTTCAGTGGTTGGATACACAAATGCATTTGTCCCAAAATGGAAAGCAGAACATCAAAAGGAAGCCCTGTGGTGAATTACTGACAAGCTCATAACTAAATATCATGGTAAGTTTATCACATACATTTAATCCCAGCATTTTGCTAAAAGAGGCAGGTGGATCTCTGTGAGATGGAGTTCCAGGCCAGCCGTGGATACAGAGAAACACTGTCTCAAAAGAACAAAACAAACCAAAACAATACAAAACAAAAACAAAAAAGGAAGAGGCTGTAACTTAATGGGTTTATTTCCATTTACTCCACCCTACATGTTTTGTGTGACTGTTTTTGTATCAGCACCTTGCTGTTTTGTCCCTTAGGTTTTGAAATGTGGCCTAAAATCAAGCATCTTGATTGCCCAAGCTTCACTATTTCTGTTTAGAATTGCTCTGGCTTTTCATGGTCTTATGTACTTCCATCTGGATTTCAAGTTCTTTAATATTTTTGTATAAATAATGTCATCAGAATTTCTCAATAAACATTTTTAAAGTTAAAAATAATGTTATCAGAATTCTGATGCATTAAATCTATAGACTGCTTTAGATACTATACCTATTGTCATAATATTAATTCTAGTGATCCATGGGCATGAGAAATCTGTCATCTAGTGTTTTCTTCTGTTACATTCTTCAGTATTTCAAAGCTTTCCTCATACAGTTCTTTTCCTTCCATTATCGGGTTTATTCCCAGTTATGTTTTTTCATTTGTAAGTATTATGAATGTTTTTTTTTCCTGATTTCTTTCCTGCCATTTCTTTGCATGTGTGTTTTGGGGGGGGGGGGGGAGGCTGGGTGTGGGTGTGGGTGTGCATTTGTGGATGCGGATGCATGTGTACTTGGTTGGCTGTACATGTGGAGGCTGGCTTGAGGTTGAAGCTAAGTGTTGCCCTCAATTGCTCTCAACATTTCGTGCTGAAGCAGGACCTCTTATTTGAACGCAGTGCTCTCAATTTCAGCCAACTTGCTCTGAGAATCCTACCTCTGCCTCTTACGTCCTGGTATTACTAGGAGCCTGCCACTTCTACCTGAGTTTTCAGGATCCAAAATCTGGTCTTCACACTTGCAAGGCAAGCACTCCAGCCACTGAGCCATCTCCCCCACCACTCAGCATGTTTTTTTTTTTTTTTCTATTGATAAATAACACAGCCACTGATTTCTCTGCGTTGATTGGTTTATACAAACTGTGATTGCAATGCTTAGTGTATTTTGTTTTAACAGAATCTGATAAGTTCAGTTAAGATGTTGGTTATTATCTATTTAGTTCAAAGAAATTAAGAGGTAAAAATTATTTTTCTTTTCTTGATGAGGTCCCATGACTTTCAACAGGTCATTGACATCTCATATTTTCCCCTTTTCATATTAAATACTTGTATTTAAAAATAAAGATATTTATATATTCTCCTCTTTATCCTTTGTCTTTCTTCTGCATTTTTCTTTTTGGTTGGCATAGAAAATTCAGTATAATTTCTAAGTACTAGAAGCCACACCCAGTTTCAAAAATCAACATCATATTAAGTAAACTATTTTATGATAAATTCAAGGAGGTTCATTCACTTTAAAAGTTGTGCTAAATTTATATGTCCTGGCCATTATTTGGCATAGCAAAGCACGACATATGGATAAGTAGTATTTTTTTGTGGAAAACGGCATTTATGGTAGAGATATTTCCCCCAAAGTTTACATTCCCTAGTACAGTGCCGACATGTCAATATTTTCTCCCATGAGAAACCACCAAACTGAGATAAATACATAATATTTAAAACCAATTTTTTCTTCTAATTTTTAAAGGAAGTGAAAGATAAGGACCAAATATTATTAACACTCTTCTGAAGAGAAAACTTCAAAGTCTAATAGCTGGAAGATTAAATACAAGTGTTCAAAAGTAATTATAAAAACATATTGATTCAATGGGCATGTTCAAGGGGGAACCTGAACCAGTATGAGCCACAGTATTTCCCACAAATTCCATTCTCCTCTCTGACACAGAAATATTAAAGATATAGTCTTATTACCCATGCCTGTAATTTAACCTTTGCATAAAATTTAGGACTAAACAGAAAAGAAAGACAATCATTATTGCACTCTACTCACAATGTTAAATATCAAAATAGTAATTATTAATAATGTAAAGGGATGATAATTTGTAATCATCCTTCTCTCTAACAAATTAGCTTTCAGCAACTCAAGTGTTTTCTACTGCTTCATTGTTCAATTAATTGATCTTTTTCCAATACTCATGAAGAATATCCTACTTCTGTTGAGAACATTTTAGTTCATTCTCATCTATTTTACTTCCTGTGGGCATCACTCCTGAGGGTATTTCCTATTGGGCATATTATCCCTCCAAAAACATCATATGGCACTCTCACATGCTTTGTACTGCAATTTTAATTTAATAACCCATGTCTTTTAAGCGCAGCATTGCCTTCCCATGCAGGTTCATTTCACTTGAACAATTATATTTTACATTGTATTTTGAAATCAGCTTACTAACTAGTGAGTTTCAATACAGCTTTCATATACATCCTTTAGTTGGATTAACCAAACCACTATCCTTCATCTTCCCCATAGTCCACCAGCATACTTGATTAATACTTTAAGCCCCAGTATTTCCTTCTCTTCTTCTATATCACATGCAGGGAGTTCCCAGAGGTTTCCAAAGCAACACAGGCTATTGCCATTACCCTTGGTTACCATAATTTTGAAGTAAGATCTATTGCTGAAGAGATCACAGACTTTGGCTTCAAGACTTACAGAAATCAGTCTCAAACTGATCAGGAAACTTCCTCCCTGCTGTCTAACCTTAATAGAACTAAAAGGTGCTATTCAAATTCCTGGAGGAGAAAAAAAATCAATGGGCTTACCCACCACTAGACCTTCATGCTATGATACGGACCTATTAGATAGAGTATGCCCTCTGGTGCAATAATTGTATGACTGTTATTGGGTAACTAACCACTCTGATTGAATATAAGGCCTTTCCCAGATGAAAGAATTTCATGCCTTGTACTACAATCCTGGTTAAAAATTCATAGTGAGGGAGATCACCAGCCCTGGGGTAGAATATGTTATTTTTATTTTGCTAAATGGTCATGCTACCAAATTTCCATCTAAATATTTATGTTTATGCACTTAGACCTGTGCTGCTGTCAACTTTGTCCCAAGAAGCTTCATTTTGAAATGGGCAGCAATCAATAGAGAAATGCATGACTGGTCAAAGTGCTGAGGACAAGGGACAGAGTGCTCTGCTCTAAACAGAACATCTTTTTCAACCCCTTATCAAAGGGTCAGGGAACATTGAGGCAGAGGAGGCAGAAAGGGTGTAATAGCCAAAGTATAGGGAGCAGTGCTGTGAAATGATGCCTTCTGTATGTAACATGCCTATCAAATTCATGAACTCACAGCAGCTTTGGTAACTTATACAATACCTGCATATGATCAAGCCAGAAAAATTCTAGCACAAAGAGGAGAAATGCTCTCAAGACTCCAGTCCTTACTGTGGAGCTATTGATATGATTATTGAAAAACTTATATGAAGCTAGGGGAGGACTATGGATGTTGGAAATGGAAAACTTGGATAAACATGATCATATTTCATTGTCAATATGTATGAAATGATAAAGAATAAAGAAATATTATTTGAAAAATTAAAGATATGATGATAAATTATGGTTTCAAGATTGAAATTAATATGTAATAAATTATATAATATTTCCTACATAACCAAATCAGAAATAGTAAGCTGCCTGTGAAGATGAGGTTCAGAAATGTATTTACTATCATAACAAATAAACTTTTCAGTAAATATTAGGCATACTATTTTTAATCTATTGTTTTATTATATCAGGCTTAAATGTCTTATTATATTCCTTTATCCTGCTGATCCTCCTTCCCTTCCCACACCCTAATATTTTCACTTCTACCTCCTTCTCTGTTTAAAAGTCACCACCTACAGTATTTCCCTGTCTATTTCATTTTACCCATTTCTACTATCCCCTGCCCTTAAGTCAGCTCCTATCCCACTATGCGCTTTCTAGTTTTCTGGCTTCCACACGTACTCCATATTAAACACATAGAACTAAAGAGTTGAAGCTAGAATACATGTGAGAAAGAACATGAAGCATTTGTCCTTCTGAGCCCACGTGACCTCAATCGGCATACTGTTTTCTCAGTTCCATCCAATTAACTGCAAATTTCCTGATTTCTTTATTTTTAAAGAAGCCTGGGAAACATTCACTCGTTTATATGCACCACATTCTCATTACCCATTTGTTAGTTGATGGAAATCTAAACTGATTCCATTTCCTAGTTATTGTAAACAGAGCAGCAATGAACAGGGATGTGCAAATATCTCTGTTGTAGCATATAAACCCCATTGTGTATTTGCCCAAGAGTGGTATACCTGGGTCATATGGTAGATCTAGGGCTATTTTATTTGAGAAACCTCCAAACTGATGTACAATGCGGCTGCACCAGTTGGCACTCCACCAACAGTGTATAAAGGATCCACTCCACCAACAGTGTATAAAGGATCCTCTTTGCCCATATCCTTGTCAGCATTTGTTTCCTATTGTATTCATGATGGTGGTCATACTGGCTGGGGCGAAATGGAATGTTAACTTAGGTTTAACCTATGTTTCCTTGAGGGCTAAGGGCACTGAGCACTTTATAAAATGTTTCCTAATCATTGCTTTTTCTTCTTCAGAGAACTGCCTGTTTAGTTCTGTAGCCATTTTTTAATTGGGCTATTTGCTTGTTTGTTTTTTGTTTTTCTTATTCTTTAGTTTTTGAGCCCTTAGTATATCTTCGTCACTAATCTTCTGTTGGGTGTATAGCTGATAAAGATTTTCTCCTGTTTTATGGAGCTGTCTCCTCTTTCAAGTGGCAGTTTCCTTTGCTGTACAGAAGGATTTCAATTTCATGAGATCCAATTTGTTCATTCTTGGTCCTTACATTCTTCTCCTACCACCTGAGATTCTACTCTGGAAGCCTTGGGCAGCACTGGAGGGACGTTTACTCAGCCACCAGGAGAGAAGGCAACTGCTACTGGCCCATTGCCCTGGCTGGTATGAAAAAACTGTTGTCCTAGTTCTTTTCTCCATTGCTGTGAAAAAACAACCTAATCAATACCAACTTGAGGAGGAAAGGGTGTATTTGTCTTGTATCTCGTGGGTCACAGTCCGTGACTGAGGGAGCCCAAGGTAGAAATTCAGGGCAGGGACCTGGAGGCAGGAGCTGAGGCACAGGCCAAGGGGGAACACTGCTTACTGGCTTGCTCCTCTGATCAATGCCCAGCCTGTTGTCTTATACAACACAGGCCCACGTGCCCAAGGGAAGCACCACCCACAGTGGGCTTGGCCCTCCCACATCACTCACTAATAAAGAAGATGCCACAAAAATGGCCATAGGTCAGT
>NW_008331035.1:0-258 GCF_000622305.1 Nannospalax galili | reverse complement strand
CCAATGTGTCACCACAATTCTTTTTGTGGCATTACAATGCTGAATGTCCCTAACAAGGAATTTAATGTGTCATCACATGGCTCAGTGTGCAAATTTAATTCCCCAATGTTTGATCACAGTATACAAATTTGGTATTCCAATGTTTCCTGTGCCTAATCAATGCTCCAACATGACATTATTGCTCCATGTGCCATTATATTGCCCCAGTGTGCCATTACAATGTTACAATATGAATTCACAATATTCCCTTTTGCCATC
>NW_008331034.1:0-277 GCF_000622305.1 Nannospalax galili | reverse complement strand
TTTTAATACTCACCTTTGGGCCATGCATCCTCAATAGATTAGTGTTGGGGAACCCTGCTGTCAGGGTCACAGTTTCTCCATGTCTGGATAGCTGTGAAGCAGCTCGGCGTTTGATGGAGAAACTCCCCTTTTCAGCAGGGCACCTCCTGCTCTTCCTGGCTCACCTTGAAGTGGCCACCACAGATGCCTTACCTAAAACATGACCTCTGGCATAGAAACTACCAGGTTTTTTCTGTATGATAATCAGGCATTGTCTGACAGCCTGATTGATAGAAGC
>NW_008331033.1:0-276 GCF_000622305.1 Nannospalax galili | reverse complement strand
TTTCACAACAGCACAAACATTTTCATGTCTTTATTCTTCTTTACCTAGGACTTCTCCCGGACCCCAGATTCATTCAATAAAACCTACCTGATCATCTGCAGTCTGTGCTCTCTCCACATTCCAGGGCTCTTTGTTTTGCTCCAGGCAGGAGACCAGAACAGGCTTCTTCATGGCCAGAACTGGCAATGAGAAAGACGCACAAGATGCTTGCTAAATTCCTTAGGAAGATTTCTAACCCAGTACTGTGCTTCAGTGATAATATAGAAGAAAAGATTT
>NW_008331032.1:0-271 GCF_000622305.1 Nannospalax galili | reverse complement strand
GAAGTTAGTGGGGAATAAGTGTCAGGAAGCCACTTACAGTAAAGTCCTCAGTGGTGCCTACACCACAGACCCAGCTGCCTCTGTTTTACAATGCCATCTCTGACTCTTCTGAATTTGGGTTTAAACAGGCAAAGGCTGCTTTAGAGATCACTGGCTAGGAATGTTCTGGACATGATGTCAAACTTTACGAGGCGTGATGACACATTACTACATGTGATGTCACATTGAGTGGTAGGAAAGTTAGGCCTGTGGACAGAAGGGTGTTGGGGAG
>NW_008331031.1:0-542 GCF_000622305.1 Nannospalax galili | reverse complement strand
TTCTGAGGGGACATTGAACACCGTGTTTGCATATTGAGCATGATGACAACAATGAATCATTGTAATGTCACAATGGTGCATTGTGATGGCAAAATGTGATTTGTGATAGCACAATGGAACATTTAGAAGTCATATTGTGACATTGTGATTGCAAAGGAGAGCAATATAATGGCACTTGGGGCCATAGTGCAGACATATTTGAGCATTTTGATATTACGTTGGAGCATTTTGATGTCACATTGTAGCATTGTGATGTCACATTAGGGGATTCTGAGGGGACACTGAGCACCATGTTTGCATATTGAACATTGTGATGAAACAGTGGATGTATGTAATAACACATTAGTGCATTGTGATAGCACAATGAGCATTGTGATGACACAATGGCACATTGTGCAGTTGTAAGGTTACATTGTGATGGCACATTGGAGCAATATAATGGCTCATGTGGCCATAGTGTTGCACATTTATCAGGTGATGTCAATTTGGAAAATTGTGATGTCAAATTGTGGTATTGTGATGTCACATTGTAGCATTATGAT
>NW_008331030.1:0-1265 GCF_000622305.1 Nannospalax galili | reverse complement strand
ATGACTTCCCAATGTTCCATTGTGACATGACAATTCTCCAATGTGACATCAAAATGCACCAATGTGCCAACACTACCAATCCATGTGAAATTGTATCGCTCTAATGTGCCATCACAATGTAACAATAAGACTTGTCAATGTTGCATTGTGACATCACAGTGCTCCACGGTGCCATCACAATGTTATCATATGACTTCACAATGTTCCATTGTGAAATCATAATGCTCCAATATGATACCACACTGCTCCAATGTGTCAACATTCTCACCCCATGTGCCATTATATTGCTCAAATGTGCCATCACAATGTTACAGTGTGACTTCGCATGTTACATTGTGACAATGTAATGCTACAATGTGACATCTTAATGCTCCCATGTGCCAACACTCTTGCCCCATGTGCCATCACAATACTCTATGATGCCAAAACAATGTTACAATATGATTTCATAGTGTTCCACTGTGACTTGACAATGCTCCAATGTGACATCACAATGCACGAATGTGACATCACAATGTTTGAATGTGACATCACAATGTTAGAATATTACTTCTCATGGTAAATTGGGACATCACAATTCTCCAGTGTGACATCACAGTGCTCCAATATGCCAACACTATCGCCCCATGTACCAATATGTTGCTCCAATGTGCCATCACAATGTAACACTATGACTACACAGTGTTACATTTTGAAATCGCAATGCTCATGTACCAATATGTTGCTCCAATGTGCCATCACAATGTAACAATCTGACTTCACAATGTTACATTTTGAAATCACAATGCTCCATTGTGCCATCACAATGTTACTATATGACTTCAAAATGTTCCAATGTGACATCCCAATGCTCCAATGTGACATGACATTGCTCAAATGTGCCAACACTATCGCCCCATGTACAATTATATTCCTCCAATGTGCCATCACAAGGTTAAAGTATGACTTCTCAATCTTCCATTGTGACATAACATTGTTCCAATGTGACATCACACTGCTCCACTGTGCCAAAACTATCGTCCCATGTGCCCTACATAGCTCCAGTGTGCCATCACAATGTTACAATATGAATTTACAATATTCCATTGTGACATCACAATGACCAATAATGCCATCACAATGTTACATTAAGATTTCCCAACATGGCATTGTGTCATCCCAATGTTCCAATGTGACATCACAATGCATTATGTGCCATTACAGTGTTACAATATTTCACAAGGCTCCATTATGAGATCACAATGCTCCAATATGACATTACAATT
>NW_008331029.1:0-821 GCF_000622305.1 Nannospalax galili | reverse complement strand
TGTGTCAAATAAGTTTCTTTTAAAATTCTTTGTTTGTTATTTTTATTTTATTTGTATGAGTATATTGCCTGCGTGTGTGAAACTGCACCCATGTCATGAATTGCCCATGGAGAAAGAGCACATCGGATCTCCGGGAATTGGAGTTAGCAGACAGTTGTTAGCCACCATGTTGTTAGCTTGGAATCAAACCTGGGTTGGCTGCAAGAGCAGTCAGTATTCTTAACTGCTGAGCCATCTTTCCAGCCCCTCTACTTATTATTTTTATTGTTTATATATATGAGTGTATTGCCTGCATGTATGTAAGTGTACCCATGTCATACAATGCCCATGGAGGTCAGAAGAAGGCATCAATTCTCAGTGAACTGGAGTTAAGCATGGCTGTTAGTCACCATATGGGTGCTGGGAGTCTAACCTGGGTCCTCTGCAAGAGCAGCCATTGCTCTTAACTGCTGAACCATCTCTCTAGCTCCAAGTATATTTCCTAAAAAATTATAACGTATCCCAAAATGGAACAGTACTTAGCATTTAAATCAATTGTAAACATCAGTGAAAATATTGCTGTCGTGAAATACATTCTTTGTGGTTCCGTTTATATTAAACTTTAAGTATGATCATTCAAATCTATAATGAAAGAACTTAGGGGGAAGTAGAGGTTGACAGGAAAGAATTATAAGAAAAATTTTGAGAATTCTGGAAACATCCTCATGTTTCTGGTTGCAATGAGCGTACAAATTTATCGAAACCAGCGAACACTAGCCTGCAATTGTGTGGAATTTATCGTGCATAAATTTTCTCAGTAAAGCTAACGTTAGTAGGAAAAA
>NW_008331028.1:0-403 GCF_000622305.1 Nannospalax galili | reverse complement strand
TATGAGAAAAACGACAAATAAACTCATCCAAAAAATAACTAAAATACATTCTGATAGTCAATTTTTTAGGTCTTCCAAATATTTAAAATATAAAATGGCTTATTGAATGTTTTCTACGTATATCTACATATTTGCCTACACAGCTACGTATTTAGTTATATATTTACATAATTTCTGAGTTGCTTTATATGAAATATTTCTTTGAATCTTAAATTAATAATATCAGTATTTAAAAAAAGACAAAAAGTCTATATTACTCAACAATGCATTAACTGAATTTAGTGAATTGTATTCAACTTCAAAATACATAAAATTATAGAAATTT
Organism: Nannospalax galili; assembly: GCF_000622305.1. NCBI lineage: Eukaryota > Metazoa > Chordata > Mammalia > Rodentia > Spalacidae > Nannospalax > Nannospalax galili. Next base: position 78 of record NW_008331028.1, on the reverse strand, counting down.
CATTTTCATATATATTTATCTACATATTTACTTCTCTAGATATTTATATTTCTCATCTCTGTGTCTGTAAGTCTATGT
>NW_008331027.1:0-482 GCF_000622305.1 Nannospalax galili | reverse complement strand
TTTTTTTTTAAGCAAACAAACAAATGGACTCAATTTTATACTACTTTTCTAACTATGTTCTGTGGAAGCATTTGTAGATTCTGATCTAAAATGTTATAATTAAAATAACATTGGATTTTGGAGATGGAGAGACAGCTCAGTGGTTAAGAGCTCATATTGTATTTGCAAAGAAGTAGAGTTTAGTTCCAAGCACGCACATTGGACAGCTCACAAAGATCCCTGAATCCAGCTCCAAAAGGATTTGACACCTTCTGTTCTGGTTTATTTCTCCATTGCTGTGACAAAACACTCTGACCAATACCAACCTGGGGAGGAAAGCGCTTATTTGGATTATACCTCCCTGGTCACAGTTCATCAGGGAGCCCAAGGTAGGAACTCAGGGCAGGAACCTGGAGGCAGGAGCTCAAGTACAGGCTGTAGAGGAATGCTGTTTTCTGGCTTGCTCCCCTGGCCCCTGCTCAGCCTGCTTTCTTATGCAACAC
>NW_008331026.1:0-598 GCF_000622305.1 Nannospalax galili | reverse complement strand
GAGGACTTAGCTTGCTTGGTTCAAGGAAAGAAGGGATGAGGCTCCTTACAGAAGGAGAAGAAATTCTGAGATCCCTTTGTAACAAGTAGAAGATTTGAGGATTACGGCAGCTAAAAAAATCTCAGTGCGTTCTTACTCTACCCAGGTCACTTGGGAGTTTTCCCTCTTGTGATAAAAGGTGATGCAGAAATTCACATTTGCCAAAGAAAAGTTTAGACCTTTCCTTCCTGTTTAATGGGGCCTCAAGCTTACCTCATCTAAATAAGGAATCCTGAGACTTTCCCCAAGTGCCTAAGTGGTCTTGAGACTGCCTCTTGTGCCCAACAGGGATTTAAACATACTCTAAGTTATCAGGCCTTGGCCTTCCTCCTCTCTCCAATGGAACTTGTGATTTATAAACTCTGACCAAAGGGACTTCAGAAGTTTCCTGTCTACACCATGGAACCTGAAATGCCCACCTTCTGACCAAGGAGGTTCCAGACCTAACCTTCTGATCAATATCTTCCCTTTCTGACAAAGGAGAACCCAAGATATGTACCTCCTGAGAGTGGGTCCTTACACCTAGCTCTTCCTTTCAGTGGTCCCTTTGGTTTTACTA
>NW_008331025.1:0-262 GCF_000622305.1 Nannospalax galili | reverse complement strand
TCACTTTTCCTCTTTCAGAGCATCTACTCACTCATGGAAGGGAGAGAAACTGCCTTCGAGAGTTCCAGGCAGCTTCCATCATAAAGTTTAGAGCCCAGGGCAGCTCTCTATTCACCTTCCTGTCCACCTCATTTTCTACCTCATTTTCCCACTCATTTTCCTCTGCTCTTCAATAAGAGTTACACAAAGAGTTACACATTTGAATTTGTGCTCTGAGGAGCTGTTGTAATGAGATGATACAGATGTGAAAATGAAGTGCAGG
>NW_008331024.1:0-377 GCF_000622305.1 Nannospalax galili | reverse complement strand
CAACAGACACCCAAAAGATCCAGACCATTATAAGGGAATATTTTTTTTAAATCTATGTGCTACTATATTTGAAAATCTAAAAGAAGTGAATGGATATCTAAAATTGTGGGAACCACCAAAGTCAAACCAAGATGAGATCAAGTTTAAATAGACCCATAACATTCAAGGAAATCAAAACAGTAATACAAAGCCCAGGCCCAGATGTCTACCAGACATTTAAAGAAGACCTTCAACCAATATTACTTAAATTATTCAAAATGATAGAAACAGAGGGAGAACTCCAAAATTCCTTCTATGAAGCAAGCATCATTCTAATACCCAAACCCGGTAAAGACACAACCAAAAAAGAAAACTATAGAACCATATCCTTAATGAAC
>NW_008331023.1:0-440 GCF_000622305.1 Nannospalax galili | reverse complement strand
AACACCAAACCAAACCACCAACCAACTAACAAAACCACCACCACAACAAAACAACAAACAAATAAGCAACCCCCCGCCCCGCCAAAAAAGGAGAGTATATGAAGGTAGGAAAGATCTGGGGAGAGTGGAAGTGGAGAGGCTCAAGACACATTGTATATATGTATGAAATTGTCAAAAGACAGATTTTAAAGAACTTAAAGGTGGCATCCTGAATTTGTAAAGAATTAAATTATGATATTTTCATCTTCCATTTAAAAAATAATACTGGCCAGGCATGGTGGCACACGCCTTTAATCCCAGCACTTTAGAGGCAGAGGCAGGTGGATCTCTGTGAGTTCCAGGCCAGCTGGGGCTATCGGGAGACGCTGCCTCAAAAAAAAAAAGACCAAAAAAAAATAATAATAATACTGAAAAATTGTTAATCACAGAAGTACAACCAT
>NW_008331022.1:0-285 GCF_000622305.1 Nannospalax galili | reverse complement strand
CTATTTGGTGTTCTATGTGCTTCCTGTATTTGTATGGTGATGTCTTTCTTTCCTTAATTTCGGGAAGTTCTCTTCTGTGATCCTGTTTAAGATCTGGCCAACACCATTAACCTGAAATTCTTCTCCTTCCTCTATTCCTATGATCTGTAGATTTGGTCTTTTCATGGTGTCCCACATCTCTTACATATTCCATTCCTGTGTTTTTTTAAACTTTCCATAATCTTTGCTTGAGTAGTCCAGTTCTTCAGCTTTGTCCTCCAGTGTTGATATTCTGTTTTCCATTTC
>NW_008331021.1:0-512 GCF_000622305.1 Nannospalax galili | reverse complement strand
AAAATCAAACTCGGTGAAAAGTCTAAGCAATAGAATGGATGAAATAGAAGTAAAAATATCATGCTTTGAAGATAAGATAGAGAAATTAGATCATTCCATCAAGAAAAATGTTAAATTAAAAACAAGCAAGCCCATGAACACAATGTGCAGGAACTCGGGGATACTATAAAACAATCAAATCTACAAATCACATATATACTAGAATGAGCAGAATATCGGGTCCAAGGCGCCAAAACTATTTTCAACAAAACCATTGAACAAAATTCATCAAATCTTAGGAAGAATATGCCTATGATTGTGCAAGAGGTACACAAATCACCAAATAGGACCCAAAAATAAATTCCCCATGTCACAAAATATTCAAAACGCTAAATATACAGAACAAAGGATAGTGAAAGCTTCTAGAGAGAAAGTCCAAACCACATATAATGGGAGGCCTATGAGACCTCACTGTAGATTCGGAAATCTCTGGGAGACCATGGACGGATGTTCTACAAATTCTTAAAAGTCAC
>NW_008331020.1:0-488 GCF_000622305.1 Nannospalax galili | reverse complement strand
GGACCGTGAAGTCTTTACCTCTAAATGGGACATTTGTATCACATCTTTTCCCGGAAAAACTCTGGGGTTATTGTGGAATAGGAGCAGAAAGATTGTGAGAGCCAGAAGTAGTGAATGATTACAGTGAAACAGTATTTGCCGGACATGACAGGGCCATTGAGCACATGAACTCAAAGCCCCTGTGACTCCAAAACAAGCCTTGCACAATGTCGAGTCAGACAAAATCACATGGACATGAGAGGGGCTCCTGAAGCTCCACCTGTAGCTGAGAAGCTGTTGGCAGTTAATGGCTACTTGTGAAGGACGGTCAGTTTTCTTAAGGGATAAAAGAAAGAAAACAACACAATAAGAACTTGAGCCATGGAACTAAACAGAATTCTTAGAAGAAATACAAATGAAATGGCTAATAAATATTTCAAAAAACTAGTTGTTCACTATCTTAGCCATAAGAGAAATACAAATTAAAATTACATTTCAAACCAGTCAGA
>NW_008331019.1:0-428 GCF_000622305.1 Nannospalax galili | reverse complement strand
AAAAATCACCACACTTGGAATGCATACTGTGCAAGGACTTCTAACTCCTGTAGGTCTATCTGTTATTTTATGGGAAGCATAGATAACTTGAACTCAAGAAAAATCAGAATTGCCTAGAATTCTCTGATGCATTTTCTACATGTGTTGTTCCTTCTTAAAGCACTAATATACATCAGACAATTCTGGATTACTATGCACATTGTAGTCACTTTAGGCCTCTGTTCTAATGCTCTACTGAAACTTTTTAATTTTGTCTATTTCTGTGTGTGTTTTCACCCAAAAGACTTCAAGATTCCTTACCATTTGTGCACACACAGTACACGGACACATATCAAATCATGTATGTGTACACACATATGTGAAAACACACACACAACTTCCTTAGTTTTTGATACTGTCTCCTTAGGTTCCTCTGTCCCTAAGTGATC
>NW_008331018.1:0-668 GCF_000622305.1 Nannospalax galili | reverse complement strand
CTTCAGAAACCCCAGCATGGGAATCATGGGAAGGGTTTGAGGAAGAAGGCACAAATGCAACAGAAGTGAATCCAAAAGCAGCCAAAGTAACAAGCAGGACCTCTGGCGTACCCTGGCCAGCTTCAGAGCCTCGCACCCCACCCACTTTGCACTAACATGTGAGTGGGTCAGGGACCCGTGCGAAAGCTGGACGGGGACTGGCGGCTGTGGCCACCGGGCACATTTAAAAACAAAAAACAAAAAAAAGAACCCACAAAAGCACCTTTGGCTGTGTGCCACGACCAGCTCCAGGACAGCTGAAAAGGCCTAGTTTGGGGAAGGTGGCTCAGGGAGAGACCCCACCCCTTCAGTTCCATGGGTGACCAGGGAACCACCCCACCCCTGAGTGCTACAGCCCTGCGGGCAGCAGCACTCACCAAAACCTGGGCCGAGGGAGGCCTTAGTACCCAAGATGGATCTTGAAATAGGTGGCAGGAGGTTTCACTGCCTAGTGGACATGGGGGCTGATAGAACCATTCTTAGGAAGGAGGAGGTCCCATCACGATGGCACCTAGTTTCTGGGCCCCGAATCCTAGGTGTGGGAGGATACACCACATCAGAGGAGACTCGAGAATGGTTCACCTGGCAGGATGCAGATGGAGGTAAAGGGGAGATGCAGCCCCTGGTGG
>NW_008331017.1:0-508 GCF_000622305.1 Nannospalax galili | reverse complement strand
GTCATATACCAAAAATATACTAAGGAGATTATTCACAAGCACAGAAATGTTTTCTGAATTGGAATGTGGTCAAATACTAGAGGGTAGAGACTACTAGGGTTCTATACTTGTGGAGACTAGTCACACACGGGCCACACTAGAGGAGTGAACTTGGATCATCTCATTGTTTATGTTCAATTAAAAATTCAATGAAGATGGGGCTGGAGACATGGCTCAGCAGTTAAGAACACTGAATGTTCTTGCAGAAGACCCGGGTTCGAATCCCAGCACCCACATGGCAGCTAACAAGTATCCATAACTCCAGTCCCAGGGGATCTGACAGCCTCTTCTGTCTGCCATGGGCATTGCACGACCTGGGTACACTTACCTACATGCAGGCAGTACACGCATACACATAAAATTAATAAAATATGTTTAAAAATTCAATGAAGTTATTCCTCTAGCAGTAATGAAACTGATCTTTAATATCAACTCTGGGTACCTTGCTGTGGTCTTGTGTGCTGGATAG
>NW_008331016.1:0-507 GCF_000622305.1 Nannospalax galili | reverse complement strand
AATGTTTTTTCCAATCCAGTCTGACAGCCCTCTTCAAAGGAATTCACCATGTAAGTTAATAGTTTTGCCTCGTTTAAAAATAAAATATGAATAAATAATTTAAAAAACTTTTAGGCTAAAGAAAAACAAATACCTTTTTGTATTAATTATATTGGCAAATTGTCACATGCTGTTTGAGCTCACTGAGACGCTGACTCTAGAGATGGGATTGGCCTTCCCACTTCAGACTCGAGCCTATTATATCAAGATATGTTCTCCAAAACTCCTCCAGGCTCAGGCTGGCCCCGTGACCCTGTGACAAGAAAAGAACAAACAAACAGCCTAAGCGTAAATACACTGTACAATTTTAAACAGCTAAGGTGTAAACTAATTGCAACAGAGGGTATTACTGTCTATAGTAAAAATAGTTAATGGGATTCTCTGTTTGGTCACTAACACAGACTAATGTAAAATGTGTGGTAAATACAAGGATAAATTTAACTACTTAAAACAACAGGATAGATTTTT
>NW_008331015.1:0-318 GCF_000622305.1 Nannospalax galili | reverse complement strand
AGGCTGGTGGGTGTTATAGGATCAGGGAAGCAGAGAGAGGTGAGGGCGGTGCCAGGTCCCATGGAAGAAGTGCTCCTGGAGCCCAAGGGAGGCACCAAGCTGATCTGGGCGAAAAAGATCAGGAAGCAGCAGCAGTTCCCCAGGTGTCTTGGGACCCTAGACTAGGAATGGCGCAGAGCCCAAACCAGAAGCAGAGAACAGCAGGGGAGATTGAAGGGCAAATGAGGCCGGGGGATTCAAGGCGTGGAGGGCTCTGCGATGGACCCTCCCCGAGAGGCCTGAGGATAGGGGAGCAGGCCAGGAGAGTTAGCTGGTGGT
>NW_008331014.1:0-1185 GCF_000622305.1 Nannospalax galili | reverse complement strand
AGAAAAAATGCTTGCAAGGTTTTGGGAAAGGGGAACACTTCTTCACTGCTGATGGGAGTGCTGAATGTTGCAGCTACTATGGAAATCTGTGCGGAGATTCCTCAGTCCTCAAAATGGTAAAAATAGATCTACCACATGATTCAGCCAAACCACTTTTGTGCATATACCCAAAGAACTCCATATTATACTACAGAGATATCTGCTCATCTTTGCTCATTGCTGCTCTATTCACAATACTCAGGAACTAGAAGCAACCTAGGTATCAATCAAATGATAAATTAGTAATGAAAAGAGGTACATTTACACCATGGAATATTGTTCAAGTATTAAGCAAGTTGAAATTATGAATTTTACAGGGAAATGGTTAGAACTGCAAACAATCATCCTGAGTCAGGTAATCCAGACCCAGAAAAATGAACATTTTATTTTCTCACTCATAATTTCATGCTAGCTTTAATCTTTAGATAGTTGTGTTTTAATTTGAAAATCCATAGATGTCAGGAAACTACTCAGGGTCCATGAGAGGAGGCTTCTTGGAAGGGGACAGAGAATACAGTTTTATAAATGGGGAAAGGTGAGCAATGGAATATGAAGAGTTAAATAGGGTCGGGAATGGCAGGGCAGGGTAGAAAAGGGACTAAAAGGGGGATAACTAACACTAATGGCCTTTTGAAAAAGTCAAATGGAAATTTATCACTATAGAAGCTCTTAAAGTATTTACATATGGAATATAAAAATAATTTAAATGGCGTCACCCCATAACATGGGCCAGTTCCCCACAGACACCATAGGTTAACAAATAAAAATCCCAATACTAGGAATGGGCTTCCTTTTTGGGAAATTTTGACCAGGGGTGATCTCATAGACCCTCACACAATACTGGCTATTGCTGTTGCTCTTGGTTACCCATAAGAGCTTAATGGTAAGACCTTATTGCTGAAGATACTATGTATGTTGTATTAGTCACTTTTGCTGTAATAGAAACACTGACCAAAGCAATTTATAGAAGGAAGAGTTTGTTTGACCTTACAGTTCCTGAGGAATTACAGTCCTTCATGGCAGGGAGGCATGGTGGCTGGAGGTTGCTGGAGCAGGAGCTGTAGAAGTGAAGCTCTCACATCATCATGCAGGCACAGGAAGCGCGAGACTGACTGGAGATCTGTCCAGGCTTAAGAACTCTGTAAG
>NW_008331013.1:660-839 GCF_000622305.1 Nannospalax galili | reverse complement strand
ATTTGTATGTGTGTGTATGTGTATGTATGTGTGCATGCGTATGTATGTATGGATGTCTGTGTGTATGTCTGTGTGTATATGTGTGTGAATATATGTGTGAATGTGTGTGTATGTGTATGTGTGTGCATGTGTGTGTATGTGTGTATGTGTGTGTATGTGTGTGTATGTGTGTGTATGTT
>NW_008331013.1:0-523 GCF_000622305.1 Nannospalax galili | reverse complement strand
GTGTGTATGTGTGTGTATGTGTGTATATGTGTGTATGTGTGTGTATGTGTGGGTGTATGTGTGTATGTGTGTGTATATGTGTGAAAGCCAGAGGTATTGGATCCCCCAGGAAGTGGAGTTACAGGGTTGTAAGTTGCCTAATGTGGTTGCTAGGAATTGAACCTGGGTCCTTGTGTGTGTCTGTGTGTGTATATGTGTGTGTATGTGTGTGTATATGTGTGTATATATGTGTATATATGTATGTTTGTATGTGTGTATGTGTGTGTATATGTGTGTCTATGTGTGTATCTGTGTGTGTATGTGTGTATGTGTGTGTATGTGTGTGGGTATGAGTGTGTGTATGTGTACGTATATATGTTTGTATGTGTGTATATGTGTGTATGTGTGTGTATGTGTGTGTATGTGTGTGTATGTGTGTATGTATCTATGTGTGTGTATGTGTGTATGTGTGTGTATGTGTATGTATGAATGCGTGTATCTATATGTGTGTATATGTGTGTCTATGTGTGTCTGTGTGTGTATA
>NW_008331012.1:0-519 GCF_000622305.1 Nannospalax galili | reverse complement strand
TGAATATACAATTCTATATTTTCCCATTCATATTTGGAATCATTATATTTACATGGGGTAATACAAATTTGAGAAGAATTCCAACCTCATACATATTGCATAGTTTTTTGTAATTCCAATAACTTGTTTCCCAACCAGTGTAACCCCCTTTGTAAAGCCACAATTTCTTCTTGTGCTTGTGAGTTAATCTGAGCCTGATGTGTCCAAAGCTTATGAGAATCATCATGCCAATGTTCAATAAAATCTTGCATTTGAACAGATTTCTGAAGTGCCACACCAGCAGTAGTAGCAGTAGCAGCTAAAGTGATGAGTCCCAAAATAGTGATTATAATCAAGCCAATCACATGTTTGCTTCATCGTAGCAGCCTTTTGAAAAAATCTCACAATTAGTCCTTGAACAGGACTGCTTTCCCAGGGATGATACATCTTCACTGGAATCCATAAGAAATTTCATTGAGTTAAAATCAAAACTGATTCAAAAGATTGATTAAACAATATAGAGTTATTAAGACAAGTATA
>NW_008331011.1:0-361 GCF_000622305.1 Nannospalax galili | reverse complement strand
ATACCACTGGACTACAAGCCGGGAGGTTCAGCTTGCTTCAGGGATGGTGACCCATACCTTCCTGCATGTACCAGACTGTCCCTACCCCTGCTAGGACGGGACCTACTAACAAAGCTTGGAGCACACATCTACTTTGAAAACAAGGGAGCCAAGGTTACTGATTCCAAAGGGACACCCATACAAGTGCTTACTCTTAAATTAGAAGATGAATATAGACTACATCATGGTCCCCATCTTGTCCAGACAGACATAGATCAGTGGCTGTCCACGTACCCTGACGCTTGGGCAGAGACGGGAGGAATGGGGCTGACCATACACCAGCCACCCCTAATTATTGAACTAAAAGCCACCGCGACCCCGG
>NW_008331010.1:0-207 GCF_000622305.1 Nannospalax galili | reverse complement strand
TCTCGATGTTACATTGTGGACATCACAATGCTCCAACATGCCAACACTATCCCCCCATGTGCCATTATATTTCTCTAATTTTCCATCACAATGTTACAATATGACTTCAATATGTTCCATTCTGACATCACAACGCTCCAATGTACCAACACTCTCGCCCCTTGTGCCTTTATATGGCTCCTATGTGCCATCACATTTTTACAAAAT
>NW_008331009.1:0-521 GCF_000622305.1 Nannospalax galili | reverse complement strand
CAGAATGAAGTGACCCTCCATATCTCTTCTGATTAGTTTTACTTTGAAGTCAGATATTATAATTGCAACCCCTGCTTGTTTCTTATTGCCATTTGCTCGGAATATTCTTTTCCATCCTTTTACCTTAAGGTAGTGCCTGTCCTTGAAGGTGAGATGGGTTTCTTGCAGACAGCAAAGAGATGGATTTTGTTTCTTAATTTATTTGCTTAGCCTGTGTCTTTTGATTGGGGAGTTCAGTCCATTGATATTTAAGGTTATTATTGAAAGGTGTGTGTTGGTTGCTGTCATTTTGATTGCTGTTTGTGTTCTCCATGTAATTTTGTGTTTCCTAGATCATATCTTTATTTTCTTTTGTTTCTACGGTATAGTTGTTTCTCTCTCTGCTCTCTGTATTGCTTCAAGTATTCTTTGGAGGGCTTGTTTTGTGGACATTTCAGGCTATTTGTGTCACGGAAGATTTTTCTTTCCCTCTCAACTATTATAGACATTTTTGCTGGGTATAGTATTCTGGGCTGGCATCT
>NW_008331008.1:0-498 GCF_000622305.1 Nannospalax galili | reverse complement strand
ATACCCACAAACTCCACTGTACAGTTTGTAAACTGTGCAGTTCTTACTTTTTGAGTATGAGATCTCCAATCTGGCTGTCAAGACATCACCTCAGGTGGTAGTACCTACTCTGTCTTCTACTCTGTATCACTCTGGATTGCTGGGTTCAATCTTCTCATTTGTGCTTAACTTTCATGTGCCCTTAAAATTGGATTTATAGTTCACAAATCTCTAAAAGACTAGAAATAGGAAAATATAAATCTTTGCTAAATTAGAAAAAAGAATGAAGGCATAGAATCAAAAAACTATTTCATTTTGTTTTTTTTTTTTTTTGAGACAGGGTCTCCCTATAGCCTCAGCTGTCCTGGAACTCCCTTTGTAGACCAGGCTGGCCTTGAACTCACAGAGATCTGCCTACCTCTGCCTCCGGGGTGCTGAGATTAAAAGTGTGCGCCACCATGCCCGGCCTTTTTTTTTTTTTATGAGACAGTCTTCCTGTGTAACACAGGCTATCATTGA
>NW_008331007.1:0-585 GCF_000622305.1 Nannospalax galili | reverse complement strand
GAATGGCATAAACTTTCCATGTTGATAGGAAATTGCAAACAAAAGAGATAAAGAGGGCTCAAGAAGTAATACTTTTAGGTTCTGTGGTAAGGAAGAGTTGTATTGTGTGTGGTATGCTCATGTGCCTACATGTACAGGGAACCCGGAGGAGGATACTGGGTGTCCTGCTCTATCATTGACCACTTTATTTCCTTTAGATAGGGTTTCTTACTGAACTTGTAGCCAAGTGGGTAACAAGTATGTCCCAAAGATCGTCCTATATCCACCCCTCATGATCCTCCTGTCTCTATTATCCCCACAGCACTGGGGTAATCAGGGAAAACACAACCATGCCTGGCTCTTTTGGCTTTGAGGGGTGGGGGTGGGATCCAAACTCCATTCCTTGTTCCTCCTCTTTCCTCATGCATGCATAGCCCAAGTGCTCCTACCCACTGATCTTATCTCTCTATCCCTCTTTTGTTTATAGCTCAAACTGGCCTTGAACTTGATCCACCTGCTTTCCTCCCAAGTGCTGAACTGCAGGCACCCACCACTATATCCTGTTTGTGTGGTGCTGGGGCCAGAACCCAGAGCTTCATGCATGCT
>NW_008331006.1:0-727 GCF_000622305.1 Nannospalax galili | reverse complement strand
ACATTTGAGCATTGTGATGTCGCAGTGGACCACTGAGAAGTCATATAGTAGAACTGTGATGGTACATTGGAGCGGTTTAATGGCACATGGGGCGATGATGTTGGCATACTGGAGCATTCTCATGGCACATTGGAGCATTGTGATTTCACATTGGTGCATTGTGATGTCACAATGGAACATTGAGAAATCATACTGTAATATTGTGATGGCAAATTGGTACAATATAATGGCAAAGGGACGACAGTGTTGGCATATTGGGGCACTGTTATGTCACATTGGAGCATTCAGATGTCACATTGGAACATTTTCAAGTCACACTGTAACATTGTGATGGCACTTTAAAGCAATATAATGGCATATGGGGCGATAGATTTGGCACCTTGGAGCATCTTAATGTCACATTGGAGCATTGGAATTTCACATTGGAACTTTGTGATGTCATATTGCAGGATGCTGATGGCACCATGGTGCTTTGTGACGTGACACTGGAACATTATGAAATCATATTTTAACATTGTATTGGCACATTAGAGCAATATAATGACACATGTGTACATAGGGTTTGCACATTGGAGCATTATGATGTTACAATGGAACATTGAGAAGTCATATTGTTGCATTGTGATGGCACATTGGAGCAATATATTTCCACATGGGGTAATAGTGTTGTCTCATCAGAGCATTGTGATGTCACAATGGAACACTGAGAAGTCCTATAATAGCATAG
>NW_008331005.1:0-433 GCF_000622305.1 Nannospalax galili | reverse complement strand
GTGATGACACATTGGGGCATTGTGATGTCCCATTGGGGGATTATGAGGGGAAACTGAGCACCGTGTTTGCATATTGAACATGGTGATGAGACAATGGATCGTTGGAGCATTGTGATGTTACAATGGAGCATTGTGATGTAACATTGGTGCATTGTGTTGACACATGGGATCATTGTGATGGCATTTGGGGAATGAGAGGAGACACTGAACACCGTGTTTTCATATTGAGCATGGTGACGACACAATGGATCATTGTAAGGACACAATGGCGCATTGTGATGGCAAAGTGGAACATTGTTAAGGACATATTGTAACATCATTATGGTACTTTGGAGCAATATAATGGCACATGGGGCCATGGTGTTGTGATGGCATATTGGAACAATATAGTGGCACATGGGGATGTAGTGTTGGCACATTGGAGCATTGTGAT
>NW_008331004.1:0-240 GCF_000622305.1 Nannospalax galili | reverse complement strand
TCTTGCCTTTACTTCTCCTTCACATCTCCTATTCATGATTCGAGGACTTTCATTTTCCCTTAGAGACAAGAGTTATGCAATTTGGGAGTTTTTTAAGTAGACCCACTGAAGGGGTACTCCAATTGCCTCACCCTGCGTCCCTGTTCAGCATGGAAGAAGCCAAAGTTGTCTGCGTCCCGATTCCTTATTGGAAACCTCTTCAGAGGATGGTGTGATAAGAATAGGAGGTAGGAATTGGCT
>NW_008331003.1:0-305 GCF_000622305.1 Nannospalax galili | reverse complement strand
TCAAAATGGGGAGAAAGGGTCCCCTAAAGGGTTTTTAGCCAAATTTATAAAAAGAATGTAAGAATGGGCTCAGCTGGAAACTTCATTTCATTAGAATGTTAAAAAAAAAATCCCCAGGGCAGGTGAGCTGGCAATCTTGGCAGCTTCCTGGAGGGGGTTAATAGCGGGAAGTGAAAAAAAGCCTTGGGGTCATGCAGGTTTAAAGCATGCATGGAAGGTCAGACACGTGGCGGGCTGGCAGGCAGGCACACAGTAGGGAGTAGAAAGCTTTAGTATGGGAGGGGGAGAGAGAGGAGAAGGATACA
>NW_008331002.1:0-308 GCF_000622305.1 Nannospalax galili | reverse complement strand
TGTTAGCACCCCTTCCCTGCAGACGCACCTGCGAGCGTTGCAGCTGGCACAGGAAGAAATCTGGAAACCCCTGGCAGCAGCCTACCAAGATGGTGTTAACACCCCTATTGCCCCCCATCCCTTCCAACCAGGTGACACCGTCTGGGTCCGGAGGCATCAGGCTCGAAGCTTAGAGCCTCGCTGGAAAGGACCGTGCACAGTCCTCCTCACCATCCCTACAGCCCTCAAAGTGGACGGGATCGCAGGCTGGATCCACACCTCACACATCAAAGCGGCAGAACCTGCGCACCAGGAGTCCCAAACAGGAG
>NW_008331001.1:0-247 GCF_000622305.1 Nannospalax galili | reverse complement strand
ATCTATGTTCATTAAGGATATGGGTCTATAGTTTTCTTTTTTTGGTTGTGTGTTTACCTGGCTTTGGTATTAATGTGATTCTGGCTTCGTAGAAGGAATTTGGAAGTTCTCCCTCCATTTCTATCTTTTTGAATAACAAGTAGTATTGGATGTAGATCCTCTTTAAATGTCTGGAAGGCTTCTGCTGTTATGCCATCTGGTCTTGGACTTTTTTTAGTTGGGAGGTTTTATATTACTGTTTCAATTT
>NW_008331000.1:0-362 GCF_000622305.1 Nannospalax galili | reverse complement strand
ACCAGCCTAAGATATAGGGAATCTGGTCCAGGTGTCCTGGGGAGCCAAAGACGACCTCATGCACACTGTAAATGAGAGTTAAGTCAAAAGAGCCCTCTGAGGTCCAGCCAACTTTAGAGGACAGCCACTCAATGAAACAGAAGGTCTTCAGGTGGCTGAGCTTGACATGTAGTCCAGACATTGTGGAAGCCGCCTTCTGGAAATCTGAGAAATGGTCAAGGACTAGATCAAGAGGCATAGAGGAAATCTGTTGGTCCATATTGGGAAAGATCTCAAGGAAGAATAGGAGAGAAGGTATTAAGGGAAGCAGAAACAAGAGAATCACATGGTAACAAAAACGAAACTGCAAGAAGGAAGCAGAG
>NW_008330999.1:0-484 GCF_000622305.1 Nannospalax galili | reverse complement strand
TCATGTACTCATTCTCTGATTGCTACTTATTGGTATATAGAAAGGCTACAGGTTTTTGTAGACTAATTTTGTAACCTACCACTTTACTGAAAGTGTTGATCAGTTCTAGTTTTCTGGTGGAATTTTGGGGAAGACTTAGGTATCATCTGCAAAAAGTGATAGTTTGACCTCTTCTTTTCCAATTACTATTCCTTTAATTTCCTTCTCCTGTCTTATTGCTCTAGCAAGAGTTTAAAGTGCTATGTTGAAAAGGAGTGGAGATGGTGGACATCCTTGTCTGGTTCCTGATTTTAATGGGAATGCTTCCAGTTTTTCTCCATTTAGAATGATGTTGACTATGGATTTGTTATATACGGCTTTAATTATGTTGAGGTATGTTCCCTCCAGTCCAATTCCTTCTGGTACTTTAAACATAAATCCTTGTTGAATTTTATCAAAGGCCTTCTCTGCATCTATTGCGATGACCATGTGGTTCTTGTCTTTG
>NW_008330998.1:0-350 GCF_000622305.1 Nannospalax galili | reverse complement strand
AATGAGCATTGTGATGGCACTAACGAACATTGTGAAGTCATATTGGAACAGCGTGATGGCAAATTAGAGCACTCTGATGTCACATTGGAGCATTGTGATGTTATAAGAGGACATTGTGAAATCAAATTGTAACATTGGGATGGAACATTGGAGCAATAGAATGGCACATGGGGTGGATGGTGTTTCTATGGAGGGGCATTGTGATGTCATATTGGAGCACTTTGATGTCACAATGGAGCATTGTGAAGTCATATTGCATCATTGTGAAGGCAACACGATGCATTGTGATGTCACTATGGAGCATTTTGAAGTCATATTCAAACATTGTGATGGCACATTGGAGCAATATA
>NW_008330997.1:0-452 GCF_000622305.1 Nannospalax galili | reverse complement strand
GAATGGTGGAACTAACCTTCTTGGATGTTTAACAGACATATCTTGAGATCTCTACTAATTGGGTCAGAGGGACAAAAAGGACACTTTTCGCTCCTTGCCCTCCTAGGTCGATTAGTTCCCAGGGATCATGAGCATCTCTCAAAATGTTCTGTAATGGTGGTGGGTCATCTGACCTCTTGATCAAGGAGGCCAAGGAGACCCCACCAGATGGACTTGAACCAGTGTCCAGTCTATAAAGAGGAGGGTCAACACAGAGGAATCATTTCCTCCATGCTTCCAAGAGAAGCCAACAGTGGTCGAGCAGGACCTTTGACTTATCTTCATGAAGATGGAACTGGTAAAAGAAAGGAGCCAGGTGCTCCTCCCAAGCCCATGAGACACCTGAGGAACAGATCCTCAAGCAACCTCAAGAGTGAAAACAAATCAGTTTATCTGGTCCAATGGTATGTCCT
>NW_008330996.1:0-260 GCF_000622305.1 Nannospalax galili | reverse complement strand
CCCCCTCTGATGTGCACACGGTCGTGTCACCTGCCCCCTCTGATGTGCAGACGGTCATGTCACCTGCCATCTCTGATGTGCACATGTTCTTTTCACCTGCCCTCTTTGACGTGCACATGGTTATATCACCTGTTTCCTTTGACGTGCACATGGTCGTGTCACCTGCCATCTTTTTCGTGCACATGGTCGTGTCACCGTCCCTCTCTGCTGTAAAGATGTTGGTGTCACCTGACCCTTCTGATGTGCAGATGGTCGTGTCA
>NW_008330995.1:0-413 GCF_000622305.1 Nannospalax galili | reverse complement strand
ATTTATCTCAACCTTTTAACAGGTGTATAGTATTCATTCATTCATTCATTCATTCATTCGTTCGTTCGTTCATTTATTTGGTCTTTTTGAGACAGGGTCTCCTTGTAGTCACAGCAGGCATGGAGCTCATTATGTAGACCAGGCTGGCCTCAATCTTACAGAGATTCTCCTGCCTCTGCTTCCTGAGTACTGGGACTAAAAGCATGCTTCACCACACCTGCCTAGTATTCCATTTTACTTATCTATTACTTTATCATGAAATAAAGTAATTTATTCATGTCCTCCCCCTTTTTTTGCAGTTATAATTACTGCTAAAATGGAGATGCCTATACTCATATTTCTTTGTACTTGTGGTAAACACATGCAGAATAAATTTCCAGAAATAAAATACAGTTTGAACATTAATAATTATA
>NW_008330994.1:3023-7793 GCF_000622305.1 Nannospalax galili | reverse complement strand
GGGGATGTGGAGGATAGGAGTTGATCAGCCTGCCAGGGCTGGAGGGCACTACTAAGCATGTGGGACCAGTCCAGGTCTGAGGCTGAGAAGGCTATTGGAGACCAAATGCTCCCTGGAATTAAAATATGCTTGGAAGTCATCCATATGTTCCTTAAAATGGCGGGGGTCAGGGGAGGGGGTAGAGAGATGCCTCAGCAGTTAAGAGCACCTACTGCTCTTGCAGATGACCTGGGTTTGGTTCCTGGCACCCACATCAGGCAGCTCACAACCACCTGCAATTCCAGCTTCAAGGAATGTGATGCCTCCTTCACTCATGCACACATACCATACACAGGCACATGATTTTTAAAAAATTTTAAATACGGGCTGGAGAGATGGCTCAGCAGTTATGAGCACTGACTACTCTTGCAGAGGGCCCAGGTTCAATTCCCAGCACCCACATGGCAACTACGAACCATCCTTAACTACAGTTCCAGGGAATACAATGCCCTCTTCTGACGTCCGAGGCATTGCATGACACGGTGCACTCACATACATGCAGGCAATACATACATACACATAAAATAAAATAAATAAATAAATGGAAGTGACATCGTTATTGGCCAGGAGGTATTTAGCACAGCCTTGGGCCCTACCATGGGGGGCTGGAGGGGATCTCAAAGATCATTTTTATATTTTTAATTTTACTTATTATTTTTATGTGTATGCATGTATTGCCTGCATGTAAGTAAGTGCAACCACGTTGTGCAATGCCCGAAGGGTCAGAAGGGGCTGTCGGATCCCCTGGGACTGGAGTTATGGACAGTTGTTAGCTGCCATGTGGGTGCTGGGATTTGAAACTGGGTCTTCTGCAAGAACGGCTAGTATTCTTAACCGCTGAGCCATCTCTCCAGGCCCTCAAGGATCATTTTGAAAATACTGCAAGTCTTGGACTTGCCAAGAGAACAGGTTCCAGAAGCCACTAAGTAATTAATGACTCCCTAATTTATTCATTTAATTATTTTTTTCTTTTTTTTACTGTGCTGGGCTTCACACATGGAAGGAAGCACTCTGGCACAGAACTACAGCCCCAGCCCTTCTCAAATCTTAAGTGTAAGAGCTTTACCACAAATAACGTTTAGTGCCCCGCTCATTTTAAACAAGTGTTACAGTCGTATACACAGTTTTTAAAGCTGTGCGCAGTCTTGTTGTCAAGCCCTGCCCCCAAACACAGTTGGAATTTGGTAGCCGGCTCTCCAGTCCCATGGGAATTTTAGAGTTGTTTGTTTGTTCTCTCCCGAAGCTTGGCTTAGGTTTCTTTGTGTTTTGGACACGGCACTGTTAGTTATCTGCAAAATGGGCTATAGCCTAAACTTAAGAGTTTTGTGAAAGTTAGGGGCAAAGTGTGGAAGCTTATATCAGTGTCCGGCACCTGGGAATTGATTAGAAAATTTATTATACATGATCATGTTCATTAGACTTTTGAGATCAACTGTGGCCATTTGACCACCAAAGACCAGGGGCGGATCGTTGTGGAAAGAACTGGACTTGAGTTCCAAGGTCCCACTCCTCTGGGTGATGGAAGTTTAAGAAGCGCAGGAAAGTGAAGTCCAGCAGCTCACAGCTTCATGTCCTTTGCCAAGGAGACAAAATTTAGGTGACACAAAGGACATTTATGAGACCAGGAAGCCACAGCTTGAGAAGTGACAGATAAATTACCACCTTGAAGAAGGTAGCTAGCCAATGCTGTGCTCCATGTCGAGCTGGGAACAGCAGTACACTTGAGATTTATGAACTCACCTGACTTCTGACAAAGCGTGTGCTTCCCAAGAGGGGGTGCCCCACCTTCCTGGAAGCTACATCTTTGTTGGAATGAAGGATTCTCTCTCTCTCTCTGAGTTTGAGAAGAAAGATGGTTTGTGGAGCCCACAGCTGGAGCTGCCAGTTGCCATTCCAGATGTGTGGCACACATCCAGAGATTCTCGAAAGAAAAAGACACTTCTGTTCTGCTCTGGGGGACCCTGCGCCCACATTCCTTCTCTTCACCCCCTTGACCCTGGACTTGACTTTCTCTCCAGGATGGACCCCCACCCCAACTATCTTTAAGAGCAGCTGCTGTGGTTTTAATTCCCCATCTGACCCTCATGGGTGCTGGCACTTAGTAAGTTCTCAATAAATGTTTATAGAGTGACATGGCATCCAGGCTGAACTCCTTACTCCTCCCACATCTAGTGGGTCAGCCCCAGTAAAGGACCTCCGAGGCTGGACCCTGGCCACACCCCCTTTTTGGCCCCTGCTATAGGGGCCTCAGTGAGATGACAGGGAACTCTGTTGTTGGTCACAAAGGCCCTTGTCCTATCTGGGTTCCTAGCCCCATTTCCACATGCATCCCTCCCTTGCTGTCTGCTTGTTGCAGACAACAGACCCAGAGCCCTAAGCAAAATCACAGCCATTCCCTGCTGTCCCCAGAGAGGCCCATGCAAGCGAGGAAGAGAGAGATCCAAGGAGGGTTTTGGTTCGACCCACATCAGAAGTTCATCCAACTGCTGTTCCTGAGCCACATGCCTGCAAGGAGAGGCCATGATTTCTAATTACTGAACAATGAGCCTTTGATCAGACTTAATAAAGAGTCATTTCCAAGTTATGTTGTTAGGCCCCCAGGCTGGGAGTCGGAAGGCTCATTGGAGGGTTTTTTAATTGTGTTAATGAGCAGATGGATAGTGCTGCGGGCCAGCAGATAACTCACAGGGAATAGACCCATTTACTTTGCTTGTGACAGAGATGGGCTCCAAGACCAGGAAGTGTTGTCAGGCAGCTGGTGGCGGGGTAACACTTGGCTTCCCCTCCCTGCTCCTGGCTTTTGTTTACTTGTTCCTGGCACCCACCAGCCCCGTGAAGATTGGGAGCTGCTCACTGTGTGTTCTTCCTGTGGCCCTGGGCAGGTCGAATCCTCCCCCACAGTAGTTGTCTGTGAGGGGACGGCAGTCACATCCTAAGGCTGTTTGATGACACCATCGGGTCACACTTGTACACGTGTAACCGGAATAACCAGAGTTCACGATGCCTGTCATCACAAACCATAATGCAGACACTCGAACTGAACCTTCAGTCATTCCGAGGGCTGGTGACCTAAGAAGGCAGCAGGCACAGCCTAGTGGGAATAAACCACCCTACATCTCATCTCTAGTCAGCAGGTTATGTAGGGAGAGGAAACGAAGGCCGTCAACCATTCCAGAGCTTCACCTTACCCTTCTCGTCAGGTGGTCAGTTGCATCTCCGAGATTCATCATGTTAGGCCTCTCTCCTAAACCTCTATATTTTTCCCTCATCATCTCTGCAGACAACTGGCTGAGTCTGGAAACCCACAGAGATGCTGAGTTTGGCACCTTCCTCCAGGTGCCATCTGGGCCGGGGGTTAACTCAGAACAAGCAAACCCTTGACAGTGCACATGAGCTATTTCTACAACATGGAGTACTAATGTGTTCTTATAGAACATAACAGTGTCCACCCCATATTCCCTGTCCCCAATCAAAAAGACCATTTAGCCACATGAAGATTTGATGTTCCCTGGCTAGGGAGACCTGACAGCACAGACCTAGCTCCAGCCCCTTCTCCTGAAAGTGATGCCTTGGGACTTCAGAAAGAGTCAACCTTGATACCAACTGGCCTGCTCTGGGCCCTGGGTGAAGCTTCTGCGAGCCTGTGTCCTCACCTGCCAAATGAAACTGGGAACAGCTCCTTCCCTGACAGGATGACAAGGGACCTTGAGGGTTCATGTCAAGTTCCTGTGAGTGCCCAGGGTATGGCCAGGTCCTGTAAATGGCAGATATGGCTGTCACCTCTTTACCTTTGTGCTTCCCAGAAGCAGACCCCAAGACAAGGAGAGAATAGGAGTTGTGTCTTTGGAAGATGATCCCAGGCTGGGCAGTGGGATGTGAGAGGGAAAAGAATGCAACCCACATACAGGGTTTGAACACGCCAGCAGTGACGGCAGCTCAGTTCCCAGAGGAAACAGCCCTGCAGAGCGCCCTCAGTGGACTCCCTCCCTCTGCGCACAGGTTCCCTTTCTAAAGGTTTCTGTTAGTTCCTTTTATTATCCATAGGACCAAACAACAGGCAGAAATAGTTTAAAAGGGAGGAATTGTTTGTTTTGGCTCATGGTTTTGGTGCCGTCAGTCCATCACAGTGGGGAATCCACAACAGAGTCCAGCAGTTCATGTCATGGGGCCAGGAAACAGAGACATGGGAAGGCGGGTCCTCGGTTCTTTTAATGTCTTTTTTAATTCTATCACACCTGCCGCCCATGGATGGTGCTGGCCACATTCAGGCATGGTCTCCCAGCTCAGTTAATTCCCTCTGGAAATACCCTTGTCAGTCTTCTGGATAATTCTAAATCAAGTCAAGTTGATTAACCATCATAGAGGCTGTGTCTGCATGCAGCCATCCCTCAGTATCCCTAGAGGATTGATTTCAGGAACCCCGCTCCCCCGAAGATTCCAAACTCTGCAGCTGCTTGGATCCCTCATGTGAAACAATGCACTATTTGCATATGAGGCACACATTGTCTCCCATTCTTTTTTAAAACCAGCTCTAGATTGTTTCTTTTTAAAATATTTCATTCATCATTTTGCGGGGGGGGGGGAGGTCTTTTGAAACAGGGTCTCCCTGTAGACCCAGCTGGCCTGGAACTCACTATGTAAAACCAGGCTGGCCTTGAACTTACAGAGATCCACCTGCCTCTGCCTCCTGAGTGCTGGGATTAAAGGCGTGTGCTGCCACACCCGGCCTCA
>NW_008330994.1:0-865 GCF_000622305.1 Nannospalax galili | reverse complement strand
TAAAAGTAGTAAAATCGAAACAAAGCATAGAGCTTTGCTAATAATAATGTGTCAATACTGAGTTGTTTGTTCTAATAAATGTTGACACCAGATGTTATATTAGGAAAGACTGGAAATAGTAGGCTGGTGAACTCCACTCACTTTAGAAGTCTCAAGATATTTGAGCATGTAAGCCCCAGCTTGCCTGGAACTCCCTGTGTAGACCAGGCTGTCCTCAATCTCACAGAAATCCACCTGCCTCTGCCTCCCAAGTGCTGGAATTAAAGGCATACACCAACACACCAGACTAAAGCTACTTTTTAAATTTTTAAAAGAAATATAAATTTCTGCAGTTGGAGAATTAGCTCAGCAGTTAAGAGCTTTGACTGCTCTTGCAGAAGACCCATGTTCAAATCCCAGCACCCACATGGCAGCTAACAACTATTCATAACTCCAGTTCTAGGGGCTCCAATGCCCTCTTCCGACCTCTGCAGGCACTGCATGACATGGGTGCAATTTACAGAATGCAAGCAATATCATACACATAAAATAAAAATAATAAATAAAATATTTTAAAGGAATTTAAATTTCTTTTGTAAAGGAATCTAATTATAGTATTTAGGTTTTTTATCTAAAATTAGTAAATACATTTTTGCAGATGTAAAATTAAACATTTGCTTGTTTGTTTTCAGTCTTACTGTGTAGCCCAGGCTGGCCTCCAACTCCCAGTAATATTGGTGATCCAATATTGGATGTGGATCACCAAACCTGACTCTAAACGGTTAATTGTTTTGTTTCACGAAGTCCAGAAGCTTCCCTTGGAGGGAACCGGAAGCAGAGGAGCCTGCAGTTTGACCTTCTACCGGTAGAGGGCGATAGCAATCAA
>NW_008330993.1:0-810 GCF_000622305.1 Nannospalax galili | reverse complement strand
CATTGTGATGTCACAATGGATTATTGTGATGTCAAAAAGTAACATTGTGAAATGACATTGAAATATTGTGATGCCAAATTGGGGCAATATAATATGTGGGGTGATAGCAATTGGAGCAATGTAATCGCTCATGGGGCAATAGTGTTGGAACATTGGAGCATTTTGATATCACACTGCAGCATTGTGATTTCCCAATGGAACATTGAGAAGTCATATTGTCACATTGTGATCACACATTGCAGCAATATAATGGCACTGGAGATAGGGTTGGCATATTGGAGAACTGTGATGTCACATTGAAGCATAGTCATATTGTAACACGGTGATGGCACCATGGAGGGTTGTGATGTAACAATGCATCATTGTGAAGTCATATTGTATCATTTTGATGGCACATTTGGGACCATAGTGTTAGCATATTGGAGCATTGTGATGTTATAACGGAACATTGCAAAGTCATATTGTAGCCTTTTGATGGAATATTGAAGCAATATATTGGCACATGGGGCGATTGTATTGGCTCATTGGAGTATTGTGATGTCACAAAGGAACGCTGAGAAGTCGTAAGTTAGCTTTGTGATGGCACATTGAAACAATACAATGGCACACGGGGGGATAGTGTTACATTGGAGCATTGTGACATCACAAAGGAACAATGTGAATTCGTATTGGAACATTTTGATGGCACTATGTAGCAATATATAGACAGAGGGGGCAAAAGTATTGGCATACTGGAGCATTGTGACATCACAATGGAGAATTGTGAAAAGACAAAGGAACATTATGAAGTCATTGTAACATTTTGATGGC
>NW_008330992.1:0-226 GCF_000622305.1 Nannospalax galili | reverse complement strand
CCAATATGTTTAATACTGAGTCTAAAAAATCTTTTCTATCTCCATGTAACCTCCTCTCTCTGATTCCTTTCCCTAGCTCGCTCGCTCTCATGCAGTGAGCACTGGTATTCATCATTTAACATGCTTATTGAACACATCCATAGGAAATATACACGGCATTCCCCCTCCCTATTTGGGGATTAGATCTCACTGTTGCCCAGAGTAGTCTCTAACTCTTGAAATAAAG
>NW_008330991.1:0-649 GCF_000622305.1 Nannospalax galili | reverse complement strand
GATATCACATTGGATAATTGTGATGTCACCTTGCAAATGTGATGTCACATTTGGAGATTGTGATAGCACATGGGGCCATAGCGTTGGTTCAGTCAAGCACTGTGATGTCACGTTTGAGCATTGTGATATCACATTCAAGCATTGTGATATCACATTGGGTAATGTGAGGGGACATTGAGCACTGTGTTTGCATATTGAGTATTGTGACAACACAAAGGATCATTGTGAAGACACAATGGTGCATTGTGATGGTACAATTAGCATTGTTACGGCACATTGGAAAATTGTTTAGTCATATAGTAACATTGTGATGGCACATTGGAGCGATATAATGGTAAATTGGATAATAATTTTAGCACTTTGAAGCATTTTGATGTGTCATTGGAACATTGTGATGACATATTCTAGCATTGTGATATCACATTGGGGGACTGTGAGAGGATATCGAGAACCGTGTTTGCATATTGAGCATGGTGATGACACAATGGATCATTGTAATGACACAATGGCCCATTACGATGGCAAACTGAGGATTGTGATGGCACAGTGGAACATTGTGATGTCATATTGTAACATCGTGATGGCACATTGGAGCAACATTGTGGCACATGGGGCCATAGTGTTGGCATATTGGAGCATTGTGATGTCA
>NW_008330990.1:0-451 GCF_000622305.1 Nannospalax galili | reverse complement strand
GGGGAAGGGAAAAATGTCAGCCCACGGGTTGTGAACTGGGACTTATATATGAGGGCTTCAGGGTGCAGAAGGGGTGGGGGGGTTTGGGGAAAAATCAAGCAGGGGGAAGCAGGAAAAACAGGGCTTGTAAACCTGGCTCTGTTCCATCTGCCAGCCAGGATCTGGCTCTGGAAGTGTTTACTTTTTTTGCCCTCTTAAGATCAGGGCAAAGCTGCTGTGCCAAACAGCTCCTAAAATCTCTGGTTAAGAGGTAGAATCTGCTTATCTTGTCTTTGGAGATCAGAGGAAAGGCAGGCTGCTTCTTAGCAGAGTCTGTTTCCCTTGACTTCAAAGGTCAAGGTGCTTATCAGTTCAGTTCCCTTTTTCAGGCTTCAAAAGCCCATAGGTCCCTGTTGGGGAGCAGGGGAAGCTGCTGCTGTTTGAAACCCTAATATTCCAGCCTTTTGTGTTA
>NW_008330989.1:0-230 GCF_000622305.1 Nannospalax galili | reverse complement strand
GGTTGACTCCTTTGTTGTTATCCTTGCAAAGGTGAGAGGAGTCAACTGTACATACACGCACACTTTGACCCCTCTCAAGTCTTACTAAGTTCAGATGCACAGGGGTTAGTAGCAAGGGCTCCACTCCGTCTGAAGGGACAGGTTCTGTTCCTGTCAGTCTCTGCATCCAACCGGTCATTTGCACTGTGTCAGCTCAGGCCACTCCCCACCAACTGTCAGCTTTTGTATAA
>NW_008330988.1:0-312 GCF_000622305.1 Nannospalax galili | reverse complement strand
CTGGATGTGTATTAATTTCCTAACATTATCTCCAACAAATTACCCCAAGCTAGATGGCATAGACAATAGAAATACTTGCTCTAAGGTCAGGGGTCATAGTCTCCAACCAAGGGATGGATAGGGCTATGCTCTGCCTGCAGGTTGTTTCCAACTTTTAGTGCCACCAGGCATCCCTAGAATTGTAGTTGCCAAATTCTATTCTCTAGTTCCATCTTCCCTGGGCCTTATTCCCTGTGTCTGTCTGTCTGTCTTTCTGTCTGCCTGTTTTATCTTCTTACAAAGATACTAGTCATTGGTCTCCAGGCCCACTCT
>NW_008330987.1:0-586 GCF_000622305.1 Nannospalax galili | reverse complement strand
TGCATGATTCTGTAAGTATATACTAAAAGCCAAGAGTGTAAATTTAATGCTATTTAAATTATATCTTATATAATATCTTTATCTTATATCTTTTATAAATAAACCTGTTAAGAAAAAAAAAACTAGCACCAGGGGTATAGTTCCATGGTGGACCACCTGTCTAGTATGCCTGAGTTTCTGAGTTCAGTCCCCACAACTACACAGAAACAAAAACAAATAGAAAATAAACAAGTACTTGCAACCATTATTTCCTGCTAAATAACTGCAGTTTAAATTTCATGACCAGACGGTATGCAGCAAGTACACCACAGTCCTAAAAACCCTGAAATGTGCAAGGATTTTCCTCTCCACAAAGATGATGTTATGATGGCTTCTGTACTGACTGATATTGTGAATTACATCAACAACCTCCATTTGGCACAATGATTATAATATATTGCAACCTGTTCTCCACTCAGCTCTTGCTGAGACTCCTATTGTTCTGTTTATTCTATTATTAATCTGTTTCATTATAAAAAAATCCCTTATAATAGTTTGGCTCTTTTGGGTGTCTATTGTGATGTTTCCCCTTTCATCTCTGATTTTG
>NW_008330986.1:0-246 GCF_000622305.1 Nannospalax galili | reverse complement strand
GATGTCTTTATATCCATACTCAGGTACTAAGGATCCGAGTGTAACCGACTGACTAGTAATCATCAGAGAAATACAAATTAAAGACGCATGTGCAAACATCTAAGTGTTAGTAGCATTAAAAATGTAGGAAACAGCATATTTTTAAATGAAATGGAGATCTTCTTTAAAGGGAAAACTCACTTAGTTTATATCTTGCAGGGTTTATACTCAGTTCAATATTGTATAACTGTATTAATTCAACTGTGA
>NW_008330985.1:0-289 GCF_000622305.1 Nannospalax galili | reverse complement strand
ACACTGCCAAAACAAATGGCTGCAGGTGAGAAATCAAACTGTTCTGAGAAACGTAAACTCAGTTTTTAGATCCCAAACTTGACTCAAGGCCATGACCTTTCCCATTAGAGTGTCCAGGTAAGCATTAGGTATCAAAAGATGAGAGTTCCCCCAAAAAAGGTAATCCCAAGGGCAAATGCAAGTTTCCAGACACCTTCCCTGACTCCCAGGGAGCATACCTTTCCCTACCTAGTCTTTTACGAAAGTTGAAAACTAACCACTAATTAGCCTCTGATTTTACTCTACAAGC
>NW_008330984.1:0-456 GCF_000622305.1 Nannospalax galili | reverse complement strand
ACATCATAGATCCTAGAGAAAACACTATTTCGGTCATATTTCTAAACAAATGAAATTTCTTACCAAATTAATATTTTATTAAAGAAATGTTTTCCTTAAATTTCAAGGATGCTAACAGTATTATTTGATTAACTAAAGATGGACCTCATGCTCTCATTCATTTGCTTTGCTTATATTTCTGTCATTGATTCAAAAGGACATTGAAGAACCTTTCCAGGAAAGGAACTATAACTTCAAAACTACATGTAATAATATATAATAATTACATATTTGCAAAAATACATGGGCAATTAATGTATACTTATTTACTGTTATTGATATATGTGCTAATGGGAAAAATATAATAAGGGAGGTAACCAGCTCTCCAACAGAGTATGAGCAAAATATGTATGTGTGGCTTGTCTCATAATATCACATCACCATGTGAGGGTGTAATCCTCTACATGGTCACATAAA
>NW_008330983.1:3226-6498 GCF_000622305.1 Nannospalax galili | reverse complement strand
CAATTTTTATTATGGAAAGTAGAATAAGAAGAACAGGTCAAAAAGGAATTAAGATACAGTAAATTTAAGGATGAGGCTCGAGAAATAGATACGAAATAGATATGCCTATGATGATAGGAGTAGGAAAATGGATAGAGCCTATAGGACAAATAAAGATTCCCAAAAAAGCATTATTGCTGATATCCTCACTGGCTATTGAAGCTTGGAAGCACTTTCTTTCTCCTGGCTCTTTGCCAATGGGTATGAAAAATGTGAAACAAGGAGGGGAGGAACCTTATGAGACTTTTGTAGCTTGGTTGACTGATGCAGTAACTAAGGTGATTCCCCAAGAAGATGCCACAGGATTAACTATTAAACAACTGAACACAGCTTGTAAGGCATTACTCAGACCTGTGAGAAGACAGGGAACTCTTAGGGATTTATTAAAAGCATGTGGATGACGATTTATTAACATCGGGAAGAGAATATGCTCATATTTTTTCACAGAACACTGAATCACCTATTTGGATTCCTGATTCCCTCATTTTCCATTATGCCAAGAATCCCCCCATGTCATCCCAGGTTCCTCCACCCTCAGACAGAAAATCCCAATGAAATTACACCTTCTCTACTGGAACAGAACTCGCCAGACGACTCCAACCTGGTCTCTCATCTGCTTCCTGTCTTCCACAATCTCGCCATCTCAAGACGACAGCGCTCACGTAGCAATCGCCACCCCTGTTCCACCAGACAGAGAAATGTTCCTAACTAGGGTCAACTTAAAGGAATTCGATGAACCTTTAATTGGAACCTTGTGAATTGCCGAAACTTTAATTAATGAGCGCCATCTTCTGGTTACACCTGAAAATTTGCTACTTGCTATGATTTCCTTGATCACCACCAAGGTATTTCTTGTTCTAAGTCCTGTTGCTACTGATAACGATGCTTTTTGGGCTTATTTACTTGATCCTTCTATATTTCACATTGCTACTTGGGAGCATGCTTCTGTTACTAGCATCATTACTACTAATGATACTCCTCTCATGGGAGATGAATGTAATGTCTACTTAACTATCAAAGGGGTAAATGTCACTTTTGAAGGCCACACTGATGGCTCTCCCATGTGTTTTTATACTGATTCTTCCTCTCCCATAACAGGTTGTTTCTTGCTCTCCTTAAGAACAGTAGTTGCTGATTCCCCATCTCCTGCAGGGAAATCTACAAAGTCTAATGTGCGTTTGGGTGCTTACCCAGAGAGGCCTCCTGCTGGGGAAGGTAATAGAGATCTCTGGACATTAAAGTACACATATTTAGACATTCCTCAAAATAAATATAATGTCTCTCAAAATGCTTTACCTGCCTTGATTTCCCCCTGTGAACAAGCAAAACTTATGGATTCCTCTTGGGATCGCATTAATGATCACCATGGATGTCCTAATTGGTTTCCCTGTGGATTTCCTTCAAAAACAGTTCATTTTTCTCCTTACAATTACTCTTTATCACTGGCTGATTGGTCAGGAAGTAGTCCTGAACATGAGTAAAAAACCTATCTATCCTCCTACACAAACAAGTTTATCTATGACAGCAATTCTCTCCCTACTGAGCCACTAAGTGCTTGGTATTTTCCTGGATGAGTTACTCCTCAAGTTTTTGCTCTTTCAATCTCTGGTAGACAACCAATTCAGAGGGACCTTTATAAAATCTTGGCTGCAACAGGTATGATCACTCTTCATCGCCCTTGCAGGAATCCAAAGATTACTTTCAAACCTTTACAAGTTGCCTTTGCTATTTTATGGGACAGTCTTCATGATTTTATGTTTATCTTTCATAATTCTGATGGTTCATTTTATAAATATTTTTCTTACTGTATTTTGTCAAATTATTTAACTAGATCAAAAACTAAGGAAGCTTGTATTACATTACACTACCCTTCTTAAGTTGTGCTTCCTGTTACTCTCTCCGAACCATGGTATACAGATCCAGGTGTTCATCTTTTTCATGATGCTACTACTGCCCTTCAACGATCAAAACGTTCTATTGCTGCTCTAATTCTTGGAATAACAGCTTTAATTGGTGTCTTAGCTAGCTTTGCCTTTTCTACCACAGCGTTGTACAAGAAATTCATACAGAATATCATTATAATCAACTTCCAAAAATTGATGATTAAGGGACATATTGATCAGGGAATTCAGGAAATGTTAAACACTCTAGAAGATGCAGTGTTCTAGAAGAGGCAGTGTTATTTATGGGTCATCAATTAAATAATATTAAGGTTGAAATTCAGGTTCAATGTCATACAGCATTTAAATGGATTTGTGTTACTCATTTTCCATATAATTTCTCAGATCATGAATGGGATAGAGTTAAGCTTCATCTACAAGGGGTATGGAATAATTCTGATATAGGACTAGATATTCATAACTTACATAGCCAAATCCTAACTCTCAGTAAATCCAATAGAGATACTTCATCGTTGGAGGAAACTTCAGACTCATTTGTCTCTGCCATTCGATCTTATGTGTCTAATACTAATGCTTGGTCATTTTTTATGAATTTAGGGATTGTTTTGTTCCTAACATTAATTCTGGTTTATTCCCTTCCAGTCATTATCAGACAACTAGGAAAAAGTATTCGTGCCCTTACTCTTCAGTTTCAAACCTTCAAATTAAAAAATAAAAATGGGGAGATGGTGGCTCCAAGAGTTCCGTGGTTCTTGACAAGTGTGCTGTTTGACAAAGTTCCAACCGAAAGCCGATGACCGTTGCTCTTTTGGTGCATATCCCTCCCCCAATTAATCCTGGTTTTGGTAATCTGAATAACCTGCTGTTCTTTAAGTATTCTGATATCCAACTCTGATGAAGGAATGGGAAACTAAACCGGAAATCTCTGCCTTTGGCAGAATTATCATGTTATTGAAAGGAAACGAAAGTAAAAAGATAGACGACTTCCTCCTACAACTATGACGTCATTTGGACTTGCATTTGTGATTAATAATGA
This sequence comes from Nannospalax galili, assembly GCF_000622305.1. Lineage (NCBI taxonomy): Eukaryota > Metazoa > Chordata > Mammalia > Rodentia > Spalacidae > Nannospalax > Nannospalax galili. The sequence goes on along the minus strand of NW_008330983.1, from coordinate 3,522 downwards.
GGCTTGGTTTCCCCCCAAAGGAAAATACAGCATGCAATCTCTAGATGCCCAGCTGCCTTTTACAGAAGTTTATGATTTTAATCCTGAACAAGGAACTATTGAGACTACTTGGCTTAGGGAAACTCCCTCTTGGCTAGAAAGATTTACTAGGTCAGTAAAAACCTGGTGGTGCATGACCTCTGAAGAAAAATTGACTATTCTTTTACAAAGACTAAAAGTGATTCAAAAAGCCCTTAAAGATAAATGGCAACAAAATAATAAAGGATATTGAAATAGAGAAAATAATCATATAACTC
>NW_008330983.1:0-2178 GCF_000622305.1 Nannospalax galili | reverse complement strand
ATTGTGAAGTCATATTGTAACATTGTGATGGCACTATGGAGCATTGTGTTGTCACATTGTGGGATTTTGAGGGGACATTTAGCACCGTGTTTGCATATTGAGCATGGTGACATCACAATGGATCACAGTAGTGACACAACTGCGCATAGTGATGGCACAATGAGCATTGTGATGGCAAAATGGAATATTGTGAAGTCATATTTTTACATTGTAATGGCGGGAACACTGTGATGTCACATTGGGTAATTGTGAGGGGATTGGGCACCGTGTTTGCATATTGAGCATGGTGTCTACACAATGGATCATGATAATGACACAATTGAGCATAGTGATAGCACATTGGAGCATTGTGATGTCATATTGGAGCATTGTTATTTCACATTGGAATATTTAGAAGTCATATTCTAGCATTGTGATGGCAACATTCTCCAATGTGATGTCACATTGGAGCATTGTGATGTCACAATAGTGAAATCATATTGTAACATGGTGATGTCATATAAAGGGAATGTGGGGGGACATTGAGACCTGTGTTTGCATGTTAAACATGGTTAGGACAGAGTGGATGATGGTCATATCACAATTGTGCAAAGTGATTTCATAATGAGCACTGTGATGTCATAATAGAACATTGTGAAGTCATATAATAACATCGTGATAGCAACAAGGAGGATTGTCATGTCACATGGGGGAATGTAAGAGAATATTGATCACTGTCTTTGCATATTAAGAATGGTGAGGACACAACAGATCATGGTAATGACACAATTGAGCATACTGATGGCACATTGGAGCATTTTGATGTCATATTGGAGCCTTGTGATGTCATAATGGGATATTGAGAAGTCATATTGTAACACTGTGATGGCACCATGGAGCATTGTGATGTCACATTGGAGCATTGTGTTGGCACAATGGAACATTGAGGAGTCATATTGCAACATTTTGATGGCATATTGGAGCATTATAATGGCACATGGGGCGATAGTGTTTGCACTTTTTGGCATTGTGATGTCATATTGGAGCATTGTGACATCACCATGGGACACTGTGAATCATACTGTTAAATTAGGATAGCATATTGGAGCAATATAATGGCACAAGTGACCATAGTGATGTCACATTGGAGTATTGTGATAAAACAATGGAACATTGTGAAGTCATACTGTAACATTGTGATGCCACACTGGCACAATATAATGGAACATGGGGCGATAGTGTTTGCACTTTTTGGCATTGTGATGTCATATTGGAGCATTGTGACATCACCATGGGACACTGTGAATCATACTGTTAAATTAGGATAGCATATTGGAGCAATATAATGGCACAAGTGACCAGAGTGATGTCACATTGGAGCATTGTGATAAAACAACAGAACATTGTGAAGTCATACTGTAACATTGTGTTGGCACATTGGAGCAGTATAATGGCACCTGGGGCGATAGTGTTGGCCCCAAAGAACATTGTGATGTCAAAATGGAATACTGTGTAGTGATATTGTACCATTGTAATAGCACCATGAGGCATCGTGATGTCACAATGGTACATTTTGAAGTCATTTTGTAACATTGTGATGGCACCATGGAGTATTATATCATCACATGGGGGAATGTGAGGGATCATTGAGAACAGTGTTTGCATATTGAACATAATGATGAGATAATCGATCATGGTAATGACACAATTGCCACTAGTGATGTAACAATGAGCATTTTGATGGCACCATGGAACATTGTAATGTCACTTTGGTGGATTGTGAGGGGACACTGAGCACCGTCTTTGCCTATCGAGCATGGTGATGAGAAAATGGATCTTCGTAATGACACAATTGTGCATAGTGTTGTCACAAGGAGCACTGTGATGTCACATTGGTATACTGTGAAGTCATATTGTAACATTGTGATGGCACATTGGAGCATTGTTATGTCATATTGGAGCATTGCGGTGTCACAATGAAACATTTTGTAGTCATATTCTTATATTGTTGTATTGTGATGGCACACTGAAGCAATAAATAGAACATGGGGCTATAATTTTGACATGCTGGACCTTTATGATGACACAATGTAGCAATGTGTTGGCATATTTGAGTTTTCTGATGTCACACTGGGTGATCGTGAGGTGACACTGAGCATTGTTTTTGCATATTGAGCATGGGGATGACACCATGGATCA
>NW_008330982.1:0-844 GCF_000622305.1 Nannospalax galili | reverse complement strand
TATGCCCTTCTGGTAAATCTAGTCAGCCAGAGGTCCCTGTTCCAGGAGGATTAAACGTTCCTCATCTACGGCATTCTATTGTCAATATTCCTTTGTATAGAATTGGAGTCTGCTGTTCATTTTTCCAGAAGTATCTTGGAACTCTCTGGAAGAGCCTTTATCCATCCTGTCCAACAACTCGACTGAAGGTATCGCCTGTCTGGCTTTGCTGTTTGTCAAGTAGCTTTTAGTTATATATATGTATGCTCTTATGAAATTATATTGGCCCCTTTAATCTTTGGTTATACTTCCCTTTTGGGTGTTTAAGGACATAACATTGGACCAGATAAACTGATTTGTTTTACTCTTGAGGTCGTTTGAGAATCTGTTCATCAGGGGTCCCATGGGCTTGGGAGGAGCCCCTGGCTCCTTTCTTTTACCAGTTCCATCTATGTGAAGATAAGTCAAAGGTCCTGCTCGACCATTGTTGGCTTCTCTTGGAAGCATGGAGGAAATGATTCCTCCGTGTTGACCCTCCTCTTTATAGACTGGACACTGGTTCAAGTCCATCTGGTGGGGTCTCCTCTGCCTCCTTGATCAAGAGGTCAGATGACCCACCACCATTACAGGACATTTTGTGAGATGCTCATAGTCCCTGGGAACTGATCGACCTAGGAGGGCAAGGAACAAAAAGTGTCCTTTGTATCCCTCTGACCCAATTAGTATAGATCTCAAGGTATGTCTGTTAAACATCCAAGAAGGTTAGTTCCACCATTCTGGCATTTTTAATTACTGCATGTCCAGCAGATAAATGTTGGGTAATGACCGGTTGGTCTCAAATAAACATTATCTAGAGATATATTTC
>NW_008330981.1:3166-3568 GCF_000622305.1 Nannospalax galili | reverse complement strand
CTAGTGGCCTGTGGGACTGCAGGGAGAGAAGGCCCCGTGTGCATGAGCATGTGACGGACCTCCCTGAGTAGTGAGCTTGGACCTCGTGGCCTCTTTCCCTTCATACATGTCTGAATTTTTTAAAAAGTATTTATTATTTTTATTCTGTGTATTGAATTCCCCTGGAACTGCATAGGAAATTTGAGGGTGGTGGAGGATGCATACCTGCCTTGACGTCCGCAGAGTTTTCTTCCTTCTGGACCCTCTTTCTCTTGCATCTCTTCTCAGGTATGACCACAGCAGGGGCAGCACTAGAGGTAGCAGAGCTGTTGGCCTGTGGGGCTGCAGGGAGAGAAGGCCCCATGTGCATGACCATGGGATGGACCCACCTGAGTAGTGAGCTTGGGCTTTGTGGCCTCTTTC
>NW_008330981.1:0-3088 GCF_000622305.1 Nannospalax galili | reverse complement strand
CAGTTGTTAGCTGCCATCTGGGTGTTGGGAATTGAACCAGTGTCCTCTGCAAGAGCAGTCAGTTCTCTTAACCACTGAACCATCTCTCCATCCCCCATGTTGTGAATAATTTTCATGTGTCATGTGAAGACATCTGAGAAGAATGGCCCTCATCCACCCCCTCTGCTCCTGTCTACAAAGCAGTCTAGGAATGGAGTTACTCTACGTTTTTTTTGCCAAGCAGAGGCTGCTCTCTGGTACCTCTTTCCCTGGACTGTTCTGCATGTGGGACACCTCTGTAGAGACAAATGAATGTGTTGGTTACCGTTCTGTCATAGCTGCAGAAGTGAACTTCTCACCAAGATACCCCTTGCCATGTGCCTTTAGAGTCTGACTCAGGATACTTGAGAAATAATAAGAGACTAGGTGTGGTGCTCATCCTGTTCCATCCTTCATTCACCTGGAGACCAAGGGTCACGAGGACTAGGGGCACATACACCTGACTCCCTTTCCCTGGATCCCCTTTCCTTACCCTTCTTCCTTAGGTTCTCATATTCCTGCTCCATCTCTGATGCAGTTGCTGTAGACATCAGGGGAATCCCGTCTACTCTCGGTTGTCTTAGAACATGTAAAAGATGGAATTCCAACCAGGATATCTCTGTTTCCCTTTGTTTAAAACAAGAGTAACTAAAAGTACAATAGAGGTAGCTAATCTTTTTTTCCAGTTGGTGGGAAATGAACCTAGGATCTCACACATGCTAAGGAAGTGCTCTGCCATGTAGCTATATCCCCAGCACTTCTTGATTCCTTATTAAAGATGTTGATCTGTGCAGAACCACCATGTCACTTAGTCCTTGTGATCGGCGATGTAAGGATTTTTTAAATCTTGAACATGTCTGGGGTTTCTCCCTTTCTTTGTTTAGACCACTATGAGTTTTGGAAAGAATGACTGGTGAGCTTCCATCTCTTTTCCTAGAGTCAGCCTGGATCACCTTTTGTACTTCTTGTTTTCTTTGTCATTATGGCTCTGTGCAGTACTGTAAACTCTCAGATAATTAAGTGTAGTCAAAAATCTGACCAGAGTGGCCCACACTATGTCCCTGTAGCTCTGTCTGAAGGCAGTCATTGGTGACCAAGTTTCCCCTTGATGCTCCTTTTTTTTTTTCACTTGATTCTGTCTTTCGCCCAAATTCCCCCCTATTCTCTTCTATCACTCAACCAAAACCTATTTTAAATCCTGCATATTTTAAATCCTCCTATATCTCTAGTTATTTATCTAGAGATGGCCAGGGGTACCTGAAACACTCCCAAGTATTTGAAGGAACACAGTTCACTATCTGATATTTAGTGTAGTGTAACACTGGGTAACACTTACCCTGTGTGAACACCTACTTGGCTCTCTCAGGATCGAAGACCTCAAAGCCCCCCTCACACATACCGAGAGCTCAGCCTCACAGCTGCGATGAGAGCTCTCGCTGTAGCTAAGAGTTTTAGATCAAACACTCTGAAGCACCTGTGACATCACACCATTCCACCAGAGTCTGATCTCTGCTCTGTTAAAGAAACAGCATCTGAGGGAAAGACCATGGGCATGAGGGCAAAGGGCTGTTGTCTCCTTTGGACACTCAATTGACCTTCTCACATCTCTTTGCGTTTCATATTGTGACTATTAAGATCCATTTGGGATTTCAAATGAAGGTTGGCCAATGGATCCTCAGGTCAAAGTGCTTGTCCTCAAACCTCAGGTTGATTCTTGGAACCCACATCGTGGAAGAAGAGAACAGGTTCTTGTGTGTTGTCTTCTGACTCCACACCTGTGAAGTAGCCTGCTCCTCACTTCACACAGAAGGATTGCAGGTGGAATCATCTGGATGAAAAGATTTAGAAATCACACACTTAAGCACTGATCCCTCATCTGTAACACAGAGTTACTAATTCTTTAGTTGTTGCTGTTATTTAGGCAGAGTCTCACTGTATATCACTGGGTAACCTGAAACTCTCTCTGTAGGCCAGATGTCCTTGAACTCAGAGATCCCCCTGCCCTGCCTTCTAAATGCTGGATTAAAAGCATGTACTAGCACACCTACCTAACATGGTTTATTTTGTTGCCTCATTTTTGTTCGGCTACCATCATCTTCAAATTAAATAATCTAAAAAAATTATATTTTGATATCTAGATTTATATGTAGCTGTCAAACCTTATGCATAGAGATCATCTATCCCCTTCACCAAATTGTGCCTGATGGTAGCAACTTGCATAACTATACAGTGGAGAATTCCTGAGGAGATGGAGGTTTTAGAAACCACCACCCTTCATCAGATGTCAGATTTATATCCACATGCTTAGGTGTCTGTACTTAGCTCTCTGTGGCGTTTCTATTGTGGATGCCTTTGTGATCTACTTGAAGATGCACTCAATTGTAGGGCAAGGAACTCTCCGTGTTCTGTCATGGAATCCCATTCCCTCATTTCTCTGTCATTAATTTCCTCTCCTACTATATAATTCTGTTTTTTCAGACTATAAATTTATATTTATATAAAGTTTATAATTATATAAAGTTTTTCACCTTTTAAAGGTTTTCACCCACCCGTGATCAACATTTTCCCCCAGAAAATCCTTTGAGATGGGACAAAATTGTTGCATAAATCAAGATTTAATTCTTTTTTTCATGCTCCAACATCATTTAGTTGAGTGTATGTGTTAGTTAGCCTTCAGTTTTTATAAAAATGTACCTGATATGGTCCACTAAAACAGAGGACGGGAAGGCCAGCACAATGACTCAGAGTGTAAAGGCAAGCCTGATGACCCAAGTTCAGTCCCTGGAGCCTAGATAGTGGAAGGAAAGAACTGATTTCTGAAAGTTGTTATCCAGATGCATGCATGTGTGAATCTCTTTCCTCCACACACATAAATAAATAGATATATTTTTAAAAATGAGGATAGGGGAGGAGCTGGAACAATGACTCAGCAGTTAAGAGCTCTGCCTGTTCTTGCACAGGACCCAGGCTCAGCTTCCAGCGTCCACATATGGTGGGTTCTAGCTCTTGAAGGACAGCTGAGGCTGTCTTCCACCTGAGGCTGTCCTCCACCCGAGGCTGTCTTCCAGCC
>NW_008330980.1:0-327 GCF_000622305.1 Nannospalax galili | reverse complement strand
GGGGTCATAAGCAGTTATGAGCTGCCTGACCTGGGTTCTAGGAACTGATCCAGGGTCCTCTGCAAGAGTGGCAAATGCTCTAACCTCTGAATCATCTCTCTACCCCTTATTTATTTATTCTTGAGTTGCAGTGTCCTACATAGTTCAGGCTGGACTTGAACTTCAATCCTCTTGTCTCAGCCTCCCAAGCGCTGAGATTACAGGTGTGTGCCACCATGGCCAGCAAGAAATAAATATAATTTTATTTCATTGATTGTCTTATATTACTTGTTGCCATAAGAATCATACCCAAAAGCAGATACTGGGTGGTGAATTCCTTCCTCCTGC
>NW_008330979.1:0-371 GCF_000622305.1 Nannospalax galili | reverse complement strand
TGATGCTGGCTTAATTCTTGCCCCATGATTGAACGACCAACTTACCTTCGGGTCGGTTGCGGCAGGCTCCCACGGCGTCTCCGAATTATTTGAACGGGTGTGCACCCCTTTTTCTTCCATCACGTCCCTCACGCTGTCCCCAGTATCCAGGCCCCACGTTGGGCGCCACTCTGCGGGAGGCCACCCCGCAGCGTGACTCAGTCCCGACCCACGGAAACTGCCATGAAGTACCTGGATTGGGGAGTGGGGACGTGGATGAGGCAAGTGGCAAGAGAAATGGAGACAAGACAGGGCTCTGATCAGTCTCATTTATTGCAGCTCAAGCATGAGGTTAAATAGAGAGTAAGAACAAAGGATTACAGACTGAGAGT
>NW_008330978.1:0-604 GCF_000622305.1 Nannospalax galili | reverse complement strand
AAACACTTATTTGTTTTAATATAAATTTTGGGACACTTGCAGTCATTAAATTTATTTGAACATTTTTTTTCTGTTCTCTTTTCTCCCTCTTCTCTATATGGTCTTCTGTTTGCATGTATTTTGGTGTGTTTAATGGTATTTCATGCTTCCCTGGAGCCCTGTTCTTCCTATGCTGACATAGATAACAGAAACAGAGAAAACCTGTTTCCTTAAGTTAAGCTCATTGGACAGTTTTCTTTCTTTTTCCTCTCTCTGTACTTAAAATTTCATAATTGGTGGCCATCTAAATTAGTGTTTAAAACATTTTTATTACATTAAAATGTGTGTGTGTGTGCTTGTGTGTGTGTGTGTGTGTGTGTGTGTGTGTGCATGTGTGTGTGTGGTGATGGTGTGCATATGAAAGTCAGAGGGTATCTTATGCAAGTCAATTTTCTCCTTTGGTCATCAGTACAAATGTTCTTTCTCACAGACAAAGACAAGAAATATTGTGATATTGTTATAAAATAAAATAGTTTTGACCTTGTCAACTCTCAAAGGGGTGTCAGAGACCCCTAGAGATCTTCAAATCACTCTGTTCAAGTTATTGCTGTATGGAAGTTGTGGG
>NW_008330977.1:0-730 GCF_000622305.1 Nannospalax galili | reverse complement strand
TCCATGGGCACTGCCTCACCCAGGTGCACTTACCTTCATGCAGGCAATATATGCATACACATAAAATGAAAATAAAAATTTTTTAAATTATTTATTTAATAACTACGTACTTAGAAGAATCAGTTCATTACATCAGCATTGACATATTCATTAACAATTTTCTGAGCTAAGATGCATCTCTTACAAAATTGGCTGTACATTTTTAAGTTTACAGTGAAATTATTTCAGTTATACAATATTGTACTCAGTATAAACCCTATAAGACATAAAATTAAATGAGGTTTTAACATTTAAAAAAGATCTCCATTTCATTATTACAATACACAGTTTCATACAGAAAACTTAATTTTTAATGCAGTTGACATAAAGATGTTTGCACATGCATTTCTAATCTCTATATATCAGATTATTACTAGTCACAGTCGGTTGCTTTCTGAGCTCCTTGGCATCTGAGAATGGATATAAAGTAATCAGGTAGATTTCAGTGATAATGTTTTTCACATCTACTAATTATTAAGGAGCAAATTTTTATGCTTTGAGAATTATTTTTTTAATCATTATATTTTTAATTTTTAATAACTACATGATGAAAAGCTTTTCACAACAGCTTTAACATATTCAGTAACACACTCCAGATTATGAGTACATCTCTTTCACAAGTGGGTACAAGTTTTTAGGTTCACAGTTGAATCAATATATTATTGAATTCAGTATAAGCCCTGTAAGACAT
>NW_008330976.1:0-326 GCF_000622305.1 Nannospalax galili | reverse complement strand
CACTATGCGCAATGGTGTCATAATCATGATCCATTTTGTGGTCACCATGATAAATATGCAAACACTGTGCCCAATCCCCTCACAATTACCCAATGTGACATCATAGTGTTCCACTGTGCCATTACAATGTAAAAATATGACTTCACAATATTCCATTTTGCCATCACAATGTTCATTGTGCAATCACTATGTGCAATTGTGTCACTACTATGATCCACTGTGTTGTCATCATGCTCAATATGTGAACATGGTGCTCAATGTCCACTCAAAATCCTACAATGTGACATCAAAATGCTCCATGGTGCCATCACAATGTTACAATATGT
>NW_008330975.1:2577-3150 GCF_000622305.1 Nannospalax galili | reverse complement strand
CAGAATTATTCACTGTATCTGTGATGTCCTGGGATTTTCTTTTTAACTTGGAAGATTTGAAAATGCTGCTTATATCTTACTTAAATTATCTCATCTTGGATTAATTTTGGTAAGTCATACAAATCTAGAAATTCATTCATTTCTATTAGATTTTCAAATTTGTGTCATACAGGCCACCAAAGTAATTTCTGGATCTCTGAAAATCTTTGGTATCTCTTGTAACGTTTCCCTTTTGCATCTATAATTTTATTGAGTCTTCTTTCAGTTAAGTTGACTACAGGTTTGTCAATCTAGTTAATCTATTCAAATAACTCACTCTTCATCCCATTCATTCTTTGTATTATTTTTTTCATTTCTATTTTATTGATTTTAGCGACAATTTTATTATCTCTTCTCATCTAGGTTTTTTTTAGGGGTTTGTTCTTGTTTTTCTAAGGCTTTCAAGTGCATGATTAAGTTGTTAGTATGCAACTTCTGAAGCTATTTGATGTTTTTTAGATTCAACAGTTTGCATACTTTTTACCATTTCTCTTTTTGTTGTGTCCAACTTTATTCTTTTGTTGTCAGATAGGA
>NW_008330975.1:0-1157 GCF_000622305.1 Nannospalax galili | reverse complement strand
CCAAGTTTATTTTGAAGATTGAATTTCTCTCAAATTTCATTGCCTTTTGGCTTAGTTTTTCAGAAGTTCCATTTCTTTAGTACATTATATTTTAATATCTTGAGTTATTTTTTTATTTCATTTTTTTGTGTTTTCACCAACACCATTCTGAAATTTATGCTTTTCCTCTTTGAGTTCATTGAGTATATCTATAATTGCTATTTTGAACGCAGTGTCTTCTGTATCACCTAAGTTGGTCATCTCAGGAGATACTGTGATAGGTGTACTGATTGCTGCAGGAGGCATATTGTTTTGGTTTTTCCTATTGTTTTTTGTGATGTGACCTAAGCATCTGTATTTAGGTTGTTGATGGTATTTCTTGGTATAGATATCTGATCTCGCATTTGTCGAGTGACTGTTTGTAGGTTTGATTCCTGTTACCTCACCTTGTAACGTTGTGAATCAACTGAATAGTGCTTGGTTTTGGATCTTGGAGTAACTGTGTTGATGTGCAAATGTAGTGTCAGAAATATTTCCCACACTACTTGTGGTATGTGCACATCTTAACCCAGGAGCAAATCATTTGTGGAGTTCGGAAGTTCTCACTGTCAATTTTAGAAGTCTGTGGAGGACTCGCAGGTTTCTACAAATGCTACTTTGGTGTCAGGGTTGGGTTTGATCTCTCTTGCACAGGTGGTCCTGTGAGAGGTCACGGTCTGCACTCCAGGTAGGGCTCTGGAGCTGCATATCCACCTGGGCTTCATGTTCTTGTGGAGCCATTCACACAGTCCTGGAGATGATGCATAGGGAAGAATCACTTTTTGGGCTCTGCCAGGACTCTGGGGCTGAGTACCTACCTGTGGTTCAGGGTTGAGTTTAGTTTGAGTTTGGCAAGTGGTCCCTGCGTCAGTAGCTCAGAGGGACGGGTCACAATCTGTGGGCACTCTGAGGCTCTGGGGCTGCCTATCTTCCTGTAGGTCAGGTTTCTGAAGGAGTTACTCAAGTCATTCTGGCAGCTGAGTGGAGGAACAGGTCATGGTCTGGATTGTGAGTGGTGCTCTGGGGCTGCATACCTACCTGAGGGTCAGGGTTCAGGTTTCAGCTGGAATTACTCTGGGTTGGCAGCTTGGAGGGAGGGTCCCAAGCCTGTCTTTTCAAACTGACTCCCATTTGTTTTG
>NW_008330974.1:172246-173989 GCF_000622305.1 Nannospalax galili | reverse complement strand
CTGCATTCAGATGGGCAGGGGACCCAGCAGAGACTCAGCCCCTCAGCAACCTCTTCCCTAACCCTGCAGGGCCCTGGGCTCCAGATGCCAAATGTTCCAGAAGCAAACTCAGGTCAATCACACCAGGGCTGGTGGGAGAAGGGTGGGGGAGGGGGGAGGGGAGTCCTGGGGGTTTATATGCAGTGCTGCTGCAGTATTCTACCCCCGGCCCCTTCCACTGCTGTCCCTGCCTCTTGCCCTGAGCTGGGCCAGAGGCCTGAAGTTCCAGGAGCAGTGCACAGGCTGCTGCCCTCAGGGCTCAGAGGCTGGGTGGGGTTCCCTGTACTCTGTGCACATCCTCCTGCTCCAACTCCTTACTCTTGACTTTAACTGATAAAGACAGGGAAACTGTACATATTACAGACTGTCCTCTGGTGTTTCCACAAATGCATATTGGTACGATGTTCAAATCTGATTAAACATCTAGAATATTTGTCATTTCTTTTGATTGACTCAGTCTTTCACAATTTCATATGTGTGTGAAATGCACTTTGATATACCCTATCATTATCTCTTTTAAAAACATTTTATTTATTATTTTGTGTACATGAGTGTATTCCCCGTGTGCAAGTGCACTTGTGTCATTCAATGTACTGGGAAGTGGGAAGAGATTCCCCTGGAACTGGAGTTAAGGACAGTTGTTAGCTGCCATGTGGAAGGTTCCTAGCTGTCTTGTCGGTGCTGGGAATTGAACCCAGGTCTTCTGCAAGAGCAACCAGTGCTTTTAACTGATGAGCCATCTCTCCAGACCCATTAGCATTGTATACCCTGACCACTGAAGCCCTTCTTCCAAACAAACCTCCTCCTTTCATACCTTTTTTTCTTTTTCTTACTTATTTATTTATTTTTATTTTATTTATTTATTTATTTAATTTATTTTTAGTGGGATTTCATCAGTCAACAAACTTGGCCTGCCTGGAGCTCCTGGCAATCCTCCTGCCTCAGCCTCCCCAGCATGGAATGTGACAGACCAGGCTGTCCTCCCCTTTCCCTTCCCAGGTTGAACACATCCTGAGCTATCCTCAGCACTCCAACCTGTGGATCTTTCTATCACATCCTGGGCATTATTGTTTGTCAAATGTGTGTCTATCTGGCTAGAAGCGTCTCTCAGGGCCTGGGGTGCTGCTCAGTGGTAGAGGACTTGCTTGGCCTGGTGACACCCTGGGTCCAGTCCCCAGCACCACGAAGATAGTTGAACAAATAATTTCAAAAAATAATAGTAGCCCTTCCAAAATCAGTCCAGGGCTCAATGCTGTGGAAGTATGAAGGCTGCGATTAAAAGACAGTTTCTATTGTTGAACTGCAACTGATATCTTGGCTGAGAACAGCAGGGTTTGATGATTTGGGTACATTATTTACCATATTTTAAGAGTTAATATTCTTTCCATGATCCCTTTACAGACCAATGTGTAGATACAATTCCAGTGGTTCAGAGAAAATGAAAGTTGTTGAGTTTTCCACACTGTCCAAATGTGAAAGGGAATTTCCCAGGTTTTGTTTCTATCAAGAGTCCATCCACAGGCACTGGAGAGATGGCTGAGAGGCGGAGAGCACTGGCTGCTTTTCCAGAGGACCCAAGATTGGTTCTCAGCACCCACATGACAACTATCAAACTTCCACCAGTCCCAGGGAACCTGGCGCCCTCTTGTGGGCTCCCTGGACACTGCACCACAAGCACCCCACCACCACTGCATACACACAATT
>NW_008330974.1:162536-171016 GCF_000622305.1 Nannospalax galili | reverse complement strand
GGGTGAGGACGCCCTTTGAGGACCTCGTGGTGGGGACTAGACATGAAGACCACAGTGTGAGACCAGACTGAGTCCTGCACATGGACGACCACGCTAAGAACACCACACTGTGAGGACCACGCTGTGAGGGCCGGTTTGTGATGACCACACTCTAAGTACCGCACTGTGAGGACACTGGAGAGTTACAGCCAGATGAGCCTCCATGTGGGTGCTGGGAAACGAATTCAGATCCTCTGCAAGAGCAATCAGTGCTGTTAACCGCTGAGTCATCTCTCCTCCTCCTAGCAGGAGTGTTTTAACCCAGGGAACAATTCCCACAGTCACCTCCCTTTTCTAGATATCTATCTTCATTAATGCAAACTTAGGCCAGATGCTGCTCTGTGCCAGCTGAGCACAAGTTGCTGTCACCCTGAGCCAAGAGTCACCTGAGCTTTTCCCACAGCCCTGTCCTCCCTGTCCCCATTCCTTCTGTCCTTGACTGACCGATGCATTTTCTAACTAAATATGCACCTACACTGGACACTGTCTGTAAGACCCCAGCTGCGGTTGGAGCAGCACCAGGATACCCCGTTGGCGGAGGGAAGCAGAGAACACAGTTCCAACAGGACCTGATCCAATGAGACACTGCAGATCCTTCTTTCTGCTGATCCCACTGTTCCATCCAGAAAGATCAGGGAAATGAGAAACTCAGGAGACAGCCCTGGAAGGAGGGAGGGAGCTCAGGGGTCTGACATTCATCTCCTCCATCCACAGTCTTCCAGGTGCAGGGCCTTGTTGAGTCTGGTGGGGACAACGACAGGAAAACCACCTCCGATTGCTGTCACACTCGGGGACCCAAAGGACAGTGAGAGCAGCAGCATCTGCACATCATCCTGTGACCACACACTGTCCGCATGTGGTCCTACTAAGTGACAAGGACAAAAGAGCCCAGGAGGTGACAGAGCTGAGGAGCAACCACGTCAAAGTCCACAATGGACTGAGCTCTGGCTGGGCACAGCCCTGTCCACACTGGGCTCCCACAGCCTCCTCCTGTCCCTCTGACACACGGGATAGCAAACACTCCAGAAGGTTCTCAAAGCTGTGCTTTATTTCTTCACTCTTTCAGATCAAGGATTTGAACATCAAGTTCATGTTCAGATTCTTACTTTCAGTGGGAAGTGAGACACTGCAGCTCAGTGCAGCATGGAGCTGACATAGATGGAGACGTCCCCGCCCCCCTGTGCTGGAACAGGAAGGCTGGCTGTGGAAGGGAACACAGGACAGAGCAGGGACAGGGGTCCTGCTGGGCAGGGCTGGTCTGGTCTCCCCAGGTCTTCACACTGCACACAGGAGAAAGCAGACATCTTCAGACACTGCTGCCAAAGAGAATCCAGGGTTCTTCAAGTCAGAGGGAGAGACTTGAACACATCTCCTGTCCCTCAGTCCCACAGGGCAGCTGTCTCAAGCTTAAGAACAAGAGTCATGAACAGTCATCATAAAGACAACACCACCAACACCCACCACTCACTCAAATGTCCGAATTCTGAGAGTCCCTGTGACCCAGTCTTGTCCCCTTTGAGGACTCCCAACCCAGGCCCTCAGGTGTCACCTTCACAAGCCTCCAGAGACAAATCAGAGCTCCGGGCACTGTCGCTTCCGGCAGAGAAAAAAATAAGACACACTCAGAGCCAGAGAAGATGTGGTGGAGGAGGAATTATGGGCTGGCTGACTCCCCATGGGCTCCATCTCTACCCGAAGGGCTTCAGGGATCCTCCCTCTCCCCACACTGACCTGGAGCCTGAGCATAGCTCCCTCCTTTTCCCCCTGTGAGAAGAAAAACTATGAAAGCAGGAAAGTCCTGGACCCCTGGAAGTTTCCAGAACTGGGACTGTAGAATCAGGGATTTGTCAGGAGGACAGGAGATGCAGGGACTGAAGAAATGCCCTCCTGGGGGTCTGTCCTCACAGGGACCTTCCCCTCTGACCTCTGAGAATCAGGTGGTCCCCATGTCCACAGTCCTCAGGGTGATGACTCTGCCCCTCACTTTCCATGTGCTTTACAGAGCAGTGTCAGCACACAGACCAGTCAGGAAAGTTTGTGTGTGGGTAGGGCTTCCCATGAATGAGGGAGAGACACTTCTAGAAGAAGAGAGAAAACCCAGACCCTGCCCCTCCCCACCTGTGTTCCTTCTCTTCCTCCTCACAACAGCCACCACAGCTCCTATGATCACAGCTATAAGGAGAACCAGGCCAGACACAATTGCCAAGATGGGGATGGTGGGTTGAGGAGGCTCTGGGAAGGGAGAGGAAGGGAAGTGAGGCCTGACCCCAGCTCTCAGCCCTGACCCTGCTCAGGGGCTCCAGAAGGCTCCTGCTTTCCCTGACAGCAGGCTCTGTGCCCACACCCTCCTTACCCCATCTCAGGGTGAGGGGCTCAGCCCCTCATGCTGCACATGGCATGTGTATCTCTGCTTCTCTTCAGAAGGCACCACCGCAGCTGCCCACTTCTGGAAGTTTCCATCCCCTGCAGGCCTGGTCTCCACAAGCTCCATGTCCTGGGTCAGGTCCTCCCCATCCCTCTGCCAGGTCAGGGTGATGTCAGCAGGGTAGAAGCCCAGGGCCCAACACCTCAGGGTGATGTCCCCTTCATGTCTGGGATGATGGGTCCCTTTGGGGGATCTGAGAGAAACATGTGAAAATTCAGACATTTTGTATTCTTTTTGGGCACTCAGCAGTGCTCATATGACCATTGTGGGCACAGACTTGAGAACTGAGGTGGGGGAGCAGTACAAATTCCACACAGCAACCTAGACACAGGCATCTGGGATAATCCACTCCTTGGAAAGTTCTATAATAAGTAAGGGTCAGCCAGCCCAGGATGGGAAACTCTAGTTTCCCAGATGGAAAATGGACTTCTGGTCCTGACTGTGTGTGGCTGAAACTCGGCATCACTGGAGTCAGACCTCCAGACACTGGGTGTGCGCAGAGAACCCGGCCTGAGAGAGGCCATGTTTCACAGTGGGCTGCAGATGGAAGGGAACTGCTGCCTGGTTATTTCAGGATCTTCTGAACTGCCCTAGAGAAGGGTGAGCCCTGGAGTCACTCTCTGATGCTGGACCAGGAAACCCAGGAGCACAACCCCTCTGTTGTGTAGTAAATTCCTTCAAGATAAACCATTCCATTAAGGAAGGAAGGGCCTTAGGACAAGGATGATCTGAAGGGAGGTGACACATTCCACCCTGCAGGGAGCTGAATAAAACTCAGGAATATAAAGCTCATAATTTAATGAATTCCCCGAAATTGACCAGATTCACTAGGCTCCTCCCTCACCAATGTTCTATAAGGACCTGAGAGACCACAGACCAGCCAAGCTGCCTGGAGGAGACAATGGTCACAGAGGAGCTGAGGTGGCTGTTGTGAGGAAGAGGAAGAGGAAGAGGAGGAGGAGGAGGAGGAGGAGGAGGAGGAAGAAGAGGGAGGGGAGGAGGAACACAAGGAGGGGCAGGGTCTGGGTTTTCTCTCTTCTAGAAGTGACTCTCCCTCATTCATGGGAAGCCCCGCCCATACACAAACTTTCCTGACTGGGTCTGTGTGCTGACATTGCTCTGTAAAGTACATGGAAAGTGAGGGGCAGAGTCATCACCCTGAGGACTGTGGACACGGGGACCTGATTCTCAGAGGTCAGAGCGGAAGGTCCCTGTGAGGACAGACCCCCAGGAGGGCAGTTGTTCAGTCCCTGCACCCCATGTCCTCATGACTGTCCAGCTGCTACAAGTTGTGCAGTAACCCCCAGGTTTCCATCTTTAGTGAGCTCTCATCTAAGGTGGGACAGGCTTTAGTGAAGTAAATGTCTTTGATTTCTGCTCAGGCTAAGACACCCCTCAACCACATTTATAAGTAACCCCAATAAACTTGCTGGCTCACCAAATCAGACTCTGTGGTATATCCCTGGTCTGTTGTCAGGTCCCCATCTGGGGTAGGTAGACTTGTTCACATCTCCCAGGAATACTGTCACACAACACCCTCCGACCCCAAGAGAGAGGCACAATTCCAGCTGATCCCATTTTCCTCCCTTCTCAGAGACATGAGCCCCAGTCCGAAGCAGATGGAGGATTTTCCCGCGGCCCCTCTTACCTGCGCGCTGCAGAGTTTCCTTCCCGTTCTCCAGCTGTCTGAGGAGCCACTGCACACACTCTCCTTCCAGGTAGGCCCTGTGGTGCTCGGCCACACCAGCCTGCTCCCACTTGCGCCTGGAGATCTGAGCCGCCATGTCCGCCGCGGTCCACGAGCGCAGGTCCTCGTTCAGGGCGATGTAATCTTTGCCGTCGTAGGCGAACTGAATGTACCCGCGGAGGAGGCGTCCGTGGGAATACACGTCTCAGCCAGACATGGTCTGGAGAGTTTGAGAACCTGGCCCCGCCCCCGAGGTCAGCCCCGCCCACACGGCCCCGCCCACCCGAGGGTTCGGATCCCAATAGAAACCGAAACCCCCTCAAGTCCCGCGGCTCTTCCGGGTCGAGGGTCCCCGCGGGTCTCGCAGCCTCGGACCGAACCTCGGACCTGGGGACCCGGGGCGAATCGCGCCGTCCGTGGGGACGTAGGGGGTCGCGACCTCCGACCCGGGGTCACTCGGGGTCACTCACCGTCCTCGCTCTGGTTGTAGTAGCCGCGCAGGGTCCGCAGGTTCTCACACTAAGTCTGTGCCTGTGCCTTGTGGTTCCGCGTGTCCCGCTCCCAGTACTCCGGCCCCTCCTGCTCCATCCACGGCGCCCGCGGCTCCATCCTCGGATTCTCCGCGTCGCTGTCGAAGCGCACGAACTGCGTGTCGTCCACGTAGCCGACGGCGATGAACCGGGGCTCCCCGAGGCCGGGCCGGGACACGGACGTGTGGAAATACCGCATGGAGTGCGAGCCTGGGGGAAGATAGGGCTGAGGCCCCGGACAGGGGCGCGGGGCTCGGGTGGACACGGAGCGGGGCGGGGCCGCCCGGCTGGGCCGTTTCCCTCCCGACCCCGCACTCACCCCCGCGGGTCTGGGTCAGGGCCAGGGCGGCGGTGAGCAGCGGGAGGAGGGTGCGCGGCGCCATCGCTCCCATTCTGGAGACTCGGGTATGGTCTGAGTCGGGCGGGTCTGCGTGGACTTAGATTGCCAAGCCCTGATTGGTCAGGAATCTCATCTATGCAGAGTTTGTTCCTGTTTGAACAGCACTGAGCTTAGACTCACCCAGCCCCTTTGTGCTCTTTCCAGATAATGCACCTGTGGCTCCGGGTGCTTGTATGTTAGTGATCCTCATTGCACAGCTGAGATCGTCAGTGTGGATCCAGGACATGGTCTCAGTCCAGGAGACCCCCTTCTCCACCAGGAAGAGAACGTTGTCCTGTGTGCACACGCTTCTGAGGTAAAGGTTAATTCATAAACCAGACACATTAAAGATGGACAGAAACTAATTATAAAGCAGAGTGACGACAGCAATATAGTCTAATGAAGTTATGTAGTGATCTCTCTCTCTCCCCCTCCCTCCCTCTCCTTCACTCACACTGTGATGCTATGAGATGACAGATGAGCTGATGAGATGAGGGACCTGAATGGTGCAGGCCTGTGGGACAGTGGATCTCATAACCTGGTTGGCTCTAACAGCCTCAGGCCTGTGCAGTGTGGACCCTGGACAGAGGACAGGTCTTGTGCCAGGTTGACAGACTGGTGGACAGAGCTTTCATCCTACTGCTCCATAATGTGGAAAATTTAAGTTTATGAATTTTTCTTTCTGGAATTTTCCTTGCTGTCTTCAGATCTCAGCCTCACACACTGAAACTAGAAGGTGAAGCAGGGAAAGTGGGGCCGTGTGCACAGAGACGCTCAGCCCTCCTTCTCCACTGGGAAGAGAGTGTTGTCCTGTGTGCACACTTCTGAGGTAAAGGTTAATTCATAAACCAGACACATTAAAGATGGACAGAAACTAATTATAAAGCAGAGTGACGACAGCAATATAGTCTAATGAAGTTATGTAGTGATCTCTCTCTCTCCCCCTCCCTCCCTCTCCTTCACTCACACTGTGATGCTATGAGATGACAGATGAGCTGATGAGATGAGGGACATGAGTGGTACAGGCTGTGGGACAGTTGATCTGATAACCTGGTTGACTCTAAGAACCTCAGGCCTGTGCAGTCTGTGCAGTGTGGACCCTGGACAGAGGACAGGTCTTGTGCCAGGTTGACAGACTGGTGGACAGAGCTTTCATCCTACTGCTCCATAATGTGGAAAATTTAAGTTTATGAATTTTTCTTTCTGGAATTTTCCTTGCTGTCTTCAGATCTCAGCCTCACACACTGAAACTAGAAGGTGAAGCAGGGAAAGTGGGGCCGTGTGCACAGAGACGCTCAGGGCAGAACTTGTCAGTGTTTCCAGCAAGCCTGAGAAACTCTAGTCCCTTCAGTTTCCTGGTGTCACAGCCGCCCTGCCGCCCCCACCAGACCTCAGGCTTTGCTGGGGCCATGAAGGATTCACAGTCAGAGCTCTGCATGCTGTACTGGGAAACTTCACAGAGTTACTGTGTGTCCTGACTCACATGAGGAGGCGGTTGGTTTCTAGGAGCTCCACAGAATGTGCTGATATGAACTGCAGAGGATGCACGAGGCTCTGCGGATGTGCCTTTTAAAACACAGAATGGGCTGGAGAGAAGGCTCTGAGGCTGAGAGCTCTTGTCGCTCTTGCAGAGGACCTGAATTTGGTTCCCAGCGCCCACATCTGGCAGTTCATAGCTCCCTGTAGATCCAGCTCCAAGAGATCCAGTGCCCTCTTCTGGCCTCCATAGGTAACTCTAGTTATGAGCTGTACCCACACAGACACACATGTACACAGGGCAGCTAACAGCCCTCTGTACCTCAAGTTCCAAGGGATCTGATTCCCTCTTCTGACCACTTTTGACATTGCACGACACAGTGCACTTTTATACATGCAGGCAATACACTCTAACACATAAAATAAAAATAATAAATAAAATATTTTTAAGAACAAATCTTTTATAAAATCTATAAACCATATCCTGAAATCCAGGAATTCCAGCACATTAGAGCTCTTTATTTTGCTTCTGTTTTTCTCATCCTGCTCCCAAGTCTTCTCTGTCTTATAATGAAAATGGCACAATAGTTCCACCCTTTATGGAAGATGTGCTAGTTATCCAGTGCTGCGTAACAAACCAGCAAGCTCAGCAGCTGGAGAAACCGTTCATGACCTTCCCCAGTGTGACAGTCAGCACTCCAGGAGAGCTGTCCTGAGCGCTCCTGGAAACTCCTTTCATAATACAGTTCACATCAATGACTCAGCAGTGCTGAGAACAGGCAGTCACTGGATGGAACCACCCAGCACTTTAGTTCAGTCCCAATAATGACTTCAGGATGAGAGCTGTTTTAAAATCTACGAATACCAAAGTGGAGCTGGAGAGAAGGCTCAGTGGTTAGAACACTGGCTGCTCTTGCAGAGAGCCTGGGTTTGATTCCCAGCACCCACATGGTGGTTAACAACCACCTATAACTCCAGTTTCCATTGGAATCTGAAGCCCTCTTACCTCCACCAGCATTACACATGCAGTGCACTTACATACATGCAAGCAATACACTCATAAGTGAAGACAGTGGCTTGGCCAAAAACATGAAGATGCGCAGAGGAAGTAATTAATAAGAAATTTTTATTGAAGAACTTTTGGATAATATTCTGTGAAATTAAAAGAATAAAAGAGGGCCTGGAGAGATGGCTCAGTGGTTAGGAATACCAGCTAGTCTTGCAGAAGACCTGGGTTAGAATCCCAGCACCTACATGGTGGCTACAAACCATCCTTAACTCCAGTTACAGGGGAATCCGAAACCCTCTTCGGACCTCCTCGGCATTGCACAACACAGGTGCACTCACATACATACAGGCAATATACTCACATGCATATACATATAAAATAAAAATAATAAAATATTTTTTTAAAAAAAGAATATCAAAATGGTACTGGGGAGGCATAGACAGGTGGAGCTGTCCTGGTCTACCCAGTGAGGTCCAGGCCAGCCTGGATGTCCAGCAGCACGTGGATGGATGGTGAAGATGTGGCTCACACACCCAGGGGAATTTTATTCCACCCTAAATAATAATGGATTTGTGAAAGTTCCAGGAAAGTGGATGGAACTGGAAATATTATATCAAGTGACAGAACTCGGACTCTGAAAGACAAACACTACATGTTTTCTGTCATATATGTTCTTAGCTTCTCATTCTTATATATGCGAATTTATGTGGGATGGAGTGGACGTTGGAGGTCACGACACTAGAAAGGGGCCATGATGGGAAAAAGGATTTAAGGAAGGGGGGGAATAGACCACGTGGGACCTGCCAGTGGACAGAGGAATCCTGGGAGTAGAAGGGAAGAAGCAGAAAGGAGGGGTGGGGGATGGGAGAGGAGCGGGTGTGGGGAGCGTGAACCAAAATGAGGGGAAACCCAACATACAGCAATCAAACAGTTCT
>NW_008330974.1:151613-162191 GCF_000622305.1 Nannospalax galili | reverse complement strand
CAAGGGTCCTGAACACTCCCCCCTTTCAGTCTCTGTCATATCCCAACCTGGACCCTGTAGAGTCCAGCTCAGCCCAGAAGCTTCTCTCTTCCACACTGACACCCAGGTCTGGGGTGTCATCTCTGCTGACCCACCGCAGCCTCCTCCAGCTACTCAACCATCTCAGAGCCACTCAGTGATGAAGAGTCCTCCAGGGCTGCTCCAGTTACAGGACCAAACTCTCCCATGATCCTCTGGAAAAGCAGCTCCAAATCTACAAGCCAAGTCCTTAGTCACAGAGCCTCTGTTATTGATATGACTTTTCTGGAACCAATCCCCTCTGTAGGGATGAGGAGTGGAATCCACAGACATTCCATCAAACTCCCCAGCAGTTCACCAAGTGCTGGGGAGGAATCCTTCCCTGTGTGAGGACAGGGCAGGAGTGTAAGGTCTCTAATGCTTGACTCAGGGTCTGAGAGATGGCGACTTTTTACTTGTCATATTACGCATGAGTCAGAATTGTATTTGGGGGCACTTACGTTAATATAATCTGGGCCTTCTTGTGAAGAATACAAAAATATAAATATAAAACTAGATACAAAAGTGATTATTTAGAGGGTCCCAGAGTCTAAATTTGCAGCCTTTGGCAGAGCAACAAGTGCTCTTAGCCACTGACCCATGTCTCCAGCCCCAGGCTCTTGCTTTTTAATTCTAAGAAAGATATTTTAATCTCACACATAAACAGAAAGAAGAGCCCAGGGAAGGCCCGTGTGCCCTGAGCTCACCTATGGCCATCAACCACCAACCTTCCAGCATCTCCCCACCCCCACCCCAAACCCCACCAGCCCTTCTTTTTAAAAGTTACTATCATTTTTATTTGAGATAAGGTCTCCCTAGCCTTGGCTAACTTGGAACTTGCTATGTAGATCAATCAGGCCTCAAACTCAGTGTGGGATTAAAGGCCTGCACCAACATGGCCAGCTGCTATTATCATCATGTTTATTTTTGTGTGTTCATGATGTGTGTGAACGTATGTGCCGCAGTGTGTGCTTGTGTGCGGATGTTAGAGGGCAACTCTGTGGTGGTGTTCTTCCTTCCAAACTTAAACCTGGTCTCCAGGGGTTGAAACCAGGTTGTCAGGCTAGTATGGTAAAAGGCTTCACCTGCTGAACCAAATTTCATTGGCCCTTGAAATAAATCCCACAGTGGCGACCTCACATGCTGCTTTCTGGTCCCTCCCTCTCTCCCTCTCCCTCTCCCCTTCTCTCTCTCTCTCTCTCGCTCTCTCTCTCTCTCTCGCTCTCTCTCTCTCTCTCGCTCTCTCTCTCTCTCTCGCTCTCTCTCTCTCTCTCGCTCTCTCTCTCTCTCTCGCTCTCTCTCTCTCTCTCGCTCTCTCTCTCTCTCTCCCTCCCCCTGCCCCTTTCCCTCTCCCTTCCCTCCTCCCCCTCCCCCTTCTCTCTCTCTCTCCCTCTCTCTCCCTCTCTCCCTCTGTCCCCTTTGCCAACACCACTGTTCAGCTTACCCCTCAGCATATAAGGAAGCTGGGAAGTCAGCAGGATCCACCGCAAACTCTCTGATTTGTTCAGCCATGTCTGTGCACTCCGATGTGTACCCACCTGCAAGGACTGCTCTGCTCAGAGGACGGTCTTCTCCCGGTGCTCATCCCTCCCCTCAGTCCCCTCCTCCCTCCCCTCAGTCCCCTCCTCCCTCCCTTTGGCTCTGGTACAGTCCCGTCGGTGGAAGGGAGGGAACAGGACCGGAGAACGGGATGACTCGTGCGCCCTCTGCTGGCCGACTGCTGGGATTACAGGAGAGACCTGCAGAGGCCATGCAGTCAGGAACAGGGATTCCTCCTGAGTTTCCTTCGGGAAATTTCCCCTGGAGCAGACAGAGCCCAGCGATGGACAAACAGGGAGACCGTACTGTGGAGAGATCTGCTCAGGGTCTGCGTCCTCCATTACTGACCTCCAGGAAAGTCACTTTGCACTGTGTCCTCAGGCCTGCAGGGAACCTTGGATGGCCAGGCTCCAGCTGTCCACAGCTGTCCAACTCCAGGACGGTGGGCACAGCAGGATGGCAGGACCAGGCCTCCCTCCCACTGAGGCAATCTCTGGGTCTCCTCTAGAGAGTGGTGACAGGGCAGTGACCCTGCCATCCCCTCAGTGAAAAGTCCAGGGCAGAGGACAGCATCTCAGTGCCTGGGCTGCAGGAGAGAAGGATGCACTGAGCTCTGATTGGCTGGAGCAGCAGGGCCTGGGGGCAGGTGACTAGCCAGCAGGAACTCTGGTGATATCCTCCCCCACTTCCCGGTCCTTGTTCACATTCCCACTTCTCCACCCGTGGAGCAATGTCGGGGGAGGCCCTACCGGCTGCTGGATGGAGACCTCTCCTTTTCTCTAAAAAGAACCTTGCAGCGTCACTCACAAGGAGTCAGCACCCAGGGGCCCCCAGGAAAGCAAGCCCTACAGGGACCTCCTCACAGAATGTCAGGGCTGAGTCCAGTCGGGTTGCACCCACAGTCCTCGGGTCTTTGGACAAGCATCTCCACCTGCTGTTGAACGCACCTTAGCGCAGCGAGTTGGTCAGTTGCTGGGCGTGGGTCTTGGTGAGGAGTCCGAGGGGTGGGAGAAAAGAGGATGCGGTGATTTAGAGGATCTCCAGCTGAAGGCGGTGCAGCTCCTGGAACCTGGACTTGATCTGTCTCTGGAGAAGGCACGCAGCCCTTAGTAAGGATCCCGGGAAACACAGGCTCTTTCTCCCTCCACCGCGGTCCTTCCACAGGGTAGGCACAGGCTGCTGATGGCCCAGGGGCAGCCCCGACTGCTCATGGAGCTCGGGTGGAACTGCTCCAGGTCCTCTGCAGCCGCCAGGGCTCCAGAGGGGGGTGGTAGATTGCTGCTGAGACCAGGCACTGGTGGCGGGGCTGGAGTCCAGTCCCTGCCAGGAGGCCTGGAGAGACTATTGTGTTAAACTGTAAACATGAAGCCTGGGCTACAGTGGAGACCCTAAGATGTTAGAGGTACCAGAGCTGAAAGACATCTGCCAAGGAGAGCTGCATACAGGCAGCAGAACCAGACCAACCAAAAGAGAGAAAGATTTCAGGCAGTAAAGCTGAAGGGCTGAGCCATCTAAGACCTTTGAAATTAAGTCCCACATACCAGACATGGAGCTACAGGATTTGGTGTTTTCCCTGGTGGGTTTCAGTCTTGCTTTGGTCTGGGATTTCCTCACTGTGCCCCCATTCCTCCATTTTGGAGTGGGAATTCATGTTCTGTGCCTTTGTATGTCAGACGTATGTGATTTACCTTTTGACTTTGCAGTTGAGAGATTGCCTTGAGTCTTAGAGACTTTGGACTTTGGACCTTTTTTTTTTTTTTCTCTGAGACAGGGTCTCCGTGTAGCCCCAGCAGGCCTGTAACTCACTATGTAGACCAGACTGGCCTTGATGTCACAGAGATCAACCTGTCTCCATCCCCTGAGTTCTAGGACTACAGGTATGTGCCAGCATGCCCAGTGAGACTTTGGACTTTTGAACTGTGTTTAGACCAGTTTAGTATGAGGATTTTGGAAGTTGGACTAAAAGCATTTTGCATTACAATGTAGTCATGAACCTGTGGGAGCCACAGAGTGGAATGTGTTGGTTTGAGTGAGAAATGCCCCTCCCAGGCTCACACATTTGACCTTCTGGTCCTGAGCTGGTGGCACTGTTTCCGGGAGTCCTGGAATCTTTACGACCTGGAACCTTGCTGGAGGATGTCACTGAGAGTTTACAGCCTCCTCCACTTCTAGTTCGCTCTGTGCTTGGTTTTTGTGGTTGAAGATGTGATCTGTCGGCTTCCTGCTCCAGCCTGTGTGGCCCCTGCCTGTCTGCAGCTAGGTAGGGATGCTCCCTCTGCCATAAGCCAAAGTAAACTCTTCCACAAGTCACTTCTGCTCAGGGTGTTTTATCACAGCAACAAAAAGTAATATGACAAAGTTTACCAAACCAGTAGCCAGAAGTGGGATCATTTTACATGTCTGCAAGTGTGGCTCTCATCTGCCTTGTTAGAAGATGTTTGTTTTTCACAGCCATTTCTGCATCCATTTTTGTTTTTATTTAATTATATAAAAAAAATCTAGCTGGGGGCTGGAGAGATGGCTCAGTGGTTGAGCATACTGGTTGCTCTTGCCGAGGACCTGGGTTTGAATCCCAGCACCTACGTGGCAGCCAACAACCATCCATAACTCCAGTTCCAGGGGATCTGACTCCCTCTTCTGACCTCTGTGGCATTGCATGACATGGGTGCACTTACATACATGCAGGCAATACACTCAAACACATAAAATTAAAAAATAAATTTAAAAAAATCTAGCCTTACACAAATGCTTACTTGAAAAGGATTCACTTTAATGCTTCGTTCCATGTAATTATGGATGCTACACTAAAATTATTCAATAGTTATGAAATCATAACTATTGGTAGTTTTTTAATATTTTATTTTTATTGATTATTTTTATTTTATGTGTATGAGTATTGCCTGCATGTATGTGAGTGCACCTGTGTTGTGCAATGCCGCGGAGGTCAGAAGAGGGCTTCGGATTCCCCTGGAACTGGAGTTAAGGACGGTTCATACCCACCAGGTGGGTGCTGGGAATTGAACCCAGGTCCTCTGCAAGAGCAGTCAGTGCTCTTACCTGGTGAGCCATTTCTCCAGCCCCACTATTGGTAGTTTTAAAAAATATTTTATTTTTATTTTATGAGTATATTGCCTGCATGTGTGTAAGTGCACCTCTCATGCAATGCCCATGGAGGTCAGAAGAAGGCACTGGATCCCCAGGAACTGGAGTTACAGAGGGTTGTTAGCCTCCATGTGGGTGCTGGGAACCAAACCTGGATCCTCTGCAAGAGCAGGCAGTGCCCTTAACTGCTGAGCCATGTCCGCAGCCCCACAAATGATAGTTTTAAAACTTAAATGATCAGCTCTTGCTTCCCTCCTCCAGCATCCAGATTAGGGAAGCTCTCAATTGCCAACAGAGACGGTTCTTTTTTGCAATAGATGGTGCTTAATACAAACTCACAACTGGCCAAACTGCACAGAAAAAGAGGCTGTGGAATGCTCAGCCCTAAAGGGGACATTTATATCACCCCACACACACACAGACACACAAGGCTCAGGGATCATCTCAGAAGAGTGGGCAGAATGCGTAAGAGCTAGAGTTTTCACAAGACTACTTGGAAACTGTTTTGCAGACACGACAAACCCATTGCACACATGAACTCACAGGCACTGCACGCACAAGACCTGCTTAAGATCAAGCCAGTCAAAATTCCAACATGGATGGAGGGAG
Organism: Nannospalax galili; assembly: GCF_000622305.1. NCBI lineage: Eukaryota > Metazoa > Chordata > Mammalia > Rodentia > Spalacidae > Nannospalax > Nannospalax galili. The sequence continues at coordinate 156,884 of NW_008330974.1, read as the reverse complement.
GGGCTCATGAAACCACATCCCTAGCTGAGAAGCCATTGGCAGCTGATGGCTGCTAGGAGGGGGAGCATCAGTTTTCTTCTGGGATGCAGCCTCAGGGAGGTTGGCCATGTGCCAGTGGATGACCCCACTAAACTCATGAACGTATTGGCAGCGCCAACTGGACTCAGTGGTTAAAAAGAGGTAGAGGGGGTGGAAAGATGGCTCAGTGGCTAAGAGCACGTACAGCTCTTGCAGAGGACTTGTTTGATTCAGTACCTACACTGGGTAGCTCATGACTGCCTGTAACTCTGGCTCCAAGGGGATCTGATGCCTCTGGCCTCTACAGGCACTGAACATAGCCACACACGGAGCTACCCATATACATATAATTAAGCATAAATTAAATCCTAAAAAATAAAGCAGTACACTCCTTAGCACCCTGCCATCTTTGCTCTCAGATGTCCCTGGGCCACAGGGATCCTATCCCAGTCTAGAGCTCACATGCCTCATCTTGGCAGGATTAATGCATCTTTCATCTCTCACCAGAGAAGCTTCCTCAGGCAACAGGGGGTGAGTAACACAGAAACCCACAACCAGCCAACACGCAGAGAACAAGGGGTTACAGAGTGCTTATGTCTGAATGGGACCTCTCTATCAAACTTCTGCCTCCCAAGGCTCAGGGTTCACTGTGGAAGAGGGGGCAGAAAGATTGTAAGAGCCGGGGTGGTGGATGACCACAAGGAAACAGTTTTCCAGACAGCTGGTCAGTTACTCATATGAACTCATAGCATGGTGACAGCATAACAAGTCCATGCAAGCTCAAACCAGAAAAAAAATCCCAGCATAGACATGAGGGAGTGGGTAAGAAGCTCCAACCCATCTCAGGCAACAGATGGCTGCTGGCCTCTAAATCACAGAGATCTGCCTGCCCCTGCCTCCCTAGTCCTGGGATTAAGGGTGTGCACCACCACACCTGGCCCAGCTATGACACATTTTTAAACTGATTGTTTTTGCTATCACACTGCAAGACAATCTACTGAATTTTCTACCATATGCATTGGGTAGGATGGAAAATACAAATTTTATTGGCACTATTTTGAAATTTACTTTTAAAAACCTTGATTAACTACTTAATTCTAGATCTGTCATGTTTGTGGAATTCAATTGAAATCCCTTTTTTATATGTACACAATTTTTCAGATCCTCAAATAAGCATTTATAATGTGCCCCTCTCTCTAGTCATCAACACATAAATAAGCTGATAAGTTCTACAACTTTTAAAACAGAAGTACAAGCTGGGCGTAGTGGCGCATGCCTGTAGTCCCAGCACTTGGGAGGCAGAGGCAGGCGGATCTCTGTGAGTTCAAGGCCAGCCCGGTCTACATAGTGAGTTCCAGGACAGCTGGGGCTACAGGGAGACCCTGCTTCAAAAAGACAAACAAACCAAAACAAAACAAAACAAAAAACAGAAGTACAAATGAGATACATTTAATTAAAAAAAAAAATTAGGGGCTGGAGAGATGGCTCAGTGGTTAAGAACACCTGCTGCTCTTGCAGAAGACCCAGATTCGGTTCCCAGCACCCACATGGTGGTTAACAGTTTCAGGAGGTTCAAAATCCCCTTCTGGCCTCTGCAGACACTGTATGCACATGTTATACATACATACATACATGAAGGCACAACACTCATACACACAAAATAAAATCTTTTTAAAAATTAACCAAAATGAAGCATGCCCTAGTTTTTCTAGATTGGATTTGTTAGTAAATGTAAAATACTTTGGCTGGGAAGATGGCGCAGTTCATAAAGTGCTACTCAAACATGAAGCCCGGTATTCAGATCCCCAGCACCTATGTAAAAGCTAGGTTACTCATAATCCAAGCCGAGGAGATGGAGACACACACAAACACACATGAACACATATACATGCATATACGAGAGAGAGAGAGCGAGAGAGAGAGTTCTTCAGCAGTTAGATCCTTAACCTAGCCTAGTGCACATTTAATATTGAACTTCTGAATCTGCAACTGTCTTTGGTGTGGAAAGTTGCAGTGCCCATCAACCTTTTCTGATTCTCTCTGTGTGGAGGTGCGGTAACAAGATGGTGCTGAGCAGCTTAGGTGAAGGCAGAGCCAGCTTGGCACGCAACAAAAAGGGAAAGTAATACCGATGGAAGCTCAGCCAGTGAAGGGCGCACGATCACCTCGTGAACACTGAGTTATGCTGTGAGAAGGGCCTGCATGCTATACGTGACCTCTGAGCTGATTGGATGGCGGCCTCCCCGCCTATGCTATGCCTGTGGTTTTCGCCTTTAAATATTGTTCAGCCTTAACAATAAACGAGTTCCTGCTCGACACGACTCCCTGCCACGTCTGTCCTCGGAGAGAAGGGCTGGCGAGATGGGTGGGCAGCGCACTTTCCCCTCCTCAACCCCCATCGCCGAGGCCTCTTGTTCCTCTGCCCAAGACGAAGGGGTTCGGAGACCGTGGCATCTCTGGAGCACTTACTTTTTTAGAACGCAAGTGCCATGTGTGAATGGGCAAAAGTATCATATCACTAAATAATCCAACCTCTATCCTGTATCCAGTAGAAAATGTGTGGGTCTCTTTCACAGAATTTGGCTTCAACCTCTATCCTGTGTCCAGTAGAAAATGTGTGGGTCTCTTTCACAGAATTTGGCTTCATGTCCCTACCAAGTAGCCTTTCTTCCTGGGAATTATAGTTTTAAGATTTCAGTATTAGGATGGAGATTTTGACCTCTTGGGATTTCAGCACATGGGATTTGGCATTTGAGTGTGTCTTTTTAATGCTAAATGAAGTCCAATTTTCAGCTTTTCTCTTAAGGATCATGCTTTTGTGTTTATAGTAGCTAATTTAAAAATATTTTATGTCTATGAATGTTTGCCTACATGTGTGTATATGCACCATTATGTGCTTGATGCCCTCAGAAGCCAGATGAGGGCATTAGATCCCTGGAACTGTGAGCAGCCATGTGGGTACTGGGAACCAAACCCAGGTCCTCTGCAAGCCAGTGCTCTTAACTGCCTCTCTCCAGCCTGTAGTTACTTTACTTGTTGACTGAACAGGAAGCAAGAGGTCAACCACATCTGATGCCTTTCCTCTGTTGTTCTCCATCTATTTTTTCCATGTCTGTTTGTGTGCGGTGTGCGGTGTGCGGTGTGTGCGTGTGTGTGTTCACAAGACTGTGGGCACATGTATACATATGTGAAGAGAACAAAATAGAATAAAGAGAACAGATTGGGCAATACAGAGTTAACTGGACAAGCTGCCTTGGAAGGTCACAGCGAGTTGGAAGAATGCCATGAAGTTTCTTGCACACAAGGCCGATACAACAACCTTCACCTTGAGCTTGTTATTCCAAAGTCCAGAATGTCCTTGAAGATAGTCAGTAGCCATAGCTGGACTTTGTACCTAGATAAAAGCTGGGAAAATGCAGCTGGAAAAGAAGTTTGTATCACATACTGTGCTGCTTCTCATGCTGTAACTGTTTTGCTGCTCTGGCCTGGCTCTCAAGTGGGTTCTGCAGCTCCAAACTCTACTTCTCACGCTTGCATGGCAAGTACTTTATCCACTGAGCCACCTCCCCAGTCTCTCCAGCTTCCTATTTTTTAAAGATTCATTGTATTTTTATTTACGTGCATGTGTCTGTGTGAGTGTACACATGGGTGCCTGGAGGCCAGAAGAGGGAGCAGATCCCTCAGAGCTAGAGTTCTGTGTTTTATGAGTTGCCTCATATGGGTGCTGGGATCTGAACTCTGGGCCTCATGATAGAGCAGCAAGTGCTCTTAACCTCTGAGTCATTTCTCCAGACCCCTCCATCTTATTTTTTGAGACAGGGTCTCTAACTGAACTTGGAGCTCACCAATTTGGCAAGACCAGCTGGGATCTCAGGGACCCTCCTGTCTCTGCCTCCCTCCCAGAGCTGAGATGACAGGTACGCCTCTGCCACACTCAGCTTGAAAAAATTTAGTTTTATTTCTTAATTATGTGTATATGTGTATTTATGTGTGGATGTGTGCACTGAGTTCAGCTGCCCACAGAAGCCAGACAGCAGATCCCTCATGAGCTGGAGTTCCAGGCAGTTGTGAGTCGCCTGGTGTGGCTGCTGGGAATTGAACTTGGGTCCTCTAGGAGCAGTAAGCGCTCTTAACCACTGAGTCATCTCTCCAGCCCCACCACACTCAACTTTTTATGTGGATGCTGAGAATTCAAGCTCTGATCCTAAACTTTATGGCAAACGCTATACTGGGCGAGTGATTTCCCCAGACCCTAAGAGTTTTCCAGTGTGCAAAGAAATTAAAAGGGACAGTATCAATTAAGCATCAACTGGAAGCTCAAGAAAATGAACATGTTGACACTATCAAAAGAAACGCTGTCATGGATCTGGGCAAAGATTATCAACAGATGCTAAATTTGCTAGATAAAAGTTGGCAGGGATTCTTTAATAAATGTATTACACCAAGAATACATGAATCTGCAGGTCACTCCTAACATCATTAAAAGCTGTATAACTAGGCTGGAGAGATGGCTCAGCTGTTAAAAGCACTTGCTGCTCTTACAGAAGCCCTGTGTTCTAATCCCAGCACCCACACTGGGTGGATCAAAACCACCTGTAACTCTGGCTACAGATCCATGAAATCTGGCGCCCTCTTCTGACCACTTCAGGCACTGCATTCATGTGGTGCACATAAACTTATACAGGCACAACACATAAATGAAATGTATTTTTAAAGACAGTACAACCATGCCTTTGGTGATGGGATTTCTAGAGGGGATGAGCTCATGAGGGCTCTGAACTAGCAAATACAAATCCCTTAGTGGGTTCACAATGTAATGGCATTGTTGAGAAGTGGGGAATGGTAGGTGGACCTTGGTGGAGGAAGTCTTTGGGGACGTCTCTGGAGGCTCTACCTTGCCCTGGTTGCTTTTTTCTTCCTGGCCACCATGTTGTGAGCTGCTAACTGCGTTTCCTTGCCATAACAGAGCCACATCTCTGAAATCTTGAGCCCAAATAAACCCTCAGTCGTTTCTGTCAGCTTTTGTCACAAGGATGAGAAAGGTAACTGATACAGGATTTCTAAGCCTGGGTATGCTTTAAGGGTGTTTTGCAATAATTCATTATGCTATGCTTTTGCTTTGCATGGCTTTGTATGTGTGGGTTCCTGTTCATGTATGTGTGGGTACACAGGCACATGTATATGTGCTTGTGGAGGCTAGAGGACAGCTCTTGGATGTTGTTCCTCAGGTGCCATCCTGAGAGAGAGGGAGGG
>NW_008330974.1:132323-151594 GCF_000622305.1 Nannospalax galili | reverse complement strand
AGAGAGAGAGAGAGAGAGAGAGAGAGACAGGGTGTCCAACAGACCTGAAACTTGAATGGGCTAGAGGCTGGCTGGTCAGTGAGCCCCAGGACTTTTCTTTTTCTCTTTCTTTCCTTTTTGTAAATATGTATATGTACATTGACTGCATGTGTGTAGGTGCACCCATGTCATGCAATGCCCACAGAGGTCAGAAGAGGGTGTTGGATCCCCTGGAACTGGAGTTTAGAACAGAGAGTTGCTAGCTGCCATGTGGGTGCTGGGAGTTGAACCTGAGTCCTCTGCAAGAGCAGCCAGTGTTCTAACCACTGAGCCGTCTCTCCTGCCCCAGGCTTTTCTTTTTTAACATAAACTCCGGTTCTTCTGTTTGCAAATCAAGCACTTTACTGAGTTATCTCCCCAGCCCATCTTCATACTTCTATTTGCACTTTATAATAACGGTCAAGAAAAGTATGAGAAATCAAATGCAAACATTTAAGAATAGCATTAATGCAACTGTTGATGTTTACATACAGATTGATTTATTATCAGATTCCCTGATAAGCAGGACTTGTTTTTCTAATGTATCGTGCTGCTATTGCTCCCAAGATCTTATCTTTACTGCTTATTAAAATACCTTATATCTAGCAGGATGTGGTGGTTCACACTTATAATCCCAGAACTCAGAGGCTGAGCAGGTCGGGAAGGCATGGTGGCAGGAGGGGGCTGGAGCAGGAGGAGAAAGCAGAGGTTCACATCTTCAAGCCGCCACAAGAAGCTGAGAGGGACTGGAGATCCAACAAAGCTTAAGAACTCTCTAAGCCCGCCCCCAGTGACGTGCTTCCTCCAGCAAGGCCACACCTTCTAAGAGCTCCCCAAACAGCGCCACCAATGGGGACAAAATGTTCAAACACTTGGAGCCTGTGGAAGACATTCTCATTCAAACCACCACTCACACAAAGGTGGTCACAAATTACATTTCACTGCAAGAGCTAAAGAGCTCAATCATCAGAAATGAGACACTGGAGGAGCCAGAGAGCAGGTGCTAAAGATACCAAGAGTCCAGGTGTGCACGAGGTCGGTCCACTTCCAGGCCACATGCTTCTGATGACTGTCAGTGGACAAACTCTAGAAATGAACTGTTGAAGAGTAACAGGAATGTTACCACATACTGTTTGGTGGTTCTACGAAAACAATGTACTGACTTGTGGAGTCAAGGGGAGAGACGGAGTTGGGGATAAAGGCACAGGATGCAGAAGCCACATTGAGGTCCCAGGGAACTGACCAACCCAGTGTTCCTGTCCTGGTAGCCACAGCTAAGTGAGGAGGCGACTACAGCTGCTTTCTTTACAGCTGCCTCAGCAGCTTTATAAAGTGATTTTTTTTTATTCAGCCAAAGGTTAAGTGCAAGGGAGGATTAAACCAGGGCAGTGAACTTTGTTTCTAGATTTTTGTGATAACCTGATTATCTAGCAGTCAGTCAAGAAGTCAGTTTGCAAATTCTGTCCTTAGACTGTAAAGATAGCAGAGAAAATATTTGAGCTTACCCACTCTCAAGAAAGCTTGAGCTGACCTGGTGCACACCTAGGCCATTCCTCCAGCGCTTTTAGCATCTTTGGCCTTGTTAGCTCAGGTGTGAACCATTTTCCTTATTAGCATTTTATAGAGGACAGCTGGAGATGAGGAAATGGCCAGTTCACCTCCCTGTCCTTTCCCTCTTTTAAACACAGCCCCAGATTCTCTCCAGCCACTCAGTCAACAGTCAGCACCACAATATGGAATCAAGAGGACTCAGGACCTAGCAGGGAATGCTGATGTGACTCCACAGCAGCGCACTGGGGAAGCAGGGGTGACCGGCACCGGAGCTACGGCCCTAGAAACCAGGGCCGCTCAAGAGAACCAAGAGGTGCAGGAAACCAGGGCTCCCTGCATGGTGGGAGTTCAAAGATGTAAGGACCAAGGAGAGATCAGGCAGTGACCAGAAACACAGACAGATGAAAATGGCATTATGGGTTAAAATACCACAGAATAATCAATCACAAGTTCAGAGCCCCATTTTATTTAGCTGGAAGATGGGGTGAAGTCATCACTAGTGTTTTCAGTCTGCGGCTGCACATTCTCCTTGGGGAGGTGTGCTGGAAGGGGGTGGGCCATGCTTGGCAGGAGCTCTGGTGGTCTGGAATCTGGGTCGTGGAGAACCGAAGGAGCAGAATTAGTTTCCTAAGGGTACACTGAGCAGGCCCACACACGTGTCCTTTCCAGCACTACACCCTCCACTGTCCTACCCACTGGGGGAACTCCCCATTTTTCCTGGCCACCTCTCACCTGCCTGGTTCCCCAGTTGGGCCTCAGGCCGATCCCCCCAGAGTTGATGCTTGGGGTCATTGAGGAACCTCTGACTGCGCTGGCATGTTAGGCAGGTCTGCACTGTCCAGCGCTGTCCCTTCCGGCCTAGGGTACAAGTAGGGAGAGGTGTGTCCAGGCTTCCGAGGAAGCATCTGGCATCAGTTTCACCTCCAGTGTCAGTAGGATTCCCACCCCATCCCCATTTGGAATACAAATTTGATGTGTGTGGGGGGAGGCCCCCACGAACATCCATTTCTTGGAACTCTAAGTCCAAACTCTCAGCAAGGTCCAGCCTGTTTTATCACTCTCATCTCCTGATCCTGCCTACCTCAAGCTCCAGCCTTCTGAACGTTTTCTGGCATCACAAATTCTCTTTTTTAAAAATTCTTTTGCCAGGGACGGTGGCACACGTCTTTAGTCCCAATACTTGGGAGGCAGAGGCAGCGCCGGCTGGCCTGGAACTCGCTATGTAGACCAGGCTGGCCTTGATCTCACTAGTTTCTGCCTCCAGCGTGCTTGGATTAAAGGCATGCACCACCACACCCAGAGATGAAGTTGACTTTTTGAGACAGGGTGTCACGTGGTCCAGGCTGGTCTTGAACTCCAATTCCTAAATGCTGGAATTACAGGCATGCACCACATGCGGCTTGGAATTAAACACTTCTTGAGTATTAAATATTGAATGGCGACAGGAGTCATTCTTCTACTGCACACATGGGTGAAATCGCCGCTAGGGCATCGCTTTTAGCTCTGCCCGGACCGGGGGACGAGGCACGGGGGGTGGACACGACAAAGCGGGCTGGGGAAAGCCTGCAGCCGTCCAGGAGGAAGGAGCACCCGGCGGACGCCCCCCGCCGCCCGCGTCCCTCCAGGCAGCAGCACTCACGTCTCTGGCGCTGGGTGCAGGTGAGCCCCGGGATGAGGAGGGAAGAGCAGCCGCGACATAGGGTCCTCTTGACCGAGGGGTCCCTGAGCGAGGAAAGAGGCGGTCGGCCCCGCCCCCACACGCTTCCGCGGCCCGAGGCCCCGCCCCTCCCCGGGCCGGCCCCCGTCTCACCGGCGCAGCACCAGCCGCTTGGCGATGGTCTTCTCCGTGTGGCAGTAAAACCTGGCGAGCGCCTGGTTCTCAGGGTCCTGCGCGAGGACGCAATGCGCGGCCTGGGGACGGCGGCACTCGGTCACCCGGGCCACAGCTCGGGCCACAACTCGGGTCCCGCCTGCCCGCCCGCGGACTCACCTGGTACAGGAAGCTGAGCCTCTGGAAGGCCTCGCGGTCCTTCACCGGGCCCGCCATGCGGGCCAGCCCGGGAAGCTAGGCGCTCGCGGATGGCCCCGCCCCGCCCCGGCGCGCAAGGCCTCCTGGGAGGCGTAGTGCTGGCCCTGGCGCCGGGCGGGGAGGCAAACCAGCGGCCTTCTCCCGGCGCCCCGCCCCGCCCCGCCCCGAGGCTACGGACTAGGGAGCCCCGCGAGGAGCAGGGACAGCCCCTGGGGACAGAAGCCTGGTCCACGTAGGGCGGAGACGGGGGCAGGTGGCCGTCCGCGCTGCTGAAGCCGGGGCGGGGGGCTGAACGTCCTCTGAGTGGGGACAGGCTGCGCGGCGCCCACCTGGGGTCGCAGCGGGTATCCTGGCGTGGGAGGCCCGAGCAGGACGGCGGGCGAGCGGGCGAGGACCTACGGCCAGCCTCGCGCAGAGTCCCGGCCCGCTCTGCAGGGCCCGCCGAACCGCAGAAACTCAGGGTGAGCAGGTTCTGCGGCACCTAAGGCGGCGTGGCCCGCCGCGGCCGGTCCTCTGGCCCCCATGCTCCGTGTGCTCACCTCATCCCCGTTCATGGCGCCCAGTGTCCAGGTCAGACCCAGGGACGCAGGCTGCAGGGGCAGAGCCCGATGGGCTCCTGAGCCGGGCAGCACACGGCGGGAGCGCGCTTCCTGCCTCAGCCCCCGCAGGGTGAGGGAGCCCGCTTCCCGCTCGGAATCGGAAGCTGGCCGACGTCCCCGGGGCGGCTTCTGCAGGCCCCTCACTTCCATGAGGAGTGTGCGGACCGAAGAGCCCGGCTGGAGGGGCGGCCCTCGCTTCAGTTCGGGCCCCAGGAGGAGTGGCTCTGAACCGCAGCTCCGGGGAGTCCAGGCCTCTGGGCTCCCGCACTCCGCACTCCCGCGCGCACAGCCTCACACACGTTAAATAAAATGGAGTGTAGGTTACCAGGCCCACCCGAACTTCCATCAAGCAGAGGGCTAGACCCAGGAACATGGACTTTTCCTGCCCAGCGATTGTCGCACGTCAATATAAGGTCGCTGCCAAATGACCACACAACACAGAGATCATGTCAGTGGATCCTTTGCTCCATATTTTGACCAACCAAATTATCTTGCCACAAAGAACCACAGTCAAGGCACAAAGGTAAGAGGAGAGCAGACAGAGTTCTGTTGAGGTGGAGGAGGGAGTGAAGTGCCCTCAACAGTTTCTTGTCTCAGTCTGAAGGTTACTCAAGCAGCAAACAATCCGGGTGGTTTGAGTTGGATTTGGCATGCATCACTTTACCTTTTGTGACAACGTATGTACCCTATGGGTTGTTTATTTTGGCCTAACATTAAAATGATTTACATTCTCTGAGAAGGGGATGGCAAAGGGTGAAGGATGGCAACACGCTAAGCTGTCTACCTGGCCCTCTGCTGTCCACACCACCCTCTCCACCTCGTCCTCAGGGGTGAGGAAGGCTCCGTCACCTTTCTTCCTTGCAAACCTGAGCCAGGGAACAAGGCTGGCAACCTGCGAGCAGTTACGGAGTGACGTTCTTTAAGGCCAGGGCTTTGGATAGATGCACCTTTCTCTCCTCTAACCCTGACTCCTCTCCAAGTTCCCCTGGGAAACAGCCGAAGGGCAGATGTGTCTCCCAGGATGGTTTCAATCTCACCTCTGGAGAGGCGCAAGGTGAGCAACTTCTGACGACAGCCAAGTGGAATAACCTAGTTTTGCTGAAGGCCAAGAGGGACCAGGGTTCTTTCCCTCCCACCTCTTCCTTCTCCCCACACTGCAACCTCTGGCTGATCCTATCCCCTGGGACTAGACCAAAGAAACTTCCCTTCATTAGTTTCTAGACATGTGCTCCTTTAGCCCTCTCCCTGATAGTCCTTCTAGTCTGACCCCCCATCTCTGCCCTTGGAAAAGCCCCTCAACATCTAGCTCTCTCATCTCTTCAACAGGGGTACACAGATCCCTACAACCTCCCTCAAGGAACAGACAATTCTGAGTCATAGAAGCCCTGAAAGGTTTCTGTCTCCCCTGCACTCTGAGCAAGCTAGACCCTCTCCTAGACTTGTTTCTGGAAAAGCCCTTCTTTCCTTCCCAGCCTGTCCCTGTGGAATAGCAAACCTGACGGACACCAGAGACTCCAGCCCCCTGGGAACCTGCTCTCCCCCCACAGCGAGGAGACTCATCTGTGCTGTTGTGCAGCCCAGTTCTACCTCTGCTCCTCCACACAGACCATCCCAGAGACCAGACGGTTTCTCAAGATGGCTCCGGACTGGAACCAGGCAGACACCAAGACATTCCAGCAGCCGCAGTAAGGAAGGCCCATCGCTCTAGACCCTGCCTCACCCCAGTGCCGCCGCATCCCTGTCATTCCCAATCTGTTGGGGGCCTGATAGTAAGTGGTGCGGCATTCTTCCGACCCGCCCGGATACCGGGGTAGAAGAGGGGCCAAAGTTTCTCAGTAAAGGTATCAGTGAACGTGTAGATGTGCGAGCGGTCTGTGACGTTGTAAAATGACAGCGTGCCAGCCTCATAGTCGAGGAATATGCCCACCCGCTTGGGTTTCACCTTGATGTGCAAAGGGGTGAAAGGTGTGGTGGTAGCAGCGTACTTGTCCCCGTTCCACAGCCGCACCCGCCAGTAGCCAGTCTCGGGTAGAGGAGTCAGCTCGCCTTTTCGGCTCACAGAGTCCCGGCACACTCCCACTGCCCAGTGGGTCTTGTCGCCCACTTCCACCTCCCAGTAGTGTCGACCTGAGGTGAAGCCTTCAGTAGCCAAGACACAAGGGTAGAAGGTGAAACGCTGGGGCGTGTCAGGGAGGTCTCGGAGTCTCGTCTCCACAAACTTGACACTCTTCCGATCCTCTGACAGGACTAGGTTAGGATGAGCTGTCTCAGGGTCCAGGGTCACATCCGCTGGCGGGAGAAGCCAGAGTAGGGAGCTAGATGAGGATGGGAACAGCTAAATGCCCCTGCCTCACTTTCCCGGGGAAGGACACAATGGCTTCTACTGTGATCCTGACTCTAAACACGTGATGAGCACTGACTCTGCAGGGCTGGTAGTGGAGGTTCCTACCCCTTGGTCTCCTTATCTGACAGTATTGTACCTATTTCAACGTGTGGAAAAATGAAAGGTACTGTCTGAAGGCCAAAAGAAGGATGTGGATCAAATGAGCTTTAGGGGCTAGAGACAGGGTGAGCATGGGCTTGCATTCCCGAAGGTTCTGGTTCATGACGGTGTTCCCTGCGTAAATACTCATCGTGTTCCCTTTCATGCTCAAGACTGTCCTGCTAAGGTAACTTCCATGGTCACTCTAGCTGATGGTTTAGGAAGACTTCAGTATTTCAGGGTCTTGTTAGAAAGGTGAAGGCTTCTCCGAGTTCTGGGGTTCAGGGGGCAACTGGAAGCTGCTGAGGAGCAGGGTGGACTGGGCATGAGGAAGGGAGGCCCACAGGAGGGTCCTCACTTTCTATTCTGCCTAGTCTCTCTGCTCGTTTCTTTTTGGGAACAACTCACCAATTAGCTGTTTAAGGATTTTCCTTAGGGCAAAGTACTGTCGGGGGAAATTGCTGAAGTTCTTTTCCAGCTCTATAGATACTGAAGTCACCTCCATGGTCTTCACCTTCTCACATCTGGCAGGGATGGGAGATAAGGAAAGAAAGCACAGGGTCAGGGGACCTCCAGAGAAGTGAATTAGCAAGTGTTACCTTTAGGGAAAGCTCTTCACTTTCTTCTTCCTCCTGGAAGACAATTGCTTTCCTTTATTCATGGAGAGCTATGTGAGCCTCAGGACTTTCTTGAAATACTCTTACATTTCATGCAAATGGATAACCACCCCTCCTCCCAGCCCCTCCAGCTCTCTACACTGAACACCACTCCATCCACAGCACATCCATTATCACTGCCCTGACGGCAAAGGGAGGTGAGGCAGCCTCAGTCCTAATGGCTCGTTCTCTATCCTACTCAGACACTGCAAGACTTTCCCATTCTTACTTTCTCCGACTCATTACCTAACCCTTAGCCTCTGAGCTAAGACCTAACTCAAAGAGACAGAAGAATCACTTACTTTTCTAGGGTACTTTTCACATCCTAGAGGGAAAGAGAAAAGAAAGCAAGATTGGTCCTGGTATTCAGGGTGATGAAGGCAAAAAGGTTCTCCCTCTTTCCAAAGTTCTAGATCATAAACTAGGCACCAGACAAACTGAGAGGCCCCAGTGGAAGGGAAGCACTTCAGAGGGATGCAAGTGCAAGCCTCCTACATAATGTCCATTTCCAGCTGCTGGTCATCATGAAGCTTACTAACATCATTTCCAAATGGTTTCTTGTACATTTTCCTTTGCTCCTCAAAGACACCAGGAGCTTCTTGCAAGGAACAGAGTTTGTGTCTGCTCTTTACTTCGTCCTCAAAGTACCAACCACACACTTCAGTATCCTTGAGGATCAGTATAGAGAATTCCAAACCTGTGGTACAGGACACTTCCCACTGTGGTCTGGGCTCTCCTATCTGGTACTGGTTAATAAGCACTAACCCATGCCAGTCCTGATTCAAGGATAGTTGGGAACCAGAAGACAAACACAACTTAATTCTGCCCTGCAGGGCTTCCAGTTTAATGTGGTTAGCAGAACACACACATGAAAGGACGCAGTGATGAAAACCAAGCAACACATAATGTACACATAAGAGTGCGGTGATGCCTCACTGACTCAATGCCAGTGCTCTCATTGAAGAAAGATGTTCCTACAGCTTTGCCAACGTCACACATCTGCTCCAGACAGTAACTGTTTTAAACAGTGTTGTTTTAGAGTCACCACCAAGACACCAAAAGCAGTGTATCACGTTTCATGAATCCTATAAATCATGCTTCTATTCTTTTCACCACTAGGTAAATGCAGTTCTAGGTGGTCACTGCATTTGCAAAACTTTTAATGCATAGTTTTTTACTAAGCAGACCACATTTCCCATCTCTGAAAAGAACTATTTTTTAATTAAAACAATTAAAAAATTTATTTTTATTTTATGTGTATGAGTGTTCTGCCTGCATGATGTAAGTGCACCTGTATTGTACAATGCCTGTGGAGGCAAAAGAGGGTGTAGGATCCCTTGGAACTGGAGTTAAGAGGGTTGACATCTGCCGTGTGGGTGCTGGGAACCAATCCTGGGTTCTCTGCAAAAGCAGCCAGTGCTCTTACCTGCTGAGCCATCTCTCTAGCCCCCTCAATTGCTTTTATTTTTTAAATAGTTTATTTTTATTTTATGTATATGTGTGTATTGCCTGCATGCAGGTAAGTGCACCCATGTTGGGAAATGCCCAAGGAGGACAGAAGAGGCTGTCGGATCCCATGGAACTGGAGTTACGGACAGTTGTTAGCTGCCATGTGGGTGCTGGGATTCGAACCCGGGTCTTCTGCAAGAACATTTGCCAGTGTTCTTAACCGCTGAGCCATCTCTCCAGTCCCCTTAATTGCTTTTATTACCTATGGACTTGTTTGTTTTTAGCTTTATGCATATGAGTATTCTGCCTGCATGTAAGTGCACTGCACAGCTGGCAATGCTCACAGAGGCCAGAAGAGGGCATTGGACTTGCTGGAACTGAGGGTTACAGATGGCTACTAACCACCATGTGGGTGTTGGGAACCCAACCAGTGTCCTCTGCAAGAGTAGCCTACCTAATACTCTTAATGGCTGAGCCGTCTCTCCAGCCCCAAGAACGGTCTTTTTCTTTGGTACAAATTATTCACGTTACTATTATTATTTTGAGATAGGTCTCAAATGGGGCCTTGGCTAGCCTGGAACTCCATATGCAGATCAGCCTGGCCTCAAACTCACAGAATCTGCCTGAGGCCTCTGCCACCATGCCCCTACCACGCGCACCTAATTTTTGGCAAGTAATAAGGATACAATAAAAATTTGGAAGGAGGTGGTGGAAATCAGAGAAGCCTTTCTTTAGAAAAAGACCCTTTAAGCATGCCTGGAAGAGACCTGGGCTTAGGGAAGCAGAGCAGGAGTGGGTCACCCCAGGCTGACACGATGGCCTGCTCAAAGCTAGATGGTATTTGACCTGAGGAGCTACGCAGGAGCAAAGGTCAAACCTTAAGCATCTCGAAGCCCGACTGTAAGCACTTGCCCTCCACCTCAGCAGCTAAGTGGGCCAGGTCCCGGCGCTTGTCCCCAAGGTGAGCAGCATTTTCCCGCAGTCTCTGCAGAATGTCTTGCTCCTCCTCCTCCAGACTAGAAAGCAGTGTCTGCTGCTCCTCATCCAGCCGCCTGTGCAGCTCTTCAAACTCCTTCAAGATTTGCCGTCGCCGACTCTCCACTAGTCTCTGAGAATAAAGGGAAGATGTGGAGTCAGCTGGGCAGGGCAGGAGGGGCTGCTCTCTTAGGTTTAATACAACACTTAGGACGGCGCCTGCCTTACGGTACGGACAGCAGAGGCCCTTCTGATGTTTTCAGTTCTGATGTTTGGCTCATACAACATTTTAGAAGAGAACATACAAATACTAGAAAGCTAAGGAGATAGTAACCTGATAAAAACCAGAGAATATGAAACTCAGAATCAGTAAACAGTTTAAGGAGTTGATGCAAAGTATATACTTAGACTTAAATTTTGATTGCTGTTTTTATTTGTTTTTTTTCAAACTGTGTCTTGCAATGTAGCACAGGCTGGCCTTGAACTTGTGGTCCTCTTGCCTTAGCCTCCAGAGTTCCGTGCTGGCATCCCCCTTGTGAACATGGTAACCAGTTTCAAGTCATTTTGGAGAAGGGGCACTTCCCGTTCAGGAACAGGCTCCAGATATTTGTTACTAACACCAGCCACCCAGCTTTCTGAGGATTATCAGCACATCCTCCCTTTGTGCTCTCCAGCAAGAAGCACCCTCCTCAGTGGAGGAGTCTCCAAGAGCCTGTGACTGATGGGGAAGAGCAACAGGACTCGAGAGACTTGGTAGAAAGTCAATGCTCAAGTTGAAGAGTCCTGGTGGGGATATAGGTGAACCCGCATGGGCCTTGCATGCCTGGCAGTCCTGAACTTTCACTAGCTCCAAGCAGACACTGACTATCTTTAGCTCCATGGGCACATGCTGCTTTCTCAGGCAGACAGCGGGATCTTATTCAGAAACCCCAATACAGTGTCTGTGTGTTTAAGAATGTGAAGTGCATTGCGTGAAACTCACTAAGACTGTATTTTACGAGTTGGAGAGATGGCCCTGCAGTTAAAAGCACCTGCTGCTCTTCCAGATGACTTGTGCTCTGTTCCCAGCAGTATGCTGGATGGCTCACAAATGCCTGCAACTCTAGTTCCAGGGGGTCTGACAACCTTTATGGCCTCCAAAGGAATCTGTACATGTGAACATTCGCAGATACATACATACAAATCTTTTTTAAAAAGACTATTTTTTTCTGATTTTACCATGGCCTCTGCCTCAGTCTACCTCAGTGTGACCTCACTTACTGCACTGTGACCCTGTCACATAAAGGTGCAAGCATACAGCCACACTACAGAGCCTTTCAGGGTAGTCATGGAAAATACTGCACAGCAGATTGTACTATAAATTGTTTCTATGTGTTATATTTAGATGCAACAGTCTAAAATCATGGAGATAGCTTAAACTTATTTCTCTACCTTTCTGTGTGGTTTTAAGACAGGGTCTCATGCAGCCCAGGTGCTTATCTAAAACTTATTTCAGCGCAGCTAATTATAAACTTTTCACTACTCTGAGATACTATCTTACTATCTGGCCCAGGCTGGCCTGTGCTGGTTTTGAACTGGTCATCCTCCTGCCCCAGCCTCCCCTGGGATTACAGGTGTGCACTACCAGGCCAGCTCATCAACATAGTTCTTGTTTGCAGTGCTGGCAGTCAAACCCTCCTGTCTTAATCCCCTGAATATGGGGATTATGGGTATGTGCAACCAAGCCTTACTCCTAACTGGCCTTTGATCTCGGAGCTCTCTGCCTGCCTCTACCTCCCTAGTGCTGGCATGCACCACTACGCCCAGCCTGTAAAGTATTTATTTAATTTATTTATTTTGGTCTTTTTTGAGCCTGGGTCTCCCTGTAGCCCCAGCTGGCCTGGAACTTACTCTGTAGACTAGGCTGACCTTGAACTCAAGAGAGATCTGCATGCTGGGATTAAAGGCATGGGCCACCACACCCGGCAACGTAAACTGCTTTTTTGGGGTTTTTTTTTGGTCTTTTTGAGGCAGGGTCTCCCTGTAGCCCCAGCTGACCTGGAACTCTCTGTAGACCAGGCTGGCCTCAAACTCACAGAGATCTGCCTGTGTCTGCCTCCCAAGTGCTGGGATTAAAGGTGTGCACCACCACGCCCGGCCATGTAAGCTACTTTTATAGGAGTTTTGCATCTAATTATGGAGGTTTGGATGAAAGGGGAGGTGGAAGAATTCAAATGGTCAGTTTCACTGGGGTGGCCTCTGAGGTATGTCTGCAGTCTCACCCTACATCCTCTTTGCTCTCTGCTTCCTGTATGTGGATGAAAATGTGACCCATCAGCTTCCTGCTCCTGCCGCCATTCCACACCTTTGCCACAGGATGGACTCTCAGAACTGAAAATCAAATAGAGCTTTTGTTCCTTAAGTTGCTCTTGATCACATTATTTTATGATAGCAACAGAAAAGGAATGAATATAGAAACTGGGAGCAGGAGACATGGTGTCGGAGCCTGACCGTGTAGCTTTTTGAGAGGCATGTGGAAGACTTTGGAACACCACTGATGCTGTAAGAAGCACTTACTGGGCCACTCTGGTGGGCACCTAGAAGACACTGCTGAGAGTACTGGGGACGGGAGGCCCAGCTCACGAGGCTTAAGAGGGGCTAGAAACCATTCACGTGATTGCAGGTAGAGAATCTGGCCGCATTCTGAGTGTCCTAAGAGCTTGCCTAAGGCTAAATTAAAAAGCAAAGGACTAATTTCTTTGGTGGAGGAAGTTTCAAGACAGCATCGCACTGTAGCATGGTTATCACTGCTCTTCTGCAGGTCTGCAATGGAGAGCAACAAGTCGGGCAGAAAGAAATGCACCGTTTGGAGATGAAGAGCCCTGGAGAGCTTAAAATTGCAGTCAAGTCATGTGCTGAAGAAGACAGTAACTACTAGGAATGAGCACCACTAAAGAAACCCTTTGGCTCTGCCAGAAAAGGTGCCCTCATGGCAAGAACACAAGCAGCTAAAGCTCAACTCTGTGAAAGAACTAAGGCGTTTTCTACTTCTTTCAAGCATACAAACATTGCTGCTAATTGATCAAGGGGGCAAGGGTCCATCCCAAGCTGGCAGCCAAACTAAGCAGTGTCACCCACGTGGTATTGGTTTTGGAGACAAGAAAGACACAAGAGAGGGTCATGGACTTGTCCTCTGTAGTTTCAGAGAGCTACTGAGGCCAGGCAACGCGTGGCAGGGTCCGAGTCCCTGCCAGGCCTGGAGGGGTGATGCCTGCATTGCAGCAGAGACCCTAAGAGACATCTGCCAAGGAACACTGCACATGGGGAGTGGAACCAGCCCAGAGAGAGGTGTACCTTACAGGCAGCAAAGCTGGGGGAACAGAGCTATCTAAGCCCTTTGAAACTGAAGCCCCAGATACCAGACATGGAGCCACAGAACCCGGTGTTTGCCTGTTGGTTTTGGTCTGGCTTTGGTCCAATCTTTTTGCTATACTCCCAACCCTCCTTTTTGGAGCAGAAATGCATGTTCTGTGGCTTTCTGTGTTGGAAGTACATAATTGGCTGTTTTGATTTTTCTTGCATCTTGGCTTTTGAGCCACACATCACCTCTTTTCTCTACCTGACCTGAAGCTCAAGGAGGGCAGGGACAGTGCTTTGCTTATTTTTGCTCTTCAGTGTCAAATCCTAAGCACTGAACAGGGTGATTCACAAGAGCTGGGGTCTGACTTGCTACTTCGTACTGTATAATTTAAGTCCCGTTTTCTCCTGTGTATGCTGGGTCATACCTACCTTACAGAGTATCTAGGTTTACCCATGTCAATGGCCTCACCATCTTCTTGTCTTCAGTCCTCTCTGTGTCCCACTTGTCCCATGTCTGGTCTGAACTCCTAGACCTCTAACCTGGGCAGAACCCTAACCCTCAGTACAAGCTTAAACACTTGTCATGCCGTCGATACCCATGACCTCACACACGGGGTTCAGTGCTAGTTATCACTGTTGCTGCTACTAACGACTGCGCCCTGTTCAGTATAAGAAAAGATTAGATAGCACAAGCACCATCCTACACATACGGTAATGCTGTGAAAAAGATACACAACTGTGGGAGAGCTGAGGAAGCTAATTCCCAGAAGGCCAGGGAATGCTGCACAGGAAGTGGCCTTTACCCGGCTGCCAGCTGGAGGGAATCTCAGAGGTGGAGGCTGGGAGAGGAGACGTTTGGGGGATGAACACTACCCATTTACTTGATGGTAAGAATATGGCTCTCATGTCACTGGGCAGTTCTGGGAGCCCCTGGTCAGCTCCTCCTTCTTCCCCTGTGACTTTCCAAGTCCCTCCATCTCTCTAAGAAGCTCCCATCCCCGCAATCTTAGATCCGGTCAGTGCTTTGTGGGAGAAAAAAGGAGCGCACTGGGCAAGAACCCCAACTTAACCAACAGTAAGAGGTTCTGTCTGTCCTTCATTTGTAAAGTTTTATGTATTTCTATCGTACACATGTGCACATGTATGATGGGGGAAGGTACAGTGCACACATGGAGGTCAGAGCAAAACCCCATGGAGTCGGTTCCCCTTCCACCCTCACGGGGGCTCCACTAAACTCAGGCTGCCAGGCTTGCACAGCAAGCACCTTTATCCCCGTCCTCCACGTCTTAAATCACTCTCCACTCCTACATGACAGTGATTGAAGGACAGTGTGTGATGAGAAGTCTAACATATATCATTTAGAGAGAACAGCATTCTTCCACTGAACTGGCTAAGTGGAGTGGGGCTACTGTGCTCACAAATGCCCTGAAGAACAGCGAGGATCACCTGCCTTTACCTTGAGCTCCCCGGGTTTCTTCTCTTCAGAGGCTTTGCAGCGGGTGATCTCCTGCAGCTTCTGTTCTAAGGGCTCCAGGCACTTCTGCAGTTTTTCCTGAGGGTGGGGAAGAAGACGAAGTGTTAGCTGGCACATCCATTATTTGGAGGTTAACACATTTGATTGTTCTTCTTGTTGTTAAAGATTATTTATTTATTTTGGTCTTTTTGAGACAGGGTCTCCCTGTAGCTCCAGCTATCCTGGAACTCACTATGTAGACCAGGCTGGCCTTGAACTCAGAGATCCGCCTGCCTCTGCCTCCCAAGTGCTGGGATTAAAGGCGTGCACCACCACGCCTGGCAAGATTTCTTTTTATGTGTTTGTGTGTATGTCTGTAGGAGTATGTGTGCAGAGAGGCCAGAAGAGGGCATTAGGTTCCCTAGAACTGGAGTTACAGGCACATGTGAACTGCTTCATACGGATGCTATAAACTGAACTTGGGTCCTCAGCAAGAGCAGTGTGCTCTCTTAACAGCTGAGCCATCTTTCCAACCCAATTATTATTCTTTCCTTACAGTGCTTAGAATCAAACCCAGGGCTTCAAACATGCTAGGCAAATGCTTTACTTCTAAGGTCCATCTTCTATTCTAACCCATTTAACGCCTACCCTCTCTTCTTGGTCCAACTCCTTTCCTGTCATCAGCCTGTCAGCACCAGCTCTGCAGCTCACCCAGTTCTCATCCCCTGAATCTAGTGGTCTAGCTGTCATCAACTCCATGTCCGTTCCCAAACTATTTTCTTACAGGCAACTGCCTTTGACATTCAAAGGTGTCTGGTTGATTTCGGTGGTGCTGGGCCTTGTGTATGCTAAGAACATGCTCTACCACTGAGCTACATCGTCCCTTAGTCAGAAGCTACCTTTTGTACCTTGATATCCTTTTTAGTTTTATTTATTTACAATACTTACTTTATTGTTTTGAGACAAAAGTCTCATGTACTTCAGGCTGGCCTCAAATATGTAGCTGAGGATGGCCATCAATTTATTATATCTGTCCTCCTGCAGCCACTGTCTGAGTGCTGGGTTACAAGAGTGTCACATGGCTTCCTTAATATCCTTTCCAACCTTTCCTCCCATCCAACTCTAATCACTTATGAACAAAATAAAGACGTGACTATAAATTACCTTAAATAGTGTTTGAAGATTTTGTTAATTAAGCAAAGTGAGTTTACCCTGTGTTCCATCAGATAAATCAGTTGCCATGTTACGCATTATCTGGGGAAGATGCAAACAGACTGGTTCAGCTTAGTCTGCTGGTATCAGTCTACAGTGATATTACCTATTTCCAATCAATGGGAAAGCAAGGACCATCCTGAGCAGACAGGCGTAATGAAGAACTCAAAATACGTTTTAATCCTTCCAAACTTTGATCTTCATCATGCAGTTTTTCATTTGTTTATTTAAAATCTGAGATACTCCAAGACCACACATACCAATACTCATAAGACTCAAATGTGTTGCAAAAAGTCACAGAAATTTGGGGCATTCCTCTCTTCGCTGATCTTCATGTGGAGAACAACTGATCAGATGTACTGATTACCCCTGTGTACACAGCTCTGAGGTAGAGGACCAGATAGCCTCGCCTCAGGAGCTTAGACTCCTCTCCTCAGAGAGGGTGAATTCTCAGCTGCTTCTCCCTCTTTCCCCGCACTGGCACTGTGTCTGGTTGCCCACCTTGTATTCCTGTGTAGCATCATCCAGTGGCACAACGGTATGGGCCCGGTGTGTGTGTGAAATTGCACATATCAAACATACAGCCTCCTGGTCTTCATAGCAGAAGAGGCTGAGGGCCTCATGGTGCTGGGAGCAGAGGCTCTCATCCCTGATCTTCCGCTTGACTGCCTGGAGCTGCTTGGCGATTTCCACCATACTGCCTAGTTGCCGATTAGGCCGGAGACTGCGGTATCGTGATGTCTTCCGACAGACCGGACAAGGGAAGTCCCGCTCTAGGTCCTCCCACCAGCGGGTGATGCAAGCTTTGCAGAAGTTGTGCCCACACTCAATGATAACAGGCTCCTTCAGATACTCCAGGCACACAGAGCAGCTCGCCTCCACCTGTAGGTTCTCCAGAGCAGCAGCTGTGGAGGCTGCAGAGGCTCCAGCCTCTAACAGACTTGTCTCTGCCATTATTTAACTTGGAGATGGGGGGAGACAGAGAAAAGAAAAATATTAGTTGGAGGGTTCGCGTTTTTTTTTTTTTTTAAGTTCTAGCCTATGTTAAACTGTAACTCCAGATTTATCCCAATCTTGGTATTTTCCACCTTCTTTTCACTACATCCAACCTGCTCCTCTATTTTCCGTTTGTGACTTCTGTCCATCAGTGTACGTACTTTTTTCTGATTCAGCAAACACGAGCAATCCCCTGTATCTCCTCTCACCCCTGCTCTCATTACAGATAGACGCTTTATTTAGCTCTAGCTCAACATAGTTTTTTTTTCTTTAATTTAAAAAATTTTTTATTTTTTTATTTTGTTTGGTCTTTTTGAGACAGGGTCTCCCTGTAGCCCCAGCTGTCCTGGAACTCACTATGAAGACCAGGCTGGCCTTGAATTCACAGAGATCCACCTGCCTCTACCTCCCGAGTGCTCGGACTAAAGGTGTGCGCCACCACACCCGGCAAATTTTTATTATTTTTATTTTATGTATATGTATGTATTGCCTGCATGTAGGTAAGTGCACCCGTGTTGTGCAGTGCCCGCGGAGGTCAGAAGAGGCTGTCGGATCCCCTAGGGCTGGAGTTAAGAACAGTTGTTAGCTGCCATGTGAGTGTTGGGATTTGAACCTGGGTCTTCTACAAGAACAACCAGTGATCTTAACTGCTGAGCCATCTCTGCAGCCCCCAACACATTTTTTCTAATAGATGGAAAGGTGCTAGATGAGGTGGTTCATACCAACAATCCCAGCATCTGAGAGACCAAGGCAGGAAGACTGTCAGGAGTTGAAGGCCAACCTGGGCTACATAGTGAGTTCCAGACCAGCCTAAGCTACAGAGTGAGATCCTGTCATCAAGAGGGAGGGGGAACATGGGAAATGAGACATGCCATATAAACCGATGTATTAGGATTTTAGCTGGGCATGGCTCACACTTAATCCCAATACTTGGGAAACTGAGGCAGGAGGATCACTACAAGCTTGAGGCCAGCAAAAAGATGTCTTAAAGTATAATCTCAGAAGAGTTTATTAGAGCCTAACCTTGACTCTCTGCCATCCCTTTCACCTTTCAAAGGGTAATAGGTTGAATACACTAGGCAAAGGTAGCAATCTCTTTTCAGCGAAATGTAATCACTCTTCTTTTACGGAACTAGCCTAGAGGAAGCAGTGTCCTGGGACTAGCAGTTTCACACATCTCATTTCTATTTCTGCCCATTTTGACTGGCTGAAAAGTGACAAACGCATAGCAAGTCTAGCTGCGCCTAGGGTGATAACTTGAAGAGAGAGCTAAACATTCAGTGGTGACTTTGTCTTTCAAAGTTGCTACTGATAACTAATTCCTTGGACATACTGGTGTCTCCCACTAATAGGCTCTGGAGTGACTGGGAACTACAAAGAGCAGCAGCCAGGTGTGGTGGCACAAGCCTGTAATCCCAGCACTGTGAAGGTGGTCAGGAGGAGGATCAGGAGTTCAAGGCCAGTCTCAGCTACACAGCAAGTTTGAGGCCCGCCTGGGTTACATGTGACCATCTTGTCTCAAAGAATGAATGAATGAATAAATAATCAAAGAGGTAGTCAAAGCTCTCTTAGGTAAAGCCTTAGAAACACATATAGAACAGAAGGCTGGTCTCTGCTCAGTCCTTAAAACATCAATACTTTTATCCACAAATTTCTTTGGTCCCATAACCCACACTGACAGAGAAGTCGTCATGTGATGAGTTGGGTTGACAATGATTGTTTCTGTATATTGATGGTACACATGGAAGTGTTTTTTAAGTACCCAAATTTCTTCCCTCCATTATTAGAGAGATGCTCAGTCGGCTGATTTCTTCTCTACCCTTTAGAACCCAACTTTGACTAGTGACTCAGATCTTTCCCCAGTCTGGTAAGGCATTAGGTGGCCTCCTCGGCTAGATGAATTATATGCTCACTTGAGAGGCTCACACTAAAATGGCAAAGGCGTGGTGTGAGAGAGAAATGGGTTCCGGGTTAGTGAAGAATGGGGAGGATTTGGAGCTGGGGGCAGCGATGATGGTGATGCAGAAGACAGCAGGAATCAGACCTTGCACCCTCTGGCTTGGTCCTTCCTCTCCCTCTGTGACTCTAACTTCAGAGCCGCCCTCATCCTGTCCCTCATCACTGCTGGGTACCACCTTGGGGGCCTCTCGAGTACCGCACAACTCGGGTCCCCACCCGTCTCCATCTTTCCCTGCTGCAGCTGGGGCGTGGGGACCAGGGTACAAGGGCACAACGTGGTGGGCGGGGAGGAGGATGCGTGTCCAGGTGAGAGAGGGCGTGACGTGAAGGTGGGATGCCAATTGCCCGGTCGCAGCCCAGACCCGCGGCGACTGCGTCAGTTCACCCGGGGAGACCACAAGCACGGGACAGGGGAACGGCGGGGTAGCCAAGCAACGCCGGACGCGCTGACGTTGCCGGGCAAACGTCCGCCGGGCCCAGGCGGGCGCAGCAGCTGAGGTAGCGCGCGGGGCGGCCGGTTGGCCGGCGTCTGGCCGCGGCGGGAGGAGCCGAC